>NC_053028.1:32101275-32458519 GCF_003073215.2 Triticum urartu | reverse complement strand
TGTTGAGTTCTGAAATGATGGGGGGTATGGTTGGTCTTTTTGCGCAGATGAAAGGAGGCGATCATGGCGGCGGGCGACGGCAAGGCGGGGGCGAGCGCGTACGCGATCGCGAAGCGCGTCGGGGAGCGGCACGGCGAGGCGCTCCCGGGCAACTACCGCAAGGTGCTGGCCACGCAGCTCCGGGGCTTCGCCGCCAAGGGCCGGCTCGTCCGGGTCAAGGCCTCCTTCCGGCTCGCCCCCGCCGAGGAGAAGAAGGCCCTGCAGGCGGCGACGCCCAAGTCCAAGAAGAGGACGACCACGGCCAAGAAGACCGCGTCGAAGAATGTGGCCCCGGCGCCGGCGCGCGCGAAGAGGGCGAAGAAGGCGGGGCCGCCGACGGCGAAGCCGAAGTCGATCCGCGCCCGGAAGGCCAACAAGGCCAGCGCCTGATGCCGCCACCGTGTCCCCTGTACATATCTCGGTAGTAGCAGTACGGAGTAGCGGCATGTTCGATCCAGCGCCCTGTTCTGTAAATACCACCCGTGTGCGTGCGTTGCCGGCAATAATGGCGCGCTCGTGTGCCGGTGTTGATGGACGCGAGGAAGGAGAAGATGGTGAATTTGGCTGTGGCCGCCAATCTGTACGACTGATGCTTGTACCACTCTGTCTCCGTGTTGTGATCATGCTCTGCTCCCTTCCCCTCTTCCGCCTTCGGTTGATATCATGGCAATGGATATCAATGGATGAATGGAAGGATCTTGTGGGGAGTTCTGGTCTTGGCAGGTGGTCAACCAGTTGATGATTCCTTAACAATCGCCCAACATCAGAGCAGCTCACGGAAATATTTGTATAATTTTGCTAAGGCAGATGTGCCATAAGTATTACGCATCTAAGTTCTATGTTATTGATCTTACGTCGAGATTCGTGTGGATATTTTTTTTTCTTTTTTCTTTTCCTCTTTATGCTTAGATTCACCCACTTAGACATGCAATAATTAAAGTATATCTAGATGTGTCCTAGACACACCCATATTTTTATATATGTTTTCATCCATTTTTAAGTAGTAAGAACATGGTTAATATTTTGTTTCAGACATATGTTTTGACGCCTATTCCTTATAATGCACATTGTATATTTTCAATACATATGTTAAAGTTTTTTTACACTTTTAACTTCTTTAAATACATAATTAAAAATAATTTTAATATGTACCATACATATTATTGGATGGTATGAATTTTTGAAAATCACACCTCTTTCAAAATTTCATGCACATTTTTGAAATGGGTGAACTTCTTTTGTGACAAATATTTTAATTCTTCCTATTTTTTTAAATCACAATAACAAAAAACTTGCACTGTGTTCCAAATGCACGGTGAACATTTTTTTAAATACGTATTTTTTGAAATATATGTATTTGTAGTTTTTTAAAATATAAACGAAATGAACAACCCAACCATAATAACCAGAAAACCTGAGAAAATTGGTGCTAAGTTAACTACACTTGCCCATTTCATGCTGCCTTGAGGTGATGTGTTCTTCGTCTCGCTAGAAGTAAGCCGAAGCCGAATCCGCTCTTGATTCGACGGACATCAACGTAGCTACGGTCTAGATGGGCTCAGTCCAGTTTTTCATAAAGCTATAATACGTAGAAATCGCCCACAGAAAATTACACCTTTTTCAAAATGTCATATTGCTAGCTCATTATCGCACACCTGGTATCGCTAGGTCCCATGATATATGCTTTTATTCCTTCTAGTTTCTCCCACTATGTAGGATTTGAAAATAATGTAGTGAATTAAAAAACATGTCTGATTAAATAATGTTCATTTTTAAAAAATAAATCTGCAAATCCTAAAACATTCATGGATTTGGAAGGAAAAAGGAAGAAATGAAAGAAAAACCAAGGAAAAAAGTTTAGAAAACTAGAAAACCGGTTATACAAACATCGAAAATAGTGAACTCGTCCGAAAGCTTATCAAAACCGGGTGGAGGCTTCCCAAGCGGGTGACTGAATCTTCCTAAAAACGTCCCAATGCTTCCACTAATGAGCCGACCCGCCAAAGGCGTTGCGTGAGCGATCCTATGATATTGCTTGCATTGAGCAATAAATATCATTCGCGATGTTTCTTGTCATATCTGACTGGTTCTCGCATCAGGCACATCTTAAACGTTTAAACAGAGCCTTTAGAGTCATTAACCACAACTTCAAGGAGATGTAACTCAAAATGTTCGGTAAAATTAGGATCCAAATGCTCACATAATCCAACCGTTCATCATGAAGCTGGCCCAACATGACCAAACGTTTATCCAAGGAATGAGTAAGAAAATTATAAATGCCGTTGATGCTATCCACCCTTTGCCGCCGTCTGAAAGCTGCCTCTACTTCGATCTAGAACGGTAGGACACACTCCCGTTTATCTGAAATTATTTATCGCTCAACCAGATGTGCTTCCTCTATGAAGAAATATAAGATCATTTATATATCACTAAAGTAGTGATCTAAACAATCTTATTTTTTTTACGGGGTGAGTATATAGCAGGACGGAGGAAGTATATCTTAGCATCATTTATTTGTCTTTATACTATTTCAAAACATGTGCAATGGTAGCAACCTAATGATGGGGAATGTGGGTCTGTCCCTTTATACGTTGGTGGCGGCCATAGAACTCGTCTCGGAGCGAATTTCAAAAAAGAAAAAAAAACTCGTCCCAGAGCTCACAAGCTTCAAATGCTACCAAAAATCTACCAACGTGCCAGAATTACTGCAACTAGCTTCTTTGCTGAAAAGTCAGAATAACCGCACAAAAGCTTTAAGAGCAACTTTAATGGGGCGACCCATTTCGTCCGCGGCCGTCCGTTTGGGTCGGTGTGGATAGAAAAGGCGGCCCAACGCGCCGACCCAAAAGGACGCACGTCCGTTTCTCGTCCGCGGGCGACCCATTCCCGGCCCATTTTTTAGCCTGATTTGCGTCGGCGTAGACACGCGACGGACGCGCGCTCGCTAGCCTACTCCTGTCTCGGGCCCGCTCGTCTGTGGCACATTGGCCTTCCCTTCCCCCAGCCAACAAGCAACCCTCGCCCCCGCCTCCTCCGTCACCGACGCCGCCGCCCATTTTGCCGGCGACTCTTCCAGCTGCCGCCGCCTCCACATCCGCCCAGCAACGTCGCCCTTGCCCCCAGTCGCTCGCCGCCGCCGTTTTGCCGTTGGGGAGCAAGCTGGTTCCCCACCGCTGTTTCCCCCACCGTCCAGCCGCCCCGCGACCAAGTAGACGCCTCGCCGCCCCAGCCACAGACGACCGGCACGCTCGTCGGACGCCGTCACACTCGTCGGACGCCGGCCGGGCAGCTAACTGGTCTGTGGGCGCCGCGTCTCCCCTCGCCGGCCGTCTCCTTCTTCGACGCCCGCAAGCTGTTCGACAGTTTGCCAAGGTACGAAAATGGACTCCGTCGACGAGTTCTTTTTCCACAATTTCCTTTGCGACTCCGACGATTATTCGTCCGACGACGAGGAGGAGATATTGGTTGCCGTGTTGGTCCATCACCACCTCAACAACCAGCGGCCATTGTTCCCTGGCTCCATTCCGGGCCACCTTCCAGCGTTGAACCGTAACCGGGAGAGCGGGCATTTCCTTCTCTGGAAGGACTACTTTGATACAATAAACCCGTTGTTCAAACATCACAAATTCCGCTGCCGGTTCCGTATGAGTAGGCATGTTTTCAACCGTATTAGAGAGGGAGTGGTCGGCTATGATGACTACTTCGAGTGCAAAGAGGATGCCGTCGGCACGATTGGTTTCTCCTCTTATCAAAAATGCACTGCCGCCATCCGAATGCTTGCATACGGAGCGCCCGGTGATCTCATTGACGAGTACTAAGGATGGCACTTTTATCCATGGACATGGATATCCATGGATAACCGATCCAAATGGATAGGGTTTGGATATCCTTTTGTGTCCATGGGCGGCGCCCAAACCCGACCCGACTGGTCGTGGGTAGGGCATGGATATAATCTTTTACCCATGGGTATACCCAAACCCAACCCTATAGTATGACTTAATGAGCAAAAATCTGCTATCCCTACCCAACAGTCACATGCCCCACTGCAATTTTACACTTTGTTATCTAAAACATGCAAAAGAAACTACACAATCCTCGTTGTAAATTTTATTAGTGGACATTTAATCCCCTCCGTAACATACTCCAATGCCCCTTCCCTTATTTTTATCTCCTTGTTAAATGACTCGTCATTCTCATCTATTAGAAAAAATAGTAAATGATCTTAGGTTGTGACTGGACGTTTTGATTTACCATAAGTTGATGTTTACCATAAGTGAAGCCTAGCCTGTCATGAGGTGAAGAACAGAAGAGCTTATGTTAACATTATGTTATTTCTTATTGATATGTTTCGAGAGGACCCAATGGACATCCAGTGGGTATGGACATCCATCGGGTTTGGACATGGACACAATTTTTCACCCGTGGATTTTTTTCATGGGCGGGCAAAGACTGTGTTCATGTATATGGATATGGATTTGATATTGTTCAACCCGATCCAAACCCGACCCATTGCCATCCTTAACGAGTACATCCGTATGAGCGAGTCTACATGCCTAGAGTCCCTGTATAAGTTCTGCAATGTTGTGATTGTTGTGTTTGGCCCTAAGTACTTGAGAGAGCCGACGGCTGAAAATACAACCCGCTTGTTGGCGATGAATGCTAGCAGGGGCTTCCCGGGGATGCTTGGCAGCATAAACTGCATGCACTGGGAGTGAAAGAACTGCCCTTCTGCTTGGCAAGGGCAGTATAAGGAACATGTCAGGGCTTGCACTGTCATACTAGAGGCCGTGGCGTCTCAAGATCTCTAGATCTGGCACTCTTTCTTTGGCATGGTTGGATCACACAATGATATCAACGTGCTTCAGCGCTCGCCGGTGTTTGCTAGGCTTGCCGAAGGCAACAGCCCACCGGTGAACTTTACTGTCAACGGACACAACTAGGACAAAGGGTACTATCTCGGTGACGGTATCCATCCTCAGTGGACCACTATTGTCAAGACAATACCCAACCCTGTTGGAGAGAAAAGGAAAATATTTTCCCAAGACCAAGAGTGTGCTAGGAAGGATGTCGAGCGTGCCTTTGGTGTTTTGCAATTTCGATGGAGCATCGTTCGGTATCCTGCTAATACTTGGAGCACGCAGAAACTATGGGAGATGATGACTGCTTGTGTGATCATGCATAATATGATCGTAGAAGATGAGCGCCAGGAATGTCTGTACGATCAAGACTTTCAGTTTCATGGTGAGAATTTTATGCCTGAGCATGGAGTAGCGGCAACGTTTGAGCAGTTCACTCAATTTCATGAAGACATGCGTGATTGGAAAAATCACGTACAACTGCAAAATGATTTGGTTGAGCATATGTGAGCTCATGTTGGCAACCAATAGATGTATCTTCTTTTATCCGTTTGCAAAACTATGTGAAACATTTTTATTTGTATTTGTCTTGTAAAACTATACTATTTATTTGGGCGGTCAGACTATTTTACTTGTAAAACATTTTCATTTTACAATATGTTGAATGCAAATCATATAAAATTGGACGGCCAGCCGGTCACGCCGACACATATGAATCGGCCATTGAACGCGCTGTCGACCTTTATTAAAAACAAGACGGATGCCAGGCGGGCGGTTGATCCAAAAAGACGAAAGGCGGATGAAATCGCGGTCCGTTCGGGTTGACCCGTTGGAGTTGCTCTTTTTTTTTGAAATCAACCGCGTCTCTATTTATTCATGAAAGGCAGGAATTTCTGCCGAAATAATGTGAAGAATACAGTCTGGTGGTGCTTGCACCCAAATCTTACTAATATTATTTGTTACCCCCTCCTTGGCCAACCCGTGCGCAGCGCCGTTCGCCGTTCTCCTTACCCAAGTCACCTTCCATATTTCTCTCTTTGCCAGCATGTTTTTCACCTCTCTGATCATCGGCCCCAGCACGGAGAGATTGGCTTCCTCACTCTGAATCTTGCGAACCACCTCCAGGCAATCCATCTCGATGTGCAAGCTAGTAATGTTGAATTCCTCCGCCAGCTCCACCGCCCTTTTGCAAGCCAGCAACTCCATCTTCTCTGGATCACCTCCCATCGAGTGGAAATGGCATGCACCTCCGAGGAACGCTCCTTCATTATTTCTAAAAACCACACCCACAGCCCCTTTCTCCCCTCCCTTGGTGCTCGCCCCATCCACATTCGCTTTGACCCATCCTTCTTCGAGAGTGCTCCACCGCTGCGGTCGAACCTCCCTAGGAGTTTTGCTCACCTTGCCATGGACTGTCTTCCATTCCTCCATGAGTCTTCTGACCATTGCTGCCATGTCTGCTGCCTCTTCAATCTTCTTACCATCCCTAGTGTTATTCCGTGCCATCCATAGGGCGTATAGCCCCTGAACCAACGTCGCTCGCTCATCCGCCGACGCTTCAGCAAACCAGCTCAAGAGCCAATGTGATAGTGCACTCTGAGAGCAAATTGTATCCGGCGGGATCGCCACCGGCACTCCCAATTCCGAGTGCAGAACTTTCCAAAATTTTGCCGAATGAGGACAGCTCCAAAATCTGTGTAAATTCGTCTCTTCTCTTCCACAGACCACACAAAACACACCTGGTTTGATCTTTTGTCGATGTAGTTCAGATCCAACCGCAAGCCCATTCCGTATGAGCCGCCAGGTATGTATCTTAACTCTGCCCGGAGCCACCGTGTCCCACAAATTCATCCAAGCTCTGTGGTTCACCACCGACGATGATGAGCCCGGCATGCCCCTTCTTGCCCTCTTCTGCTCCATACAAAGATGGTAGGCCGACTTGACTGAAAAAACACCGTTCTTCGTATGATTCCATGCAAGATAGTCTTGTACCGTCGGCCCCCCAACAGGTATTTGCAGAATATCGGATGCTTCCGCTGGCGGAAACATGTTTTGCACCTTTCCTTGATCCCAACCAGTGTTAGAATCATTTAGTAAATGCATTACCTTCGTCATCTCGGGAACATACACTTGGCCCAGTGGCTTCAAGCTTCCTTTACGAGGGATCCAATTATCATGATGAATGCCAACCTGGGATCCATCTCCGATGCGCCACACCAGCCCTTCCAGGAGAAGGTCTCGACCATGCAATATGCTCCTGAATGTGAAAGAACCCCCGCCGGGACAAGTGGCATTGCGGATGGATCCATCTGAGTAATACCTCGCCTTTAGCACTCTTGAACACAAGGAATTGGGCTCCATCAACAATCTCCATGCTTGCTTGGCCAACAATGCTTGGTTAAATGCTTCTGGATCCCTAAACCCCATTCCGCCTTCATGCTTTCTTATGCACATTTTATCCCAAGCAACCCAATGAACTCTTTTCTCACCATTTGCTTCACCCCACCAGAAGTTTGAAGATATAGATGACAGGTTCCCACACATTTTCTTTGTGAGTTGGAAACAGCTCATGGTGAAAGTAGGAGTAGATTGCAACCCTGATTTAATAAGCACCTCCCTGGCCATCTTGGATAGCCCTTGACCCTTCCAACCTGAAACTTTCCCCTTGGCACTCTCTTTAACGTACTTAAAAGTCCCATCTTTGGATCTTCCCACCACTGTTGGAAGACCTAAATACCTCTCACTAAGGGCCCCAGAAGAAATACCAATTGCTTGTTTGAGCACTTCTTTATCCCCACTTTCACTGCCCTTCCCAAAAAATATCACAGATTTTTGCAAATTAACTTTTTGTCCCGAGGCCTCCTCATAATCCTGCAGAATAGCCTGCAAGCATAGAAAGTCATCTTGAGACCCCTCCAAGAAGACAATACTATCATCAGCAAATAAAAGATGAGTGACCGTGGGGCCAGTGCTCCCAAACGATACACCCTTAATATTCCTCTCTTCCTGAGCATGCTTGAGTAAAGCTGAAAAGCCTTCCACACAGAACAGAAATAAATATGGTGACAAAGGATCACCCTGTCGAAGGCCTCTTGATGGGACAAAGCTTCTAGAAAATCCCCCATTTAACTTGACTGAAAACCTCGTGGTCTTCACACACCTCATGATCATCTCCCTCCAGTGAGCGGAGAAACCATATTTTGCCATGACTTGGTCCAAGAAAATCCACTCTACCCTGTCATACGCCTTCATCATGTCGAGTTTAATTGCGCAAAGGGGTTTCCTTCTCTTCCTTTTCCTGATAGCGTGAACACACTCATATGCCACCAAAACATTATCCGTGATTAATCTCCCTGGGACAAATGCACTCTGCTCCTCCGCTATCAACGCTGGTAACACCACTTTAAGCCTATTTGCCAACACCTTCGACGCAATCTTGTAGAGGACATTGCATAGGCTAATCGGTCGAAATTGACTGAGCATGTCAGGTGAGCACACTTTGGGTATCATTACAATGACGGTGTCATTAAATCCCTCCGGCATCATTCTCCCCGCCAGAAATTCTCGGATGGCCGCACACACCTCGTCCTTTACCAACAACCAGTGTCGTTGATAAAACATAGCCGGGAAACCATCTGGCCCCAGCGCCTTTGATGGCCCCATCTAAAACAACGCTCTCTCAATCTCTTCATCAGTAATCGGTGCTGATAATTTCGTATTCAACTCCTCCGTTACCAGCGAATCAATATGTTGCAGAATTTTCTCACCATCCCTCGATCCCTCTGAAGTGAAGAGCTGGGCATAAAAACTTGCAGCCATCTCACGCATACCTTCATCATCCGTGCATTTAGTTCCATCTTCTCTCCGCAGCCCCTTTACTGTATTTTTCCGTTTCCTATGCGATGCTCGGTTTTGAAAATACTGTGTGTTTTGATCACCATACTGTAACCAATCCACCCTTGATCTTTGCTTATAGTAAACCTCTTCTCTTTCATATAGATCATGCAGCTGGTCCTCTATGTCCTTAATCTCCTGCCTATATCCTGTTCTGACCGCCCTTTCCTTTGCATCTTTCAACTGCCACTTGAGATGACTAATCTGTTTTTTTATAGAGCCAAATACCTCCCTACTCCAAGTTTGCATGGCTTTAGCCAAGAGGGCGAGTTGTTTACATGCAGCATCCATCCCCGGCCGCGTCTGATTGGTTGCATGCGCCGCTTCCCATGCATTGGTCAACATGGCCTCGTAATCCGCGTGTCTCATCCAAGCCGCCTCAAACATGAAGGGACGCTGCGGACGAGCCGTGTTTTCGGCCAGTGCCAATGCAACACGGACAAGCAAAGCTTGGTGGTCGGATTCTTCGGTCAGTATGTGTTTCACCTCGGTCGCCGGGAACAATTGCATGAAGGAAGTTGAACAAGTTGCCCTATCTAATCTGACCTGGATATTTTCAGCTCCATCTCTCTTATTATCCCATGTGAACGGGTACCCTGAAAAACCTATATCCGCAAGCCCGCAGTCGGCTAAACAGTCTCTAAACTCATCCATTTGTCTGATACATCTTGCCTTACCTCCATTTTGCTCTTTCTGCACCATAGCCTCGTTATAGTCTCCAACACAGATCCACAGAAGGTCATCTTGTGTCCGCAAATACCTCAAAACTTCCCATGTTTTCTTTCTCTTTTCCACACATGGCTCCCCATAGATTCCAGTGAACCTATAGATATGCCCATCCACTTCCATTTGGCAGTCTATATAATACTGACACCAAGGTCTTACGTTACAGTCACATGATCTCTCCACCATAATGCCAAACCACCACTTTTTCCGACACAGTTCACCGCTACTCCCTGCGTAAAGCCAAGGCTCCATTTGAGCCTCTCCATCGCTTTTGCACTCTTCTTCGTCTCCGATAAGAACACCACCGCTGGGTTGTATGACCGTATCAGGTCTCTAAGTTCGCCAACTATCGAGTCCAACCCCAGTCCTCGACAGTTCCAGGCCAAAAGATTCATTGCGACCGGCGGCCCTGTCTCGCAGGGTCCACCGATGTATCAGTGTGCTCCTCAATACGATCAAACACGGACGAGGTTTTCTGCCTCGTGTCACGAACGAAAGTATCATGTCCTTCATGCCTCTCCCCCTCTCCTTTAGCCACCCAATATTGCCTTGGCCTCCTCTTCCTATCTCTCTGGGGCTCTTGTCTTGGACTACTCGGAGAACGCTGCCCTGCCGTATACTCTGGCCTAGGCTTGCGCACATAGTAACCATGTCTCCGCTCTCTCCCATTGAAATTGCTTGACGATCCCACCCCCTGATGATCCCATCGCCCACATTGCCTGTAACTGTTTCTTAACTCTGCCTGCTTCTCCTGCTGCCTCTCTCTCAACTTAGAGCGCAGCTCTCTCTCCCTCTTTTGTTCTAGATCATCCCTCATATCTCTCCCCTTCTTGTTCTCTTCTCCTTGTTCCTGCTCCTTAGGATTGTTGCCGTCCTTCCCATCCCCCATGACATCCCCACCAGTGCGGGAAACGGCTGGAGTAGCAAACTCATTATGCAGATTGCGCTTTGTAGGAAGATCACGAACGGAACCTGCCCTTCTGCTTCCCCTTTCCCCTTCACTACTTCTCGCACTCCCGAAGCTGTTGGCGCTCCCTGAGAAACCACGGTGCGAGCCATCTTTATGTCCCATTGATCGCCCTGGGGACGCTCTAAGCCATTCCCCCCACTGATGGTCTGGATCCACTGCCGGAACGCATCCACCTTCACCATGTGCCAGTCTTCCACAATCAAAGCAGAAATGCGGTATCTTTTCATACTTGAAATCGAACCAAGTCTTCTCCAGGTCGTCTTCAGATTTTTTTCAGGTAAATGCCCCTAACCAGAGGCTCCATTACAAGAAGTTTAACTCTGAAACGCAGCTCCGACCCCTTTGCAAATCCATCCTTCTCCACGTCTACCCTCACAATCTTGCCTAACCAATTCCCAAGCCCCTCACCAAACGCTTTTGAACGCTTGTCTAAAGGTAAATCCTCAACCCGGACCCAAACATCCACCTCATCAAATGTCATCTCTGATGGCCTTGTGCCTCCATCATAATCCTTTAGCACTAAAACATTAAAATTAAACTGCCATGGTCCATTGTTCAACGCGTGTCTCCAATCTCCTTCACTGCCAAAAGTCACCAGAAAGAGGTTCCTGCCTATGATCTTGAATTGTGCTTCTCTGTGCAGCCCCCACGCCCTTGCCATAGATTTTTCCAGTGCACTCTTGTTTATCGGCCTGGGTGTAAATGCTTTCCCGATCGCCGACCACCTCGCCGGTCTAACATGATCCTGATCTGATTCCTTAAAAACAAAGCCCTTCGCCTCCTTCTCCGTCAACACCAGGCCTCCCATACGGGCCGTCAAACCTGGGGACACGGAGGTGTTCCTGCTTTGGGTGCCCAGTGGCGTCTGCATCGCAGCATCTGTCGCCTCTTTTTGCGCCGACGGCCGTGGGGTAGAAGTCGGGTTTCGTGAGTTCGTCCCCGCCGCCGTTTTCCCATATGCATCTGCATGGCTCCTCGCTGCTGCATCCCCATCCTTCTTCCTCCCCTCCATGTCAATGACCGGAGAGAGAAACCGCACGCTGGCTCAAGCACGCTTGGAGACGCCGTCGCCTCCTCCCGCACCGCCGCGATCCTCCGCACCACCGACCGCAAAACCCTAACCCTAGCTATCAAGTCGATCGCCTCGCAATCGCCTCAATCGCCTCTCCGTGTTTTACGCCCGAGGTGGACCCGCTTATCCGTCCTCAACCATCGTCCCGTTGGAGTTGCTCTTACCGCTACTGATTTCCTTGCAGAAAAGTCAGAATAACCGCACAAAAGCTTTAATTTAAAATTAAAATCAGCGTGGTTGTATCCGCTGGAAGGAGATCTGTCGTCCAAAGACTCTGCCTTCCTTCATTGCCCACACCTCCGCCCAGCGGTGGGCCCCGGCGGCAAGTCTCTCCAAGCGACAGAAGCAGAGGGAGATAGCGAGCGAGCGTTTCCTTCCACCCCTCTCCTCCCGTCGGCCTCATCCACCATCAATCTACCCGCCACCCCCGCCTCCCTCTGGACCGTGGGCCACCCCTCCCCCCTTCCCTCCCGCGCGTCGACGTCCATCCTCGCCGCCGCCCCTGCTCCCCAACCCCCACCATTCACCAGCGCCCCCAAAGTCCGAGCGAGACAGACGGGGGAGGGGGAGAGGGAGAGGAGAGCGGCGGCGACCGGCCAGCTCCGACCCCGCAGGCCCGGCCGTCGGCGGCCGTGCCCCGTCGTCCCCCGTCCCGCTGGCCGGCGGGCCCCGCCTCCTCGCCTCCGGGAGCTTCTGCTGCTGCTGATACTGTGTGGTAACCCCTCTCTCTCTCTCTTTGTGATAAGTACAGTGCAGCGGGGGTTGCTTAATTGTTTCCCCAAACGAAATTTCCGCGGCGAGCAGGGGAGGGGCCGCATTGGGTGGCCGCGGCGGACTAGGAGGGGATTCGTCGCTCGCTGCGCTGGGCCCGCGAATCCGCGCGGGCGCCGGGGGGAGGGAGCGGCGGGCGGTGCTCGGTGAGTGATCTAGGGTTTAGCGGCTCCGATTGGGGCTCGTTCCCTCTGTTGATTTGGCGTCCTCGTCCGAATTCACGGCGGGCTGGGAACCAGCAGGAGGGGCGGCTGGTCATGGTTTGGTTCCCTTTTGCAATTAGACGGCGCTCTGAGTGCAAGTGCTGGAGCTTGATGTGATGTTGATCGTTGGTGACATTTGAGTGTCAGGTTCGCACTCGGTTCAGTTGGGAGTGGCTGGAAGCAGAGTTTTGGTGCTCTGGTCGGCGGCTCGGCAGTGCCGCTGCTCCATCCTCCATGTGCGGTGCCGCGGCTGGCCTGTGTAGCGTTACTCCCCAGTCACAGCTTCTGGTGAGCGGAGCGTGCGGACTGTGGAGAGTGTACTGCTGCTTTCAATTGAAGGCGGCATTCTGCGCAGTTGGATTCTACTATGATGCTCAGCATTAGATTCAGAGTCATGTCCATAACTGTTCGCTCAGCCCAATGTTCGAAACTCGAAAGGATAATAACTAGAGATCATACTAGTATACGAAGCTGTTCAGCTTTGAAACTATGTGGCATGTTGTGTCCCCAAGGTTTTGGAGATCCATATCGAGGATCTGGTTCTGCATTTCCGCTATCCGAGGAACTGATTCTGGAGTTAAAGTCTGTGAATGAATAGTTGTTCAGCTTCTAATTCTTTTCGATGGAGGCTAGCTGATTGACTTGTTGCCTTCTCTTCTGCATTGAGTAAACACACGTAGCTACTTCGTTCCCCAATTTTACCGATGCATTTTGTTCTGGTATCTATCTCATTTCTGAACTGGTTCATGCGTTCATCCATTCATGAATCAAGTTTTATCTGGTAGCTTTTTTGAGCTCTGACATAACAACAAGACAATCTAACCATGTTACTCTTAGGCAATACCTTCCGTGTGATATCATATTTGCTGTACCCTTGACTCTTTTTCTTCTTATCTTGCAGGTAGTCACATAGCTGCTCTATTTCTCCTGTCTGCAAACATATGTGATAATGGACAACCTTGGACATAGGGAAAATGGGAGGCAAAGGCCAGACCCATATAAAGCACTTCATACTCAGGTTTGTGTAATTCGTCATGAATAATTATCGCGCAAGATTTTAGAGTTATATTGTGTTCGTTGACATATGAAAGTTACACTGTGTTACTCCCTCCGTCCCATAATGTAAGATGTTATTTTACACTACACTAGTGTCAAAAAACGTCTTACATTATGGGACGGAGGGAGTAGTAATTAAGGCATAGAACATTGATTTGATTTATCTTCTGCTAGTAAGCATTGTCCTGTAACAAATCTTCATTAAGGGCATAACCAGATCACAAGCTGTAGATTAGTGGCTAAAGTGTACATGTGCTTGTTTTAGACTGAAGGCAATATTACTCAGCTTTATGAGAAAGCTAAAAGTTGAGATAGTATGCTGGTCAGTGCTTGTCACTCAGCTAATGTACATAGTATCCCTAAAGTTTCTTCAAACTGAGGAATGATCAAACTAAATAGCAGAAGTTCATGGTGATAAGATAGTAACAAATTTCATAGCCCTCTTTTGTCATATTTTTTGTTTCGTTCTCTTGCATAGCTGCAGAGAAAATGGTACAGTTGAAACAACCATGCCCAAGAAATGAAGATCAAAACTTATAATTGTCTTGGAAATTCTGATGCTTAGCTTTTATGTACTGCATTCAGAATTGTCACAAACATCATGTTATATATTTTTTTCTAATCATAATTGTCGGAATGATTTGCTCTCTAGAAGTGTGGTTCTTATGATAGTTGCTCTGTGTTTCAGTGGATGATGCCCCAAAGGCAAATGAAGGACCACCACAGCATGAACCTCCTAGCACTACTGAGCGAGAGGGACACCGCCATCATGGAGAGAGACCATGCTCTGGCTGAGAAGAAAGCTGCAATGGCTGAGAGAGACATGGCGTTTGCCCAGCGGGACTCTGCAATGGCTGAACGGAATGCTGCAATCGTCGAACGAGACAATGCCCTTGCTGCACTTGAACTAGCCCGTACAAATGGATTTAATATGAACAGCGGAAACGGATTCAACCCAGGATCTCTCAATGGAGCGAAGAACTTCCACCACCACGACCAGCAGCCCCATGCTCAATCATCACCACTGCAACTGGCCGATTCTCCATATGACCATGCGAGGGAAATGCACATATCAGACGCATACCCAATCTCAACAGCCCCGGTGACTGCTGCTGGAAAGGCAAAGAAGCCCAAGAAGAACAGTTCCCAAGCATCTCCACTGAAGAGGCCGTCAGGCGTGCTCCGGAAAACCAAGAAAGCCGGCGGTGACTGGAGAGATGCCGGAATGTCTGGTGTCGGGGAGGATCCAGCTCGCGCCGCTTCTGAGATGAAGAACGAGTGGAAGGACCAAGACCTTGGCCTGAACCAGGTCTCGTTCGACGAGTCGTCCATGCCCGCGCCTGCCTGCTCGTGCACGGGGGTCCTCCGCCAGTGCTACAAGTGGGGCAACGGCGGGGGGCAGTCGTCCTGCTGCACCATGAGCATGTCCATGTACCCGCTCCCGGTGATGCCCAACAAGCGTCATGCCCGCATGGGCGGACGGAAGATGAGTGGCAGCGCCTTCACCAAGCTGCTCAGCCGACTAGCGGCTGAGGGCCACGATCTCTCGGCGTCGGTGGACCTCAAGGACCACTGGGCCAAGCATGGCACGAACAGGTACATCACCATCCGGTAGCTCTGCTGCTTCCGTTCAATATGTAAGGAGGTGTATGCGGCAAAGGTCCTATAATCTCCTTGCTGGGGTTGGACGGGTCATCAACTCATCATCATCTCTGTAATGTCATTGAGGGATGCAGGCTAGAATTCTGTGTAGGTCCTCCCCCCTTTCTGAACCCCGAGCCGCGCTGGACAGTGGAAATGTAATTTTAGCGACCCCAGGTATTCGTCGTCGATTCGCTGTATAGTTTTGACTACTAGATTTAATTGGTTGTAGGCGATTATTCCTTTGTCATGGCTTACATTCATATCAGATGCTGCATTAGGATTCGTGTCTTGCTCCTGCAGGATAGTAGACGAAATAGAAAGAAGCAAGAATAATAGCAGCAGCATCGCATCAGGCTGCACGAACGTACGTACCTCAGCAGTGAAATCCCATTTTTCAATATTATTATTATTACGTTGCAGTCGTTCAACGTTGCCATCATCGTACACAATCTGGATGCCAAAAGTAAAGTACAGAAATAGGGAAAAATAATTTAGTTAGCACGAAAGTAGCTTTCTACACTGTGGCTCAAATGCTCCTGGTGTGAACAGTAAAATAATACTTTTAAGAAATGTTTGTTGTGCTTGTAAAATTTCATCACGAAATCACATTGGTGAAAGTTGCGGCAAAAAAAAAACAGAGCTCCAAAATGCGTTTTAAACATTTTCAGAACATCGATTTTGTTTTTTTATCACGCCTTACACCAATGTGATTTTGTGATGAATTTTTGCATACACACCAAACATTCCTTAAATTTTGCCACAAAAATTTCACAATTTTTTGCATTTTTTTTAATCTATTATTAACCCAGGAGCATTTGAGCCTGGGTGTAGAAACTTCACATCAGCCTCTTCTTCTGACAGATGGGAAAAAGTGGAGATGGCAAAATAATGCCCGTCTACTGAATGTGTACCTTGAGCTTTTGTGAACAAGTGCCAAATGACATAGCAGCACCACCACAGAACCTGTAGAGAAAGAAACAGCTTCAAAACTAACCAAACTGGCTAACTTAACACATGAAGGTAACAACAACATAAATACTCCCTCCGTTCCATAATATAAGAGTGATTTTGACACTAGTGTAGTGTCCAAAACGCTCTTATATTATGGGACGGAAGGAGTAGCAAAGAAGAAAGAATAAAAGCAAGGACGAATAAATATATATACGCGTGGCCTGGCAAAGAAGGAACTGTTTGTAATCTTATTCAAAAAGAAAATCTAGAAACTGACTCCCCGCAAAAAAAATAATCTAGAAACTGACAATGGTAGGAAGAACCATGCAACAAGGAAGCATATTTTTTTTCAGTTTTGCTAAAGCACATCTAGATGTGTCATAAGTGTTACACATCTAAGTCATATGTCATTAATCTTACATTAAGATTCGTGTGAATATTTTTTCTTTTTTTTCTCTTTATACTTGATTCACTCACTTAGATGTGCAATAATTAGAGCACATCTAGATGTGCCCTAGACACATCTTTTTTTTCGGAGTTGCGGATCACCAGAAACTCCTATAAATTCATCCTAGCGGACATGGGATTGAGCACTGACCAGACCATTAGCGCTCGTTCGCTCGCATCGGTCACTAACATCGGTCACCAACAGTGCTGGGCCGCTGCTCTGATGACAATTTTGGTCATCTGGTGTTAATTTCGGCCCATTCAACTTTCTATTATAGCACTCTCTGTTTGGTGTTAGTTTCGGCCCATTCAATTTTCCATTGTAGCACTCTTTGTCTGGTGTTAAACTGCATCACTCATTCCCTAAAAAAAGGCATCACTCCTCCATCCTTACCTTGACCTCGAGCAACAGAGCCAGCCGTGAGTTGCTAGCTTGCCTTGCAGTCTCGATTGGGGAGCTTTTACGACGCCGCTTCCCAGTCCAGCGACTCCCCCCTTTGTATAGGTATGACCCTTATCCCCCCCAGCTCCCGTGTCGCTCCCACGAGCGGCTCGGGAGAAACCCTAGCCGCCGCTGACACCCACCCCACCTTTCCTCCTACTCCTCCCGCCGCCGCCGGAGGGCGTCGCCAGGCAAAGCCCACGCGGCGCCGGCGGCGGCGGGGACGGCTCTCCCTTCTCCCCTTCAGGCGTGGCGGCGCGGGGTGCTTGGCTGGCGGCGGGGACTCGCGCGCGTGGGCGACGGCGCGCACAGGCAGTGGTGGCGCTACGCAGCGGCGTGTGCGGCTCGGAGGCTCGGACCGCTCAGCCATCAGGGAGACCCGACGCCGCTCTGTCCTGGGGAGCTCCAGCTCCAGATCCGGCGGTGCCCGTGGCTGCAGCCGGGGGATGGTGGCGCATGACGGAGTTGGTGGTCGGAGCAGCTCGGGCGACGTGGTGACCGTGGTGAGCTACCATGCCCGTTCTGGGGGCTCTCTTCGCCCAGATCTGGACCCCTCTGGGGCGGCGACTCGCACGGTCATCGGGCCCCATGGCTGTGGCCGGGGGGGGGGGGGGGGGGGGGCGGGGGGGGGGGGGGGGGGGGGGGGGGGGGGGGGGGGGGGGTCGGCAGTGGCTGCTGTCGGCGGGGTAGGCGTGTGTGTTGGGGAACGTAGCATAATTTTAAAATTTTCTACGCATCACCAAGATCAATCCATGGAGTCATCTAGCAACGAGGGAGAGAGGAGTGCATCTACATACCCATGTAGATCGCGCGCGGAAGCGTTCAAGAGAATGGAGTTGATGGAGTCGTACTTGTCGTGATCCAAATCACCGATGACCAAGTGCCGAACGGACAGCACCTCCGTGTTCAACACACGTACGGTTGGAAGACGTCTCCTCCTTCTTGATCCGGCAAGGGGGAAGGAGAGGTTGATGAAGATCCAGCAGCACGACGACGTAGTGGTGGATGCAGCAAGATCCCGGCAGGGCTTCGCCAAGCGCAAGCAGGGAGGAGAGGTGTTACGGAGGGAGAGGGAGGCGCCAATAGCAAGGGGTGCGGCTGCCCTCCCTCCCCACTCTTTATATAGGGGCCTTGGGGGGGGGGGGCGCCGGCCCTAGGGAGATGGATCTCCAAGGGGGCGGCGGCCAAGGGGTGGCTTCCCCCCAAGCCAAGTGGGGGGCGCCCCCACCCCTAGGGTTTTGTAACGCCCTCGATGCAGCTATATCTCCCACGTGTCGAAGCACGACTTAGAGGCATAACCGCATTGAAAGCAATGTCGCAAGTGAGGTAACCTTCGCAAACAACCCATGTAATACAATAAGGGAAAAGAGATACATAGTTGGCTTACAATCGCCACTTCACACAATACATGAATAAAGCATTACATCATCCAGTTACACACAAGGTCCGACTATGGAACCAAAATAAAAGAAGACTACCCCAAATGCTACACAGATCCCCGATCGTCCCGACCGACCTCCACTACTGATCAACTAGAACGAAACAACACGAAGGACAAGATCTTCATCGAGCTCCTCCTTGAGCTTGGTTGCATCGTCTGCACGGACTCATCGGCACCTGCAAGCTGGTTTTGGAAGTATCTGTGAGCCACGGGGACTCAGCAGTCTCGCACCCTCGCGATCAAGACTATTTAAGCTTATGGGAAAGGTAAAGGTATGAGGTGGAGCTACAGCAATCGAGTAGCATATATGGTGGCTAAACATACGCAAATGAGAGCGAGAAGAGAAGGCAAAGCACGATCGATAAACTATGATCAAGAAGTGATCCTAGAACAACCTACGTCAATCGTAACTCCAACACCGTGTTCACTTCTCGGACTCCGCCGGAGGAGACCATCACGGTTACATACGCGGTTGATGCATTTTAATTGAGTTAAGGTTCAAGTTATCTACAACCGGACATTAACAAATTCCCATCTGCCCATAACCGTGGGCACGACTTTCGAAAGTTCAAATCCCTGCAGGGGAGTCCCAACTTAGCCTATGACAAGCTCTCACGGTCAACGAAGGAATAGACCTCCTCCCGAGACATTCCGAGCAGACTCGGTATCCCGGTTCTACAAGACATCCTCGACAATGGTAAAACAAGTCCAGCAAAGCCGCCCGATGTGCCGACATCCTGATGGGAGCTGCACATATCTCATTCTCAGGGAAACACCGGATATGTCAAGCTACGAGTAAAACCAGCCCTCAAGTTTCCCCGAGGTGGCCCCGCAGGCTGCCCATTTCGGACCAACACTTAGAAAAGCACTGGCCCGGGGGGGTTAAAATAAAGATGACCCTTGGGCTGGCCTATCCCAAGGGAAAAAGAGGCTAGGTGGCGAATGGTAAAACCAAGGTTGGGCCTTGCTGGAGGAGTTTTATTCAAAGCGAACTGTCAAGGGGTTCCCATTATAACCCAACCGCGTAAGGAACGCAAAATCCGGGAACATAACACCGATATGACGGAAAACTAGGGCGGCAAGAGTGGAACAAAACACCAGGCATAAGGCCGAGCCTTCCACCCTTTACCAAGTATATAGATGCATTAATTAAATAAGATATATTGTGATATCCCAACAAGTAAACATGTTCCAACAAGGAACAAACTTCAATCTTCACCTGCAACTAACAACGCTATAAGAGGGGCCGAGCAAAGCGGTAACATAGCCAAACAACGGTTTGCTAGGACAAGGTGGGTTAGAGGCTTGGTTCAACAATATGGGAGGCATAATAAGCAAGTGGTAGGTATCGCAGCATAGGCATAGCAAAAGAGCGAGCAACTAGGCAAGCAAAGATAGAAGTGATTTCGAAGGTATGGTCATCTTACCTGAAATCCCGCAAGGAAGAAGAGCGAGTCCATGAAGAAGACAAAGCGGACGTAGTCGAATGGTTCCTCACAACGCGACGTTAACGGAACCAACCCGAAAAAACAACACCGGAAAGAAGCAAACACCATAGTAAACAACCATCACGTAAACATGGCATGATGCACAACCAAGAATGATGCATGTCTGGATTAAAGAGGCATGGCATGGCAAAAAGCACAAACAATCCTACAAATTAAGTGGAGCTCAATATGCAACGAGTTGCATATTGACGAAACACCACATGACTTATTTAGTTCTCTCTCATTTAGGTACTCAACAATATTAAATGTTGTTAGCATGGCAAGAGGTGAAGCATAATGAAACTATCTATCTAGGCAAGTTTAAATGAGGCCGGAACAACAAAACGACAAGTCCGGAAAATCCCCATATGCATTTAGCAATTTGGTGCAACTACAATTTAAACATTTTAATTGTTGTTATCATGATGCGGGTGACATGAACAAGTTTTATGCAATTTTTATTAAGAGTTGACATGAGCATTATGAAGCATTTGGTCGTCATGGCGGAACAAAAAGGGTGCCACGCCAACTACCATGGAAATGGTGCCACGGCAACATTCCGGGTGATCCGACAACTCATTGAGATGTCGGTGCAAGAGAAAATGTGGATGAACGGATCATGCGAGGATGGTGGGGTGATCCCGGATACCGGGTTCCCATGGGTCGACGGCATGGCAACCGAGGAGGAACGTGCAAAGACAACTCGAACATGGTTCGAACATGAGCATCTCAAACATCGCAAGCATTCGTTACACGGACGTCGTCTTGGGTTATACCTTCGAAGTGTGCAAACGGGACGGTTCTCGATCGGTGCCAAGTAGAGGAAGTAGACGTTCTCGGGACGTTCGTAGTGGAAGTAGGGGTACATGATGACGGTAGAGGTACTCGTGATCTTGGCGGCGGTAGTCGTTCACGTTCGTTTCGGAGAGGTACTTGATGACTCCAATGTCTTCGGGGCGACGGTAGTTGTACACGGTCCATGAGACGTCGATCGTTCGGGGTCCGATTTGCGGGTATTACTGACATGAAGGGGTACTTGGCGTTTTTGTAGAGGTACTCTCGATCTTGGCGACGGTAGGCGAACTTGGTGGTCCTCGTCGTCATGGAACTTGGCATCCTCTCGGCCTTGGCAGCGAAGAAACAAAACACCATGGTCGTGGTACTTGGCGCGGTGCAGGACGAAGCAGAGGTTTGGCGCTGGTCTTGGCGCGGTTCGCGGTCCACGAGCGTTGCTGGAGCTGGACTCCGTGCGAGGCAGAGGAGGGTTCAACTCTCCTCGTTCGAAGCAGGGAAAAAAACAGGGCGACGACGTGAGAGGAACCGGACGGAGTCAACGAATGGGTGGCGGCCATGGCAGGGCTTGAGCTCCTGGTTTCCTGCTGCTGGTCGAGACGGCGAGGGAAGGTGAGGGAGTGGCTTGGGGCGGCGACGATGGGTGCAGGCGCGACGCTGAAGGAGGAAGGCCATGGTAGAGGAGGAGCGGCGTGGAGCAGAGGCGAGCTGGCGCAGCGGCGAAGATGGAAGGGCGAGGAAAAAGGTGACCGCGGCAGGGGAGGCTGCGGCCTCGAACGCCTGCAGGGAAGAAGCAGAGGGCTCGGGGCTGCAACTGCTGGCTCCTGTGGGCGCGGACGACGATGGTTGCGGGCGACCGGGCGCGTCGAGGAGCAAGGGAGGAGGAGGCACCAGGCTGCGCTGGGATCTGACGAGGCTGGAGAAGGAGCTGCAGCTATGGCGAGCGTCGAGGGACACGACCGCGGGGAACAGGGGCGCCATGAGGATCGGGCGTGGGCGCTATCGAGGGAGTGAGGGAGAGGGGTGGCTCGAGAGGAGGGAGAGATGGCGCAAGGGAACGAGGGAGATGAGATGGGATCGAGCGAGATGGAGGAGTCGGGCTCCCTGGCGGCGCGAGGGGAGAGGAGAGGGAGGAGTGGATTCGGGTAGGGTTTAGGAGGGAGTGGGCCAGGGAGGTTGGGCCGGCGAGAGGCCCAGCTGGGCTGGACTCTCTTCTCCCTCTCCCCTATTTCATTTTCTCTAAATAACAGAGAAATAAAGAGAAAGAAAAGAGAGAAGAGAAGGTTAGAGGAAGAATTTGAGCATGCGGATAATATTCCCAGACTCGCAGAAATGTGCACGATCCAAGAAAAATGGAGTGGCCATTTTTCAAAGTTTAAATTCAAACTCATTTGATTTAAATTCAAATGGTTCGAATACGAAGTGAGGGTCAGGAAGGTCCAAAAATGTTCGGATTTTGGTGGAGCTCCGGAAAATGACGAAAGAATTTACGAACAAGGTTCGAGGTCAAGCAGCAAGATAACAAAGGCATGGGGAAATATGCAAGTGTGTTTTAGGTGATTCCATAAGAATGGATTATTTTATAATAGCTCCACTAATATCGGGAGGATATATTATAAAGAGAAGTCATCCTTCCCTCGATTTAAATGGATCGAAGATCCATACGATTTATTTAGTTGAGTTAAGAAAAGAAATGACATGATGGCATGATGACATGATGCAATGCACATGATGCAAAGATGAAAGCGATGAACCAAACAAAACACACGAAGAAACCCGGAAACCCTGGAAGGCAACTGAAGCTCCGGTCTTGGGGCGTTACAGGTTTCCCAACCCTAGGCGTAGGGCAGGTTCCCCTCCCAATTCAGCCCATGGGGCCCTCCGGGATAGGTGGCCCCACCCGGTGGACCCCCGGGACCCTTCCGGTGGTCCCGGTACAATACGGCGACCCCCGAAACATTCCCGATGGCCAAAACTGGACTTCCTATATATAAATCTTTACCTCCGGACCATTCCGGAACTCCTCGTGACATCCGGGATCTCATCCGGGACTCCGAACAACTTTTGGGTTACTGCATACTAATATCTCTACAACCCTAGCGTCACCGAACCTTAAGTGTGTAGACCCTACGGGTTCGGGAGACATGCAAACATGACCGAGATGACTCTCCGGTCAATAACCAACAGCGGGATCTGGATACCCATGTTGTCTCCCACATGCTCCACGATGATCTCATCGGATGAACCACAATGTCGAGGATTCAATCAATCCGTATACAATTCCCTTTGTCAATCGGTATGTTACTTGCCCGAGACTCGATCGTCGGTATCCCAATACCTCGTTCAATCTCGTTACCGGCAAGTCACTTTACTCGTACCGTAATGCATGATCCCGTGATCAACCACTTGGTCACATTGAGCTCATTATGATGATGCATTACCGAGTGGGCCCAACAGATACCTCTCCGTCATACGGAGTGACAAATCCCAGTCTCGATTCGTGCCAACCCAACAGATACTTTCGGAGATACCTGTAGTGTACCTTTATAGTCACCCAGTTACGTTGTGACATTTGACACACCCAAAGCACTCCTACGGTATCCGGGAGTTGCACAATCTCATGGTCTAAGGAAATGATACTTGACATTCGGAAAAAGCTACAGCAAATGAACTACACGATCTTTGAGCTATGCTTAGGAGGGTCTTGTCCATCACATCATTCTCCTAATGATGTGATTCCATTATCAATGACATCCAATGTCCATAGTCAGGAAACCATGACTATCTTTTGATCAACGAGCTAGTCAACTAGAGGCTCACTAGGGACATGTTGTGGTCTATGTATTCACACATGTATTACGGTTTCCGGATAACACAATTAAAGCATGAACAATAGACAATTATCATGAACAAAGAAATATAATAATAACCATTCTATTATTGCCTCTAGGGCATATTTCCAACAGTGTGGTGGTGGGATGTTGTGGCCGACGGCGAGGGATTGGGTGCAGGTGGCAGCCGAGACCGATCCAACTCTCTCTGTGCATGTGCTCAAGGTGAGTGGATGTGATAGGGGAGTCTCTTGCTGGGCCTAGCGAGGACGCTCGCCGTGGACTGGTAGGAGGGGCAAGGTCTGGGCTACCGGACTTGGTGGCCGACGTCTGCGGAGTAGAATGGGTTGGGATGCTTCAGGCGAAAGCCTAATGTCGACCTCGTCGGCAATGATGATGGCGACGCCCTCGGGCGACGTTTCCCTTCATGAAGGCATTATCGCGAAGCTTCCATTACCCGCTATTTCTCTATGCTCCGGGCGAAAGCCTAAGATCCTTCTCTGGATCGGACAACGGCGGCATCTTCGATGTCGTTTTCCCCTTTGGGGGCGTTGCTTTTGGAGTCAGGGATCCGCGGTTGGTCATTGATGTCTAGGTTGGAGTGTCGGTTTGGTTTGTTGGATTGCAGGGCGGTGGTGGTGGAGGTGTGTTGTGGCGGCGACCAGTGAAGCTAGCTCCCGCTCTTCTCAGTCTGCTGGTGCTCATGGGTGCTAAGTTCTTGGTGTCGGCTGCTCGTCGTAACTCGCTTCTGGTTCTCCTTCTGTTGCTCTTTGTTCCTGTCTTGTGTGTGTTGGGTGTTGTTGTTTCTTGCTCCTTGTTCCTGTCTTGTGTGTGTTAGGTGTTGTTGTTCCTTGCTCCTTCCTGAATGTCGGGTGCTATGTGTTGTACCCGTCGTGTTGTATCTCACTCTTATTTATAATGGAATTGGTTCAGGCCGGCGTAAGCCCACCGTAGCACCGTTAAAAAAATGACCCTTATCACTTCGCAACAGCTGTAGACCTGCAATGGCGTCCTTATTTCTCCATTAAAATAATGTGTCGTCACATAGGGATAGGGATTGGCGTCCTGCTTTCCAACTGCTCTGGTTGAGTTTCGTGTGCGCCGTTTGCACCTTCGGTTGAGCGGCTCGGCCATGTGTTGTTGCTGGACTGTTGGCAGTCTTTAGTGCATGAACACATTTCTTTCACCGGGATAAGATCAAGGGGAGGGAAAATCATTAATGTTGTCAGCCTGGTTTCCTAATTTAATGTGAAGTTAACATTGTTGTCAAAATGAATTAAAAATTAATATAGTACAATCAATGTTGTTCCTAAATCAATTTCAATTAATGCAATTCATAATTTTATTCCTAATTTACCAACAATGTAATTAATATAAAGTAGCTAAAATGGCTGGTATCATTTGGATCCATCCGAATCGTGGTTTACGGTAGTGGCAGATCCCCGTCCTCCGCCGGCCCAATGGCGCTCCCGGATGAACTCCTGGAGGAGATCTTCCTCCGCCTCCCCGCGGCCGCCGACCTCGCGCGCGCCTCCGCGGCCTGCGTCTCCTTCCGCCGCGTCATCGCCGGCCATCCCTTCCTCCGCCGATTCCGCATCCTCCACCCGCCGCCCCTCCTGGGCATCCTTTGCGGCAGGCTCTTCCCCGCCCAGCCGCCCCACCCTTCCGCCGCCGCGGCAGCCACCTACGCCGACGCAGACTTCTCCTGCCCCTTCCTCCCCTCGTCCCCCGGCCGCTGGTGCCGCCGCGACGTCCGCGACGGCCGCGCCCTTTTCAGCCCCCGCCTCAGGGAGGGCAGCGACCCGTTCAACAGCATGTACAACCCCCGCGACCTGGTCAAGGAGTTCGCCGTATGCGACCCCCTGCACCGCCGCTACCTCCTGCTGCCTGCCCTCCCCGACCATCTCGCCGATCAGGTCCAGCAACCGGACATCCTGGAATGCGAGCCCTTCCTTGCTCCTCCCGGCGTCGACGACGAGCACCCGTCATTCAGAGACTTCAGAGTCATGTGCTTGGTGCGGTGCACAGCCAAGCTCGTCCTCTTCGTCTTCTCTTCCTGCGCCGGAAGATGGCTCGCTGATCCTGTCACCTTCGACATGTTTGGATGCGGGGCATCGCACCGCTACTACGCCCATGGATGCTTCTGTTGGCAGGTTTGTTATGAAGATGACGCCGAGATGTTGCTCGTGCTTGACGCGCGCAGGATGGAGTTCTCCGTCGTCGACCTTCCGCCTCCGTCAGGCCCTTATATGCGGCGGGTGGCCACTGTGGAGGCGGGAGAAGGAAGGCTTGGGATGCTCACTATCGATCGAAGCAAACGTGGTGCGCATCGTCTCTTGTATGCCGTGCAGTCGTCTAAGGATGGGAATGGCACAAACCAGTGGCAATCCAAGCCCGCGATCCCTTTGCCGGAAAATTATCGCTATTGCATCAGGGGTGTAGCTGGTGGACACTTACTCCTAACTGGGCGCCCAGAAAACAACAGGGCAATAGTAGACTATTTTTCACTGGATCTCCAGACTTTGCAGGTTGAGTGGTTCTATCAGACTGGTGATTACGTCATTATCGGTGACTTGTATGCCGATCTCCCACCGTCCTTGTCCCCGCCGACACTTTGAAGTGGTAAGCTTGCCCTGGATCTTTAACTACTTGTTCTGTTTGCATATGACATTGCAATTGCAATATGATTCAAGTGTGTTAGTTATATATGGCAGTGTGTACATTATCATTTCTCTACTTAGGCAAATGGTCCTGAATTAAGGCTGGTGTGGCCAAGTTATTTTCCACCCTTTATAATACTCACTCATTCATATTGCTTGTCGGTGTTTAGGGGCTATTCGAATGGTTTAGTACATCTCTCAATTCGAAATCTGTGAATTTCAGGATAAGCAAGAAGTATATGTTTCTCATCTTTTGAATATGACTGCCCTCATTTTCAGTGTTACACAGAAATAGTAATCAGCATCATAGTATTGACAAGTTAAGCTGGATTTGACATGTATTGCCTACTTTCTCTTGAGTCTTTTTTTTCTTGTACATGTATTGCCTACTTTCCCTTCAGTTAAGCTGGATTTGAGATGTATTTTCCCCATTTTTATCTTCACTAAGTTATCATGTCTGGTGCCATTTTAGGTGGAATAACTATGTCTGCTAAATTAGGCCGTGAAAAAAAATGTTGTTTCGCCATCATCATATTCATAATGACCCAATCTGTAATTATGCTTGAACTTGCAACTGTAACTGACGCTGTCTTCCCACGTGGGAAACACACTAACCGAACCAGCCTCTTACATTGACTGACGCATGAAAAGCTGAGACATACACTACATTCGATTCCCAAACATATGTCTAGCCTAATGGGAAACCTGAAAACCGTTATGCAATGTCCGAATAGATGGCAAGACGATGCTAGTTTCACTACATTTAAAACAAGACCAAAGGCACTAGAGACTCTGATTTTCCTTTGGAAGAGAACTGGGGTTGGAACGCAACGCCCTAGTGATTCCCTAATTTCACTAAAATTTGCGCCTCAGCGCTTGGTTCTCCTGTCTCAACATGCCGTGTCACATTCTCAGTGCTCGTTTATGTAATGATGGCTCCTATCTTGCACTTTATGCATTTACAAGTCTGTCACTCTGATTAAATAATGATAGGTAGTGGCTTATAACGTCTTGGTTGTACTAATAAATCAAACTTATTAAATCTACATTTAATTTCTGCTGTCTTGCATAACGTGTAAACTGATAGGTGAATACCAAATACTAGTTGACGTCTCATATATAAATTCAGATTCCATGCTGATGTTTATGCCCAGTAATATTTCCGGTCTTGAACTGCGATTACATATTTCATTGTCAGATAACTTCAGAAACATGTGATGTAGTTCTGCAAATAAAGGTTGACTCTGAGCGTTTCAATCAAATTGAATGCTCACCTTTTCAGCATAATGACTTTTAGTGATTCTCCACTAGTAGATATTTCTATTACATAGAAGTATTCATGAAAATCTTTGTATTATGGAGATTTAAAATCCTCATTCCCATTTAGTATTTCAGCTGAATACAGAAAAGGGAGTCTTGCTCACACATACCCTCTATTCATCAGTTTATTTCAGTTTAATACTACTTTCTTTCGAGTTGTCGCATCTAAACAGTAAGCACCCTTTCCCTCTATAACCAGGACCACTCCAGAGAAAGACGCCAATAGCAAGGACTCGCAAGCGTGACTGGTGTCATGTTAAGGAGAACAAATGCAAGAGCTTTTGAAAGGGGAAAAGTGGTTTGCATTCGACAACAATTTCCGGCCAGGGAGAATATGATGCCTCTTTGAGCTGCTGAAGAACAAGAAGCATACACTGGATGTCTGTCGCTTCCACCTTGTTTTTCCTGTTGAAGATTTCATATCGTTTCTGCTACTCGTGCAGTGCTTTTCTGCCTGGCAAGAGACTAGACTAGCTTATTATGTATCCACTGCCTGATTGGCTCACTTAATTGTAGTGTCCAGCTTCAGTAGTGTCTTTGTTTGAATTGAATTTGTTCGCGGCTTTAGTAACCCAAAGTCTGTTTGTGCTGAATGTATGGTGGCATGCTCATCTCATGCAAAAATGCTTTTGTATGATGCCAGCACCGATAGTAATGCGTCAATCCATATCGAGCTCGTTATCTATAGATGTTCATAGAGGATGCAGTAATTACTGTAGCTTCGTTTTTAGATAGAACAGTTAGAGATGCTATCAGGTGTTGGATAAACTACAACCCAGACCCCTCTCCCTTTGTTTTATCTGAAAAGAAGTCCTTTGTCAGTGAAGATTTTCCACATCCATTATCAATTAGAATTGTAAATTCTGGAACTGATGATAGCCATGATGTTCTTACAACACCATTCTTCAGGCAGATGAACAACCGGCAGAGGATTGAGCTGACACTTGCACACGTGCCATGATGTTCTTCTAACACCATTCTTCAGGTAGATGAACAATCATAAGCCAGCAACAAAGCATTTAATCAAACACTTGCAGTATCATCAGTCACCACACTAGTATGCAGATTTATAAGGCTAGCACATACCTTAAGAAAAACTTTAACCATAATTATTAGTTATATGCCACACACAACATACATCATTAGATATGCATTCAAAAGAAGCTTCCAATGATATAAATTTTGTGTCATATAACTCATATTTTGGTGATTAAATCAATCCTTCAATAAAATTTTAAAATATGTGTTGGACCTATAAACGTGAATGGATGGAGTAGCTTTTGACATGGGTAGTCTTTGGGAAGTGCCTACCCCACGAATGCAATTGCTTCCTTGAGTGGTGCCCACCCAAGAATGCGTATGCTACAACTACATTGGCCCGCACAACTAATAGACTGAGATGGTGTTACCGATCGAGATGCAAGAGTACCTTGATGGTCTCAAGCTAGCAAACATCAAGGAATGGGACAACGACGAGTTCTCGAAAGGATGCAAATGGAAATAGGCGTTGTTGGGCCTAAAATACACCCCGGCGCTCTTCCCCACATGGTAGAGACTTTTGAATATGAGTTTTCTTCCATGAAAAGAGCTCGAACCTCCCCCTCACCCCCCTACCCTCCCCTCACACACAATCTTCAATCCAAGTGAGGAAAGTAAACCTACTGGCTAGACCCAAGATACAAACGAGCGAATGGATCCCTAGCACTCAAGTTCTTCGTTAAGCTTGTTACTTTGGAGTTGAGTGGACTCCTAAACGGTTAGAGTCCACTGAGAGCATCCAAGTATGTGGATCTGCCTCGATAAAGTCAGGCCGGATCACCTCAAGATTTACCCTTGTTGCTTGAGGTTGAACTTTGTGGTGAAATCTCAAGGAGAAGAAGGCTAGGTTTCTACCGCATGTCCAACGAAGAATAGAATCCCCCCGATTTGAACTTTAGGCAAAACATACCATTGTCTTGTATGCTCCTCTATTGGTCGTTTACATCCTCTTTTTTTGTTTACTGTAGCCTTGGATAGTATTTACTTGTTAATTTTTTTTGCTTGATTTGTTTTAGAGAGCTTATACATTAGTTTCTATAAAATCAACAAACTGGTTAAGATTTGCGGTCACATATTCACTCCCTTTCTAGTGGGCATATCTGATCCTCTAGTATCTAGTAGGACTCCATGTGTCTTTTTCTGGACAGGTGGGAAATACATGCGTGGTTCGAATCCCAACACATACCACTCTCTTGCATAAACATTTGCACAACTCATGTCCTCCTCGCTATGGCGATGACTATTCATTTCAGCTTTTACTGACGAACATGGTTGGTGAGGAGGCGACATACATAGGCAATAAGAATGGTGGGCTAGGAGGACTTGGATTTGGCGGAGTCGGGCGGTTTCATCTGAGAACATAACTTGTGCTCGCAAAGTTCCTATGATAATTGGTGCATCGAATGTCAAAAGCCAACACTAAAAGTTGTCAAGGATTCTAAAATATTTTCTGTAAATAGAAATAAAATGCGTATATTGTTGGAAATATGCCCTAGAGGCAATAATAAAAGCATTATTATTATATTTCCTTGTTCATGATAATTGTCTTTATTCATGCTATAATTGTATTATCCGAAAATCGTAATACATGTGTGAATAATAGACACCAACATGTCCCTAGTAAGCCTCTAGTTGACTAGCTCGTTGATCAACAGATAGTCATGGTTTCCTGACTATGGACATTGGATGTCATTGATAACGAGATCACATCATTAGGAGAATGATGTGATGGACAAGACCCAATCCTAAACATAGCATAAGATCGTATAGTTCGTTTGCTAGAGTTTTCCAATGTCAAGTATCTTTTCCTTAGACCATGAGATCGTGTAACTCCCGGATACCGTAGGAGTGCTTTGGGTATACCAAACGTCACAACGTAACTGGGTGACTATAAAGGTATACTACGGGTATCTCCGAAAGTGTCTGTTGGGTTGACATGGATCAAGACTGGGATTTGTCACTCCGTATAACGGAGAGGTATCACTGGGCCCACTCGGTAATGCATCATCATATGAGCTCAAAGTGACCAAGTGTCTGGTCACGGGATCATGCATTACGGTACGAGTAAAGTTACTTGCCGGTAACGAGATTGAACGAGGTATTGGGATACCGACGATCGGATCTCGGGCAAGTAACATACCGATTGACAAAGGGAATTGTATACGGGGTTGCTTGAATCCTCGACATCGTGGTTCATCCGATGAGATCATCGAGGAGCATGTGGGAGCCAACATGGGTATCCAGATCCCGCTATTGGTTATTGACCGGAGAGCGATCTCGGTCATGTCTACATGTCTCCCGAACCCGTAGGGTCTACACACTTAAGGTTCGGTGACGCTAGGGTTGTAGGGATATGTATATGCAGTAACCCGAATGTTGTTCGGAGTCCCGGATGAGATCCCGGACGTCACGAGGAGTTCCGGAATGGTCCGGAGGTAAAGAATTATATATAGGAAGTGCTATTTCGGGCATCGGGACAAGTTTCGGGGTCACCGGTATTGTACCGGGACCACCGGAGGGGTCCCGGGGATCCACCGGGTGGGGCCACCTGTCCCGGGGGCCACATGGGCTGTAGGGGGTGCGCCTTGGCCTACATGGGCCAAGGGCACCAGCCCCAAGAGGCCCATGCGCCTAGGGTTTCCAAAGGGGAAGAGTCCCACAAGTGGAAGGCACCCCTAGGTGCCTTGGGGGGGAGGGAAACCTCCCTTGGCCGCCGCCCCCCTAGGAGATTGGATCTCCTAGGGCCGGCGCCCCCCCCCCTAGGCCCTCCTATATATAGTGGGGGAAGGAGGGCTTTTTCATCTATGCCTTTGGTGCCTCCCTCTCCCTCTCCAACACCTCCTCCTCCTCCATAGTGCTTGGCGAAGCCCTGCCGGAGTACTGCAGCTCCATCATCACCACGCCGTCGTGCTGCTGCTGGAGCCATCTTCCTCAACTTCTCCTTCCCCCTTGCTGGATCAAGAAGAAGGAGACGTCACGCTGACCATACGTGTGTTGAGCGCGGAGGTGCCGTCCGTTCGGTGCTAGGATCTCCGATGATTTGGATCACGTCGAGTACGCCTTCCTCATCCCCGTTCTTTGAACGCTTCCGCGCGTGATCTACAAAGGTATGTAGATGCAATCCGATCACTCGTTGCTAGATGAACTCCTAGATGGATCTTGGTGAAACCGTAGGAAAATTTTTGTTTTCTGCAACGTTCCCCAAAATGGCATCATGAGCTAGGTATATGTGTAGTTCTCTTGCACGAGTAGAACACAATTGGTTGTGGGCATTGATGTTGTCAACTTTCTTGCCGCTACTAGTCTTATCTTACTTCAACGGTATTGTGGGATGAAGCGGCCCGGACCAACCTTACACGTACGCTTACGTGAGACCGGTTCCACCGACTAACATGCACAAGTTGCATAAGGTGGCTGGCGGGTGTCTGTCTCTCCTACTTTAGTTGGAGCGGATTCGATGAAAAGGGTCCTTATGAAGGGTAAATAGAAGTTGACAAATCACGTTGTGGCTTTCACGTAGGTAAGAAAACGTTCTTGCTAGAACCCTACTTCAGCCACGTAAAACTTGCAACAACAATTAGAGGACGTCTAACTTGTTTTTGCAGCAAGTGCTTTGTGATATGATATGGCCAAAGTTGTGATGAATGATGAATGATATATATGTGATGTATGAGATGTTCATGCTATTGTAATAGGAATCACGACTTGCATGTCGATGAGTATGACAACTGGCAGGAGCCATAGGAGTTGTCTTTATTTTTGTATGACCTGCGTGTCATTGAGAAACGCCATGTAAATTACTTTACTTTATTGCTAAACGCGTTAGCCATAGTAGTAGAAGTAATAGTTGGCGAGCAACTTCATGGAGACACAATGATGGAGATCATGATGATGGAGATCATGGTGTCATGCCGGTGACAAGATGATCATGGAGCCCCAAGATGGAGATCAAAGGAGCTATGTGATATTGGCCATATCATGTCACTGTTATTATTTGATTGCATGTGATGTTTATCATGTTTTTCATCTTGTTTACTTAGAACGACGGTAGTAAATAAGATGATCCCTCATAATAATTTCAAGAAAGTGTTCCCCCTAACTGTGCACCGTTGCGACAGTTCGTTGTTTCGAAGCATCACGTGATGATCGAGTGTGATAGATTCTAACGTTCACATACAACGGGTGTAAGACAGATTTACACATGCAAACACTTAGGTTGACTTGACGAGCCTAGCATGTGTATAGACATGGCCTCGGAACACAGAAGACCGAAAGGTCGAGCATGAGTCGTATAGAAGATACGATCAACATGAAGATGTTCACCGACGTTGACTAGTCCGTCTCACGTGATGATCGGACACGTCCTAGCTAACTCGGATCATATTATACTTAGATGACTAGAAGAGGGATGTCTATCTAAGTGGGAGTTCATTATAATTTGATTAGATGAACTTAATTATCATGAACTTAGTCTAAAATCTTTACAATATGTCTTGTAGATCAAATGGCCAACGTAGTCCTCAACTTCAACGCGTTCCTAGAGAAAACCAAGCTGAAAGACGATGGCAGCAACTACACGGACTGGGTCCGGAACCTGAGGATCATCCTCATAGCTGCCAAGAAAGATTATGTCCTACAAGCACCGCTAGGTGACGCACCTGTTCTCCCTGCAGAACAAGATGTTATGAACGCTTGGCAGGCACGGACCGATGACTACTCCCTCGTTCAGTGCGGCATGATTTACAACTTAGAGCCGGGGCTCCAAAAGCGTTTTGAGAGACACGGAGCATATGAGATGTTCGAAGAGCTGAAAATGGTTTTCCAAGCTCATGCCCGGGTCAAGAGATATCAAGTCTCCGAAAAGTTCTTCAGCTGTAAGATGGAGGAAAACAGTTCTGTCAGTGAGCACATACTCACTATGTCTGGGTTGCATAACCGCTTGACTCAGCTGGGAGTTAATCTCCCGGATGACGCGGTCATTGACAGAATCCTTCAGTCGCTTCCACCGAGCTACAAGAGCTTTGTGATGAACTTCAATATGCAGGGGATGGAAAAGACCATTCCTGAAGTATTTGCTATGCTGAAATCAGCAGAGGTAGAAGTCAAGAAGGAACATCAAGTGTTGATGGTCAATAAAACCACTAAGTTCAAGAAGGGCAAGGGTAAAAAGAACTTCAAGAAGGACGGCAAGGGAGTTGCCGCGCCCGGCAAGCAAGCTGCCAGGAAGAAGCCAAAGAATGGATCCAAGCCCGAGACTGAGTGCTTTTATTGCAAGGAAAGTGGTCGCTGGAAGCGGAACTGCCCCAAATACTTAGCGGACAAGAAGGCCGGCAAAACAAAAGGTATATGTGATATACATGTAATTGATGTGTACCTTACCAATACTCGTAGTAGCTCCTGGGTATTTGATACCGGTGCGGTTGCTCACATTTGTAACTCAAAACAGGAGCTGCAGAATAAACGGAGACTGGCGAAGGACGAGGTGACGATGCGCGTCGGGAATGGTTCCAAGGTCGATGTGATCGCCGTCGGCACGCTGCCTCTTCATTTACCTATGGGATTAGTTTTAAACCTCAATAATTGTTATTTAGTGCCAAGTTTGAGCATGAACATTGTATCAGGATCTCGTTTAATACGAGATGGCTACTCATTTAAATCCGAGAATAATGGTTGTTCTATTTATATGAGAGATATGTTTTATGGTCATGCTCGGATGGTGAATGGTTTATTCTTAATGAATCTCGAGCGTAATGCTACACATGTTCATAGTGTGAGTACCAAAAGATGCAAGGTTGATAATGATAGTCCCACATACTTGTGGCACTGCCGCCTTGGTCACATAGGTGTCAAACGCATGAAGAAGCTCCATGATGATGGACTTTTAGAGTCTCTTGATTACGAATCACTTGACACATGCGAACCATGCCTCATGGGTAAAATGACCAAGACTCCGTTCTCAGGAACAATGGAGCGAGCAACCAACTTATTGGAAATCATACATACTGATGTGTGCGGTCCAATGAGTGTTGAGGCTCGCGGTGGCTATCGTTATGTTCTCACCCTCACTGATGACTTGAGTAGATATGGGTATGTCTACTTAATGAAACACAAGTCTGAGACCTTTGAAAAGTTCAAGGAATTTCAGAGTGAGGTTGAGAATCAACGTGACAGAAAAATCAAGTTCCTACGATCAGATCGTGGAGGAGAATACTTGAGTCACGAGTTTGGCACACACTTAAGAAAATGTGAAATAGTTTCACAGCTCACGCCGCCTGGAACACCTCAGCGTAATGGTGTGTCCGAACGTCGTAATCGCACTCTATTAGATATGGTGCGATCTATGATGTCTCTTGCCGATTTACCGTTATCTTTTTGGGGCTATGCTTTAGAGACTGCCGCATTCACTTTAAATAGGGCTCCGTCGAAATCCGTTGAGATGACACCGTTTGAATTATGGTTTGGGAAGAAACCTAAGCTGTCGTTTCTAAAAGTTTGGGGATGCGATGCTTATGTCAAGAAACTTCAACCTGAAAAGCTCGAACCCAAGTCGGAAAAATGTGTCTTCATAGGATACCCTAAAGAAACTATTGGGTATACCTTCTACCTCAGATCCGAAGGCAAGATCTTTGTTGCCAGGAATGGATCCTTTCTAGAGAAAGAGTTTCTCTCGAAAGAAGTAAGTGGGAGGAAAGTAGAACTTGATGAAGTATTACCTCTTGAACCGGAAAAGGGCACAACTCAAGAAAATGTTCCTGAGGTGTCTGCACCGACTAGAGAGGAAGTTAATGATGATGATCAAGATACTTCTGATCAAGCTCCTACTGAAATTCGTAGGTCCACAAGGACACGTTCCGCACCAGAGTGGTACGGCAACCCTGTCTTAGAAATCATGTTGTTAGACAACGGTGAACCTTCGAACTATGAAGAAGCGATGGCGGGCCCGGATTCCGACAAATGGCTGGAAGCCATGAAATCCGAGATAGGATCCATGTATGAAAACGAAGTATGGACTTTGACTGACTTGCCCGTAGAGCGGCGAGCCATAGAAAATAAATGGATCTTTAAGAAGAAGACAGACGCGGATGGTAATGTGACCATCTATAAAGCTCGGCTTGTCGCTAAGGGTTATCGACAAGTTCAAGGGGTTGACTACGATGAGACTTTCTCACCGGTAGCGAAGCTAAAGTCCGTCCAAATCATGTTAGCGATTGCCGCATTCTATGATTATGAAATATGGCAAATGGATGTCAAAACAGCATTCCTTAATGGTTTCCTTAAGGAAGAATTGTATATGATGCAGCCGGAAGGTTTTGTCGATCCTAAGAATGCTGACAAGGTGTGCAAGCTCCAACGCTCGATTTATGGGCTGGTGCAAGCATCTCGGAGTTGGAACATTCGCTTTGATGAGATGATCAAAGCGTTTGGGTTTACACAGACTTATGGAGAAGCCTGTGTTTACAAGAAAGTGAGTGGGAGCTCTGTAGCATTTCTCATATTATATGTAGATGACATACTTTTGATGGGAAATGATATAGAGCTTTTGGACAGCATTAAGGCCTACTTGAATAAGAGTTTTTCAATGAAGGACCTTGGAGAAGCTGCTTATATATTAGGCATCAAGATCTACAGAGATAGATCAAGACGCCTCATAGGTCTTTCACAAAGCACATACCTTGATAAGATATTGAAGAAGTTCAATATGGATCAGTCTAAGAAGGGGTTCTTGCCTGTGTTGCAAGGTGTGAAATTGAGCTCAGCTCAATGTCCGACCACGGCAGAAGATACAGAAGAGATGAGTGTCATCCCCTATGCCTCAGCCATAGGTTCTATTATGTATGCCATGCTGTGTACCAGACCTGATGTAAACTTGCCGTAAGTTTGGTAGGTAGGTACCAAAGTAATCCCGGCAAGGAACACTGGACAGCGGTCAAGAATATCCTGAAGTACCTGAAAGGGACTAAGGAAATGTTTCTCGTTTATGGAGATGACGAAGAGCTCGTCGTAAAGGGTTACGTCGACGCTAGCTTCGACACAGATCTGGATGACTCAAAGTCACAAACCGGATACGTGTATATTTTGAATGGTGGGGCAGTAAGCTGGTGCAGTTGCAAGCAGAGCGTCGTGGCAGGATCTACATGTCAAGCGGAGTACATGGCGGCCTCGGAGGCAGCGCATGAAGCAATTTGGGTGAAGGAGTTCATCACCGACCTAGGAGTCATACCCAATGCGTCGGGGCCGATCAAACTCTTCTGTGACAACACTGGAGCTATTGCACTTGCCAAGGAGCCCAGGTTTCACAAGAAGACAAGGCACATCAAGCGTCGCTTCAACTCCATTCGTGAAAATGTTCAAGATGGAGACATAGATATTTGTAAAGTGCACACGGATCTGAATGTAGCAGATCCGTTGACTAAACCTCTCCCTAGAGCAAAACATGATCAACACCAGAATTCCATGGGTGTTCGATTCATCACAATGTAACTAGATTATTGACTCTAGTGCAAATGGGAGACTGTTGGAAATATGCCCTAGAGGCAATAATAAAAGCATTATTATTATATTTCCTTGTTCATGATAATTGTCTTTATTCATGCTATAATTGTATTATCCGAAAATCGTAATACATGTGTCAATAATAGACACCAACATGTCCCTAGTAAGCCTCTAGTTGACTAGCTCGTTGATCAACAGATAGTCATGGTTTCCTGACTATGGACATTGGATGTCATTGATAACGAGATCACATCATTAGAAGAATGATGTGATGGACAAGACCCAATCCTAAACATAGCATAAGATCGTATAGTTCGTTTGCTAGAGTTTTCCAATGTCAAGTATCTTTTCCTTAGACCATGAGATCGTGTAACTCCCGGATACCGTAGGAGTGCTTTGGGTATACCAAACGTCACAACGTAACTGGGTGACTATAAAGGTATACTACGGGTATCTCCGAAAGTGTCTGTTGGGTTGACATGGATCAAGACTGGGATTTGTCACTCCGTATAACGGAGAGGTATCACTGGGCCCACTCGGTAATGCATCATCATTATGAGCCTCAAAGTGACCAAGTGTCTGGTCACGGGATCATGCATTACGGTACGAGTAAAGTGACTTGCCGGTAACGAGATTGAACGAGGTATTGGGATACCGACGATCGAATCTCGGGCAAGTAACATACCGATTGACAAAGGGAATTGTATACGGGGTTGCTTGAATCCTCGACATCGTGGTTCATCCGATGAGATCATCGAGGAGCATGTGGGAGCCAACATGGGTATCCAGATCCCGCTGTTGGTTATTGACCGGAGAGCGATCTCGGTCATGTCTACATGTCTCCCGAACCCGTAGGGTCTACACACTTAAGGTTCGGTGACGCTAGGGTTGTAAGGGATATGTATATGCAGTAACCCGAATGTTGTTCGGAGTCCCGGATGAGATCCCGGACGTCACGAGGAGTTCCGGCATGGTCCGGAGGTAAAGAATTATATATAGGAAGTGCTATTTCGGCCATCGGGACAAGTTTCGGGGTCACCGGTATTGTACCGGGACCACCGGAAGGGTCCCGGGGGTCCACCGGGTGGGGCCACCTGCCCCGGGGGCCACATGGGCTGTAGGGGGGTGCGCCTTGGCCTACATGGGCCAAGGGCACCAGCCCCAAGAGGCCCATGCGCCTAGGGTTCACAAAAGGGAAGAGTCCCACAAGTGGAAGGCACCCTAGGTGCCTTGGGGGGGAGGGAAACCTCCCTTGGCCGCCCGCCCCCTAGGAGATTGGATCTCCTAGGGCCGGCGCTCCCCCTTGGCCCTCCTATCTATAGTGGGGGAAGGAGGGCTTTTTCATCTATGCCTTTGATGCCTCCCTCTTCCTCTCCAACACCTCCTCCTACTCCATAGTGCTTGGCGAAGCCCTGCCGGAGTACTGCAGCTCCATCATCACCACGCCGTCGTGCTGCTGCTGGAGCCATCTTCCTCAACTTCTCCTTCCCCCTTGCTGGATCAAGAAGAAGGAGACGTCACGCTAACCGTACGTGTGTTGAACGCGGAGGTGTCGTCCGTTCGGTGCTAGGATCTCCGATGATTTGGATCATGTCGAGTACGCCTTCCTCATCCCCGTTCTTTGAACGCTTCCGCGCGTGATCTACAAAGGTATGTAGATGCAATCCGATCACTCGTTGCTAGATGAACTCCTAGATGGATCTTGGTGAAACCGTAGGAAAATTTTTGTTTTCTGCAACGTTCCCCAACATATATAACATGTCAAAATTCAATTGTAAATTTGACTCACTGTTTAAGAAGAAAATTTAACATTCATGAATTCAACACAGCCTACTTGAAGCTTCTCTCACTCGTTGCTCCCATTCCCCGTCCTTTGATCCCGCATGAGTCGGGCTACCCCATCGGACTTGCAATCACCCACCAGTCGGGTCAGGCGACTCACTCCTCCACGGCTACCTCCTACCTCTTCTTCATGTCTGTCTTTCTCCTCCCTGCACCACCTCTTCTCCTCCTCGACCCCGACCGCCCTACCGTGCGTTGCTTCCTCCGACTCCTAGTGTACCATTGTTGTTTGCCCTGAAAAGTGCGTGACGGCGGGCGCCATCGCACTATGGCGTGCATCGAGAAAGGTTGGTTGCCACGCGTGGGGAAGAAGCACCACAATGGGGAGAAAGAACAATTCATTAAACTTATAAGAAAGTGGCGACAAACTATCCATGTCAATGAGAAGTGAGAACAAGGGAAAAACTTCGAAGTGCGAGAAAAGGTGTGGCGAAAACATCTAAGTGTTGTTTCTAAAAATACATTTTTAAGGGGATTTTTTTGAGAAATGTTTTTTTAGGGGATGGACAGCCAGGCCCGAGCCCATCCCCGGCCCAATCAAAAATTGTGCCACGATTGGTTGCATTCGGGTCAGGCTTTTATTTAGTTTCGGTTGCGATCAAATCTGAATCCCAACCTCGTCCTCTGCCCAAACCCTAATGGCGTAGCCGCTCCAAGATGAACTCCTGGAGGAGATCTTCCTCCGCCTCCCCACCGCCGCCGATCTCGCCCGAGCCTCCACGGCCTGCGTCTCCTTCCGCCGCGTCGTCGTCGGCCATCCCTTCCTCCGCCGATTCCGCGCCCTCCACCCGCCGCCTCTCCTCGGCATCATCTGCGGCGGCCTCACCCCGGCCCAGCCGCCCCACCCTTCCGCCGCCGCGGCAGCCACCCTTGCCGATGTCAGCTTGTCGTGCTCCTTTCTCCCGCCATCCAGCAACAGCTGGTGCCGCCGCGACGGCCGCGACGGCCGCGTCCTTTTCTCCGCCGCCCTCAAGGGCACCAGGGACGACTGCGACCGCCGGGAACTTGTTAGGGAGTTCGCTGTCTGCGACCCCCTGCACGGGCGCTACCTGCTTCTGCCCGCCGTCCCCGACCATCTCGCCGGTCAAGTCCATCCGCCCGACATCATGGAATTCGAGCCCTTGCTTGCTCCTCCTGGCGACGATGAGAAATCATCATTCAGAGACTTCGGAGTGATGTGCTTAGTGTGGTGCAAAACCAAGCTCCTCGTCTTCGTCTTCTCTTCCTGCGCCGGACAATGGCTCCCTGATCCTGTTACATTCGACGTGCTTCGAGACCTGGAGGCGGCGCCCCGCCACTACGCCCACGGATGCTTCTGTTGGCATCTCTATGTGACTGACAGCTTGCTCGTGCTCGACGCTCGCAGGATGGAGTTCTCCGTCATTGATCTCCCGCCTCCACCTTGCCCTTATCTGGGGGACCTGGCCCCCTATCTGCGGGAGATGACCATTGTGGAGGCAGGAGAAGGAAGACTTGGGATGCTTACTCTCTCTGAGCCTAGTGTATGTCATCTCTTGTATGAAGAGCAGTATAAGGATGGGAACGGCACGAACCAGTGGCAATCTAAGCCTGTGATCTCTTTGCCGGCAAATTAAAGCTACGGCATCGCCGGTGTAGCTGCTGGTGGATACTTACTCCTACACGGGTCACGTAGGGGTACTCAAGTAGCAGACTATTTTACATTGAATCTACAAACTTTCCAGATTGAGCGGTTCTGTCAGACCGATTGTCTCATAATTGGCCCGCTGTATGCCGGTCTCCCACCGTCTTTGTCCCCACCAACTATTTGAAGTGGTAAGTTTGCCCTTGATCTTTAATTACTTATTTTGCATGCATAGGACATTGGAAGATAATGCAGGTGCTAGTTTTTGGGACTGTAAATTATCATTCTACTTTGCCAAACGGTCCTGAATTAACACTGATGTGGCCATGCTGCTTTCCACCCTTTATAGTACTCAGTTACTCACTCATATTGCTTGTCGGTGTTTATATGTGCTATTTTAACAGTCTTGAATTAACACTGATGTGGCCATGTTACTTTCCACCCTTTATAAGACTTGCCCATATTACTTAATGTTTAGGCGCCATTCTAATGGTTAATTAGTACATCTGTGCAGTTTGAAATCTGTGAATTTCAGGATAAGAAATAAGTATGTTTTTGCTCATCTTTTGAATATGACTAATCATTTTTAGTGTCATACAGAAATAGTGATTAGCATCACAGTATGCACACATTAAGCTTGATTTGGACATGTATTAAGCTTGATTAGCATCACAGGGTGCATGACGCAGCAAGTTAAATTTATGTTTTGTCAGTTGGCAATGTCACATTATATTTCCTCTGTCTTGCATTGCATGTACATTAGTAGGTGAGTAAGAAATGGTTGTGATAGCATATATATAAATTCAGATGCCATGGTAATGCTTATGCCCAGTAATATTTCTGGTCTTGAACTGCAAATACTCCAGGCATGTTTCTTTTTCAGATAACTTCTGAAACATGTTTGTGTAGTTTTGCAAATAAAGGTCTTGAGCGTTTCAGTCAAAATGGATGCTCGCCTTTTTTGGCATAATGACTTTTAGTGACTCCCATTTAGTATTTTCAGTTGAATACATGTCTTCCTTTTTTAATAAAAAAGAGAGGCATGCGGACAAAGCTTTCAGTTCTTCAGTCTTTTGCAGTTTAATATTTTTCTTCTAAGCACCGCTTCCCTCCATAACCAGGACTTGTCCAGAGAATACGCTGATGGCAAGGACTACTGGCAAGTGTGACTGATGCCGTGTTGAGCAGAATAAATGTAAGATCTCTCAAAAGGGTGAAAGCGGCGGTTCCAGGAGTTTCAGAGAAGATACTGCCTCTTTGAGCTACTGAGGAAGCATGCTATGGGTGTCCGCTGCATTCACCTTCTTTCTTGGGCTATTTGTGCCGCTATATTATGTCTGAAAAAAGACTAGTACATCAAAGTTTTGCGGCTTCAATAACCCTGAAATTTATTTGCTTTTTATGTTGTTTGATTATTGTATGAATCGTATACCCAAAGTCTGCTTGTGCTGAACATATCTTCTCTTAACTGCACATGTACATGCAAAAAATGCGGGACAATCCATTTCAAGAAAATCATATTACAGAACTTTAGGATCCACTGCACCGACGAGGGACTCCTCTTTGTCGCTGTAGGTCAGACACCAGCTTTGTCTATCTTTGTCCCGTTGGTTGAGCTATGGCGAATGTTCGACCCCTCCAGCGGGTATGGCAGCGCAAAGTCTGCTTGTGCTGAACATATCTTCTCTTAACTGCACATGTACATGCAAAAAATGCGGGACAATCCATTTCAAGAAAATCATATTACAGAACTTTAGGATCCACTGCACCGATGAGGGACTCCTCTTTGTCGCTATAGGTCAGACACCAGCTTTGTCTATCTTTGTCCCATTGGTTGAGCTATGGCGAATGCTCGACCCCTCCAGCGGGTATGGCAGCGCAAAGTCTGCTTGTGCTGAACATATCTTCTCTTGACTGCACATGTACATGCAAAAAATGCGGGACAATCCATTTCAAGAAAATCATATTACAGAACTTTAGGATCCACTGCACCGACGAGGGACTCCTCTTTGTCGCTGTAGGTCAGACACCAGCTTTGCCTATCTTTGTCCCGTTGGTTGAGCTATGACGAATGCTCGACCCCTCCAGCGGGTATGGCAGCGCAGGTCAAAGGGGGCACATGCTAAATAACATGTCAATGGTGAACAACACATACCCGCAGTTGACAGACCACAAACCCTCTCACAGTTAAACCTAAGTTCTGGAACCGATTGCAGCAAATTGTGTGTTAGTCCAGCATCATCACAGTTTAGAAGTTGCAATCAGTAATACGTCACACAGTTGAAGGCAACAAACGCACAGTTATAGTATGATGTAAATTCTGAAACCCATTGCAGCAAATCATGTGTATGTTTTTTCGTTCGTTCAGCATCACAATTTAGAGTTGCAATCAGTAAAACGAATGGCTAGTCTGCTTACAGCAAAGCATCAAGCGGGGACTATTCTTGCAGCTACACTCTTCGGGTGGATGGAGAACCACACAAGCCAGCAACAAAATCATTTAACCAAACACTTGCAGTATCATCAGTCACCACACCAGTATGTGTATGCTAGGATGTTCTTGCAGGTAGGTATAATTCAGGTGACGGAACAATGATGATATTACAGAAGCAGATTGGTAAAATTGATTCCAGTTCCTAGATTAGCACCAGAGGCATGAGCGGATCAAATCACCAGCCAAGGAATGCCTATCCCGTGAGGGGGTTGGCGTGGACGGTGGCGCGGTTGAGCCTGATCTTGCTTTTCATTGATCGGGATTGCTATTTCACATCTAGATCTAATATACTTACCTCACATCTAAGTTTCTAGCCGTTGGATTCAAGCAGCAGGATTCATGTTTTCGCTTTAACAGGCACGAGTGCACAGCGATCTGGCCAATTTCTTATTGTCGCACATGGTGCCCAGCGAGAGGCACGTGGCCCACTATGTTCAACTTTTTTTTTCTTTCTTTGACTTGTCTCGTATTATTTTATGAAACTTGTCTCGTTTTTGTTTATTGTGCAGGCACATCTACATAAGTTTTGTTTTTCATTTCAAGCCTCTTTGTTCTTGATCCTGAGAAAAAAAATCTCTCTGTTCTTTCTTCTTTGCCTTTTCCACCAGAATCATTTTCTTTGTAGTTTTTTGATCAATTATAATCTGTAAAGGCTTTCATAATTATGAGTCTAAAATCATCACGAACCCAACAATTTTAAACTTGCCTGTCTTGTAAGTTATTTTTTTAATATACCACTAGTCTTTTTGGGTTACTCGACCACACGAGAAAAACATATTAAACCGATTCATTTATGAAAAAGGTTTTTTTTCTTCGGTGAATTTTTAAAGGAAAAATCCATGGCCAGTTCCATGTCCACCATCAACGCGCAACTAGCTCTCATAGTTGTTTTCATCCCAGTTGCAAGCCCATCATAGATTTGCAACTGCGTCGCGGTTTTGTTTTCGTTCCACTTGCATGTCCAACCTCGACTCGTAACTGGACCCACATTTTTTGTTGTTGATGTCCCAATTGCAAGTCCACCTTCGGCTCGCAACTTGGTCTGTAATTGTGTTTTTTGTCCCAGTTGTAAGTCCATCCCCCGACGCATAACCTATGGCCCATCTCCTCTCCCCGCGACCAAGGCACTAGTAAGCATGCCAATTAGTGAAAACCGTCATGTGCCAACTGCTCGTGGCCACTCTCTCCATGTCTCCACTTTCCTCACCAATGCCGCACACAACCTCCAATTCCCTCACTGGCACCCACAACGTCCACTTCCTCCCCATCGCCTGGTCACATGGCCCACATTCGGATTGGGTGCCGCTCTTGGAGGCGGAGTGGATCCTAGACAAGGAGCAAACGGAGGAGGAGGCTGCCCTCAAAGCCAAGGAGGAGGAGTGGCATCGCCGCAACGTGACGTAGGCCACGCAAGAGGATACCGCCACCTAGATGAGTGCCTCAATTGGAATCCCAAAATGCGCTCCATTGAGTGAGATGTCCAACACGACTATGTGCAGATCCCGTATGGGCAAGATAGAGCTCGCCCACGCAACTCATTGAGACCAGTTTGTGCTCTTTGTTGCCTCATTGTTAAGGAGGCATGGGATGGATGCTACATGGTGAAATCTTCAAGGTCACCGTTGTCGGATAGGCATTAAAGGCGGAGAGGGGCCGTGTTGTCTGGCTCCGTTATGAAGAGAAATGAGTAGATTTGGCAACAGAGAGGGAGCACATCAGATGGTGCATATTTGACCTAAACATGGAATGAGACATGAACATGGTGTCATTCACCAAGACAAACCGCGCCATATGAGGGCTTGCCCCCTTGAAAAAGCCGTCTCTGACCTCGATGGCTGTCAACAGGAATCAGACGAAGACAAGGTCGTCAGACCATCACACCGTTGTGCGAGGACGAGTTGACTCGTCACATATGCATGTGCCCTATGCAATGCAGTCACATTGTCGTCGTGAGGATCAATTAGTGCTTCTCCCAAAACATAAAAATTCGTTAGTTTAGTAATATGATAATGTTGTTAATTGACTTTTCTACCCTTATGTAACAATTTTGTAATGTAATGTTATCTCGGACTAGAGTTTAAATACCTTAAACCAAGTGTGTGATTATAGAGTTGACGCAACAAAAATAACAGAAAAGAAAAGATATGGAGACCATATTATGGTGACTCCGTTTTTGTGCACAGTCACCGCGACCTTCATATCCATATGAAGCACACTACCACATATGAAAATTCTGCTAGAGTTGCTCTTAGTGTCCAACCCTCTCTACCCTAAAAAACTTTGTCTCCTTAAACTTGCCTGTCGATTATCTCCATCATCTCTATTGTATTGTGCTTAGTGTGGTCGTAGCTCGTTTACTTGTTATTAGTGTTGCTTGGACAGTTGGGTCACCTAGTCACACTATCTAATCAATATACTTTTTGTGAGAAAACTTCCAATCTATTCATTTTCAATCATGGCAGTAGAACAAACACCAGAAATAACAAAAAATACATCCAAATCTGTAGACCACCTAGCGACGACTATAAACACTGAAGTGAGCATGATAATTTTGGTAATATTTGATTTGATTTCATTAAGTTTTTGGTAATATTTGATTTGGATATGGGTAGGTAAGACAATGATAATTTTGATCTATTAAGATTTTGATACGATTTGGTTTGATTAGATCGAGTTAATGCAAGATATGATTTTGCAGAAGTATCAATTTGATTTAGATTATTTTAGATTACTCTATTTACTTTGGTTTTTATTTTGTGCGGCATCGATTAATAAGACTAGAAAAAACCCAACAAGAATAAAAAAGATAGAGGGACGTGGGTAGAAAAAGACCAGGAAGATAGTGGAGGTCTCCTTGAAGCTTGCTTCAGTCACCTCATTTGCTTCCATTCCCCACCCCCTGATCCTTGCAGATCTCGCATGCTTGCTGATTTTTCTTCTCTGATCTCCAACTTGTATCCAACCAAAAATTGTTTCTTCCTTTGGGTCGTGCCCAGATCTCATCTCCATCCTCCACCGGCCCTAATGGCGATCCCGGATGAACTTCTGGAGGAGATCTTCCTCCGCCTCCCCGCGGCCGCCTCCCTCGCCCGAGCCTCCGCGGCGTGCGTCTCCTTCCGCCGCGTCGTCGCCGCCCACCCCTTCCTCCGCCGATTTCGCGCCATCCACCCGCCGCCCCTCCTCGGCATCCTCTGCGGCGGCCTCACCCCCGCCCAGCCGCCCCACCCTTCCGCCGACGCCGACTTCTCCTGCTCCTTCCTCCCCCCGTCCCGCGACCGCTGGTGCCTCCGTGAGGTCCGCGACGGCCGCGCCCTTTTCTCCCCCGCCCTCCAAGGGACCAACCACAATTACAACCCCAGCGATCTGGTCAAGGAATTCGCCGTCTGCGACCCCCTGCACCACCGCTACCTCCTGCTACCTGTCCTCCCCGACCATCTAGCCAGTCAAGTCCATCCGCCGGACACCGTGGAATGCGAGACCTTCTTCGCTCCTCCTGGCGACGATGAGGACTCATCATTCAGAGACTTCAGAGTTATGTGCTTGGTGCGGTCCATAACCAAGCTCGTCCTCTTCGTCTTCTCTTCCTGCGCTGGAAGATGGCTCGCTGATCCGATCACATTTGATGTGCTTGGATGCGCGGTGGTATCACGCCGCTACTACGCCCATCGATGCTTCTGTTGGCAGATTTATGAGGCTGGCAGCATGCTTATGCTTGACACGGGCAGCATGGAGTTCTCCACTGTTGACCTCCCACCTTCATCTGGCCCTTATATGCCGGACATGGTCATTGTGGAGGCAGGAGGAGGAAGGTTTGGGATTCTTACTATCTCGCATCAAATTAAACGTGATGCATATCATCTCCTGTATGCCGAACAGTCAAAGGATGGGAATGGCGCAAACCAGTGGCAGTACAAGTCCGTGATCGCTTTGCCGGAAAATCATAGCTATAGCGTGGGTGGATACTTGCTCCTAACTGGGTATCCGGAAGACGACAGGCCAATAGTAGACTATTTTTCACTGAATCTCCAGACTTTCCAGATTGAGTGGTTCTGTCAGACTGGTCCCTATGCCATAATTGGCGATCTGTATGCCGATTTCCCGCCGTCCTTGACCACACCATCTATTTGAAGTGGTAAGCTTGCTCTCCAATCTGTTTAACCACTTATTCTGTTTCCACATGACATTGCAATATGATTCAGGTGATAGTTTCTTGGTAGGGTGTGTTACCATTCTACTTTGCCAAACGGTCCTGAATTAACGCTGATGTGACCAAGTTACTTTCCACCCTTTATATAATACTCACTCATATTGCTTGTCGCCTTGTCGGCATTTAGGTTCTGCTCTAATGGTTAGTACATGTGTGCAAGAAGTATCTGTTTCTCGTCTTGTGAATATGACTGTCATCAATTTGAGTATCATACAGAAATAGTAATTAGCATTGCAGTATGCACACATTAATCTGGATTTGGACATGTGTTTGCTACTTTCCCTTGAGCGATTTTTTCTTACATATTTTTTTCATCATTTTTAGTTACTTGTTAAACCGTTTGCTTCTGCTAGGGTCCTTCAGCATGCTCACATTCTTCTCATTGCCGGTTCATTCCTTTAGTTGGTTGCTTTGTGGTGAGATGCACTCGTCAAATTGCATACAGAACCTAGTGTTGTGACATTAGTAGCACCAAGCACCATTATCTATTAAAAGAATGGCACTCTGCACCTCCTATTCCAAATTTTGTTGGATTTGCAGTGTGACACGAATGTGGTGGTTCTATGTATTTTACTCCTTTTGGCTGGTGAGACTCGGTTCAGCTAGGGTGCATGAGGTAGCATGTTAAATTTGTGTTCGGACAGTTGGGAATGTCACGTTTTATTTACAAAATAGTTCTGATAACCTATATGAATTCAGATGCCGTGGTAATGCTTATGCCCAGTAATATTTCTGGTCTTGAGCTGCAAATACATGTTTCATGGTCAGATAACTTTAGAAACATGTTTGTGTTGTTTCGCAAATGAAGGTCAAATTTGAGCGTTTCAATCAAATTCGATGCTCGCCTGTTTGGCATAATGACTTTAGCGACCCTCCAAAAGTAGATGTGTTTATTGCCTACAAGTATTCGTGAAAAAGTTTGTATTGTCACAAGTTAAAATCCTCATTCCAATTAGTATTTTCAGTCGAATACATTTCTTTCTTTTTATGAAAAAGAGAGAGGCTTTAATACATTTTTTAGTTGTCATATCTAAGCACACTTCCCCTCTATAATCAGGACTTGTCCAGAGAATAATGCTGATGACAAAGGACCCACAAGTGCGATGGCATATTAAGGAGAATAAATGCAATTATTTGCAGTTCGACAACAATTTGCAGCTGTGAGAAGATACTGTCTCTTTGAGCTACTGAAGAACAAGAAGCATGCAATGGATGTCTGTTGCATTAACCTTCCTTCTTGTGCTATTTACGCTGTGCTTTTAAGCCTCACAAAAGATTAGGCTACTATCTTATTATGTGTTCACCGCCTGACTATGTGCAGCTTTCACTGCCTATACCGCAAGCAAAACCAGAGAATCGCTTTACTAATGTATTCAGGCAGTGGCCCAGCTAGGTGACTTCCGGCAAGCAAGCTATATTGGCCGTGACAGCCCGCCACAGTAGTGTCTTCTTGGTTTTGGAGGACCGAACATCGCTCATAGTATTTACAAATGAATGTCTGTCTTGGTTCGAACTGAAGTTTTGATGTTTCAATTACCCCGAAAATAATTTGCTTTTGGTGATGTTTGATTCTAGTGTGTATGCTATACCCAAAGTCTACCTGTTCTGAACATATCTTCTCTTTGCTGCACATGTACTTGCAAAAATGTGCGACAATCCATATCGAGAAAATCATACTACAAAATTTCTGTCAGACGCCAGCTTCACCGATTTTTGTCCCTCCGGTTGAGCTATGGCGATTGGCGGATGCGGCGCAGGTCAAAGGGGACACGGACTAAATCATCATTTCGATGGTGAATCACACATACCCACAGTTGAAAGGCCACAACCCCTCTCACAATGAAAACCATGGAAGTTCTGGAAACGATTGGAGCAAATCTTGAGTTTGCTCGTTTGTCCAACATCATCACAATTTAGATAGAAGTTGCAATCAATAAGACGAATGGTGAGTCTGCTTACAGCAAAGCATCAAGGGTGGACTGAAGCGTGCCATGATATTGCATTCTTGCAACTACACTCTTCAGGTGGATGAAGAACCACAAGCATGGGCAATTATCTAATATTAGATCAAAATACGCTTTTAAAAGTTTTCAAGGGCCCCTTCTTCTCCACAAGAAAGTGACTTCTCAATATGAGTTTTCCACCATTGAAATAGCTCGAAGGTTCTCTCCAACCCAACCCTACAATCTTCAATCTAAGTGAGGAAAGTAAACCACCACATTATGTTTTTGTAACAAATACCATTGATATTGTACTGAAATTTGGCCAAAAAGATTAGTGACATAGTAGTTGCTTAAGTTTGAGCAAGTTTTTGACTGGTCGGACCAAGTCGTGAGGCCCACATGGCACAAAATACTGACATGTTAGGCCATCTCTAACCGTACTTCTAAAATTTAACTCCTCAAACACTAACTCCTCCAATTTGTGGAGTTCAAAAAAAAACACGAACCTAACCGAACTCTCAATCTCAACTCACTAGTAGAAAAAGGGCCTAATGTTCAGCTCATTAGTCCCGGTTTGTATTTAAGCCGGCACTAATGTGATCATTAGTGCCGGTTTCAACGGCTAGGCGGGCTGCTCTCATTAGTACCGGTTCGTGGCGAACCTTTAGCATCGTTTCGTGCCATGAACCGGTGCTAAAGAGAGTGGTGGCAGGATGTTGTCAGTCTGGGGCCCCTCCAACACCTTTAGTACCGGTTCGTGGCACGAACCGGTACTAAAGGTCGTCCTATATAAACCCTTCGTCCACACGCGATCGAGCTCGCTCTGTTTTTTCCTTTTCCCCTCTCCTCTGTGTTCTTTCCCCTCTTCCTCGAGCTCATCACACATTTTGCCCAAATTTTGTCAAGATTTGAAGGCCCCCATCCATTCAAATGATCACAAAGGTAAGCAACTTTGTCCTTTCCATCTCTCATTGCTAGATTAACTTTTGCAATGCTTTATATAGTGATTAATTTGTGGGTTTTTAGTAATTTGGGAGGAATTATATGTGGTAGTTTATTTGATTTATATGGAATTTGAGCTCAAAATAACTCTTAGTTTGCATATGTAGGTGTGGTTTACTTAGTGCCTTCCCGTCTCCGTCCTAACCACTGTCGATCGTCCGCACCGTCCCGTCGCCGGCACCACCTTGTGGTGAGCCTCTTGTTCTTATATTTTTTATATAAAAAATCATGTTTGTGTGATTTAGATATATAGTTACTTGTATAATTATCTTACTCGTACGTTGTTTGTTATTCATAGTGCCATGGTTTTGATATCCGTCCCCGTCGGCCCTCGTCCGGGTTATGATTCGAATATGGTATATTCTCTTTTATAACTATTTGTTGCATTTCGTGTTTATGACAAATTATGCCCATCAAGTTGAGATAGATATTTTTATCTAGGAGATATGTGAACCGGAAATTCCAACCGACCCTGTTGTCGAGAGGTTAAATTTAGTTGAAAGAGAAAACGAGTATTTGAAAGAAAAAATGAAAATAATTGAGGGGGAGAAGATGGAATTGGAGTTGCATGTTGCCGATGTTGTCGATGATCACAAAATCAAGATGGAGAAAATGCGCTTGAAGATTAGAAAGATTAGAAAATATGCCATTGATAGTGAGGCTTGGTATCATTATGTTGTTGGATCAATTGTTATCTTAGTTGCGATCTTGATCGTATTTGTTGTTGCATTTAAATGCTTTAGCTAGAGATTTATTTGTATGTTTGTTTTATGAGAATAAGTGTTGTATGAACTTGTATTAATTTGATCTTTTCGGTGTTGTGTATTGAAGATGAGCCGGCAATGGATGTACGATGACCGATGCTCTCCCCAGTTCGTTGATGGCGTGCATACTTTTCTGCTTGGGGCTGAGGCAAACAAGCGGGCGGATGGTTTTATGCCTTGTCCATGTGCTGGCTGTAAGAATGGTCGGAATTACTCTAAGTTAAAAACCATTCACGTCCACCTGTTTGAGTCCGGTTTCATGCCCCACTATAATCTTTGGACCAAGCACGAAGAAAGAGGGGTTATGATAGAAGACAATGAAGAAGAAGAGGACGATGACAGCTATCCTGGCCATGGTTCCTTGAATACGATGGTACAACAATGGGGGAAGAAGCTGAGCCGGCAATGCGGGAAGAAGCTGAAGAAGAGGCATCAGATGAGCCCGCTGATGATCTAGGTCGGGCCATTGCCGATGCAAAGAGAAACTGCGCAAGTGAAAAGGAGAAGAAGAAGTTGCATCACATGTTAGAGGATCACAAGAAACTGTTGTACCCGAATTGCGAAGCTGACAAGAAAAAGCTGGGCACCACACTGGAATTGCTGCAATGGAAGGCAGAGAATGGTGTATCTGATAAGGGATTTTGGAAAGATGTTGGTAATGTTAAAGAAGATGCTTCCAAAGTACAACGGATTGCCCGAGAGTACGTACGAAGCAAAGAAGGATGTCTGCCCTCTAGGGTTAGAGGTGCAGAAGATACATGCATGCCCTAATGACTGCATCCTCTACCGCGTTGAGTAAGAGATTTCAACGCGTGTCCGGTATGCGGTGCATTGCGCTATAAGATCAACTGTGATGACCCTGGTGATGTCGAGGGCGAGCGTTCCCTGAAGAAGCAGATTCCTGCCAGGGTGATGTGGTATGCTCCTATAATACCACGGTTGAAACGTTTGTTCCTAAACAAAGAGCATGACAAGGCGATGCGATGGCGCAGATAAGACCGTAAGAAAGACGGGAAGTTGAGAGTACCCGCTGACGGGTCGCAGTGGAGAAAAATCGAGAGAAAGTACAGGAAGGAGTTTGCAGGTGACGCAAGGAACGTATGGCTTCGTCTAAGCGCAGATGGCATTAATCCTTTTGGGGAGCAGAGCAGCAACCATATCACATGGCATGTGACTCTATGTATGTATAACCTTCCTCCTTGGTTGTGTATGAAGCGGAAGTTCATTATGATGCCAGTGCTCATACAAGGACCTAAGCAACCCGGCAACGACATTGATGTGTACCTAAGGCCATTAGTTGAAAAACTATTACAGCTGTGGAATAGAACAGGTGTATGTGCGTGGGATGAGCACAGACAGGAAGAATTTGACCTAAAGGCGTTGTTGTTCATGACCATCAATGATTGGCCTGCTCTTAGTAACCTTTTAGGACAGACAAACAAGGGATACCGCGCATGCACACACTGTTTGGATGATACCGACAATATATATTTGAATAATTGTAAGAAGAATGTGTACCTGGGACATGGTCGATTTCTTCCGAGCAGGCATCTCGTAAAAAAGAAAGGGAAGCATTTCAAAGGTGAGGCGGATCACCGGACGAAGCCTCGCCACCGTACTGGTGCTGATGTATATGATATGGTCAAGGATTTGAAGGTAATCTTTGAAAAGGGTCCTGGCGGACAACCTGTTCCGAATGACACTGACGGACACGCACCCATGTGGAAGAAGAAATCTATATTTTGGGACCTGCCCTATTGGAAAGACCTAGAGGTCCGCTCTGCAATCGACATGATGCACGTGAAAAATAATCTTTGAGTGACCCTGCTTGGCTTCTTGGGTGTGTATGGAAAGACAAAAGATACACCGCAGGCACGGGAGGACCAGCAACATATGCATGGAAAAGACGGCATACATCAGGGTCATGCCAGGTACGCTCTTACCAAAAAAAGAGAAGGAAATCTTCTTTGAATGTTGATACGTCTCCAACGTATCTATAATTTTTGATTGTTCCATGCTATTATATTATCAACCTTGGATGTTTTATATGCATTTATATGCTATTTTATATGATTTTTGGGACTAACCTATTAACCCAGAGCCCAGTGCCAGTTTCTGTTTTTTCCTTGTTTTAGAATATCGCAGAAAAGGAAAATCAAACGGAGTCCAATTGACCTGAAACTTCACGGAACTTATTTTTGGAAGGAAAGCAACCCGGGAGACTTGGAGTCCACGTCAAGGAAGCCTCGAGGAAGCCACGAGGTAGGGGGCGCGCCCACCCCCTGGGCGCGCCCTCCACCCTCGTGGGCCCCTCGTGGCTCCCCTGAAGTACTTCTTCCTCCTATATATATCCATATACCCTAAAAACATCCGGGAGCACAATAGATCGGGAGTTCCGCCTCCAGAAGCCTCCGTAGCCACTGAAAACCAATCTAGACCCGTTCCGGCACCCTGCCGGAGGGGGTAATCCCTCTCCGGTGGCCATCTTCATCATCCCGGTGCTCTCCATGACGAGGAGGGAGTAGTTTTCCCTCGGGGCTGAGGGTATGTACCAGTAGCTATGTGTTTGATCTCTCTCTCTCTCTCTCTCGTGTTCTTGAGGTGTTACGATCTTGATGTATCGCGAGCTTTGCTATTATATTTGGATCCTATGATGTTTTCTCCCCCCTCTAGTCTCTTGTAATGGATTGAGTTTCCCCTTTGAAGTTATCTTATCGGATTGAGTCTTTAAAGATGTGAGAACACTTGATGTATGTCTTGCCGTGCGTATCTGTGGTGACAATGGGATATCACGTGATTCACTTGATGTATGTTTTGGTGATCAACTTGCGGGTTCCGCCCATGAACCTATGCATAGGGGTTGGCACACGTTTTCATCGTGATTCTCCAGTAGAAACTTTGGGGCACTCTTTGAGGTCCTATGTGTTGGTTGAATAGATGAATCTGAGATTGTGTGATGCATGTCGTATAATCATACCCACGGATACTTGAGGTGACATTGGAGTATCTAGGTGACATTAGGGTTTTGGTTGATTTGTGTCTTAAGGTGTTATTCTAGTACGAACTCTAGGGCTGTTTGTGACACTTATAGGAATAGCCCAACGGATTGACTGGAAAGAATAACTTTGAGGTGGTTTCGTACCCTACCATAATCTCTCGTTCGTTCTCCGCTATTAGTGACTTTGAAGTGACTCTTTATTGCATGTTGAGGAGTAGTTATGTGATCCAATTATGTTATTATTGTTGAGAGGACTTGCACTAGTGAAAGTATGAACCCTAGGCCTTGTTTCCTAGCATTGCAATGCCGTTTACGCTCACTTTTATCATTAGTTACCTTTCTGTTTTTATATTTTCAGATTACAAAAACCTTTATCTACTATCCATATACCACTTGTATCACCATCTCTTCGCCGAACTAGTGCACCTATAAAATTTACCATTGTATTGGGTGTGTTGGGGACACAAGAGACTCTTTGTTATTTGGTTGCAGGGTTGCTTGAGAGAGACCATCTTCATCCTACGCCTCCTACGGATTGATAAACCTTAGGTCATCCACTTGAGGGAAATTTGCTACTGTCCTACAAACCTCTGCACTTGGAGGCCCAACAACGTCTACAAGAATAAGGTTGTGTAGTAGACATCAAGCTCTTTTCTGGAGCCGTTGCCGGGGAGGTGAGTGCTTGAAGGTATATCTTTAGATCTTGCAATCAAATCTTTTTGTTTCTTGTTTTAGAACTAGTTTAGTTTATAAATGGAATTAAGTTTGCCTCATATGCTTCATCTTTTTAATATCTTTCGTGAGTATGATGGAGAGGAAAATTGTGCTAAAGTGTTAGAAGAAGAATGCATTAAAATGTTTGGCACTAAATATTTGAATGATGATCATGATTGCAATGTTATTAGTATGAACTCCTTGAATATCCATGGTACTAATGATGATTGCACTAGTTATGATGAAAATGTCTCCTATAAACATGTCAATTTTTGTGGAGTGCATTGGGTTTGCAAGTACACACCAAATAGGGAAGATAGATATTGCAAGAGGCATAAGTACTTAGAAACTAAATTGTTGCAAGAAAGGCTAGATGATTGTGCTGAAGATTTAAATTTTCTTGACCGTACTTATATAGTTTGCAATGAACGGGGTCATTTAGCTATCCGATGCAAATTGTTTCATGATCTAATCGTGTCCAAAAATTGTGATGACTTGATTTCCCTTGCACATTATAATGAACTTAGTTTGCTTATGGGCTACGAAGAAATGAAACGTATAACTAAACATCTTCCAGAATTTGCCCGTTATAAACTTCTTGGTTTTGATCTAGAGAAAATTTATATGTATTGTGCGATGAATTGCATTGAAAATCCTTATATTGCCAACTACATAAAGAAAAGAAAACAAATAGAAGATGAAGAGAATACTAATGAAAGGGAAGAGACTTCCCAATATCCTCCTATTATTTCTTATGATGAATCAGGTAACGAGGAGGAGCCTCCTATTCAACCAATCTCATTAATAAGGAGCTCTAAAAAGAGGATTGAACCCACACATGATGTGGTGAATAAGAATAAAAGAAAAAGTAAGAGAGGTAAAAAGATATCTCTCCCAAACAATGCAGCTCCTATTACTATTGTGCCTCATGAAAATATAACTGTGGAAGATAATGATATTTCTTATGATCTTGAAAATCTTTTTGGCACTTGCTTGGAAGAATATGATAATTGCTATACTATTGGTGCTATCTATACTGTTAATGATGAGAGTGATTATGCTTATGATATGAAAAGGCCCAAGCTTGGGGATGCTATGTTTGATGAAGATGATGTTTTTGAGAATATGTTTGCTGCAATTAATGTTTGTCCCAAGATTGGGGATGCTACGCTTAATGAAGATGATATTTTAGTCTCCCAAGTTTTGATATGCAAATTTATAATGATGATAGCATGCCTCCTACTTATGATAATTATTGTGATGATACATATGCAATAAAAAGTAGTGATGATTATATTTATAAAACTTGTCATGATTATGATTATCATTTTTCTGAACATTACTCTTTTAATGTGGAAACAATTTATAGTATTCAAGTCTCTTATGATATTCCCACTATTCCGATTGAGAAGAAATTTGCTTATGTGGAGAGTAATAAAATTTCTATGCCTGTAGATCATGAAAAGAATGCTTTAGGTGCTGGTTATATTGTTGAACTCATTCATGATGATACTGAAAATTATTATGAGGGAGGAACATATGCTTGTAGGAATTGCAATAATATCAAGTTTCCTCTCTATGTGCTTAACATTTTGAAGTTATGCTTATTTTACCTTCCTATGCAAGTTGATTCTTGTTCCCACAAGTTGTTTGCTCACAAAATCCCTATGCATAGGAAGTGGGTTAGACTTAAATTTTCTAGTCATATTCTTCATGATGCTCTCTTTATGTTACAATTCTTATCTTTTATGCGAGCATCATTGAAATCATCATGCCTAGCTAGGGGCGTTAAACGATAGCGCTTGTTGGGAGACAACCCAACTTTATTTTTGTTCCTTGCTTTTTGCTCCTGTTTAGTAATAAATAATTCATCTATACTATTTTATGATTTAGTTTTTATGTTTTAATTAGTGTTTGTGCCAAGTAGAACCGTTGGGAAGACTTGGGGAAAGTCTTGTTGATCTTGCTGTAAAAAAACAGAAACTTTAGCGCTCACGAGAATTGCTGCCATTTTTATTTGGAGAGTGATATTTAGTTAATTCTTTTTTCAGATGATTAATAGATAAATTCCTCAGGTCCAGCAATTTATTTTAGAATTTTTGGGGTTCCAGAAGTATACGTTTGATCCAAATTACTACAGACTGTTCTGTTTTTGACAGATTCTGTTTTCTATGTGTTGTTTGCTTATTTTGATGAATCTATGAGTAGTATCGGAGGGTATGAACCATAGAGAAGTTGGAATACAGTAGATATTACACCAATATGAATTTAGAATGAGTTCACAACAGTACCTAAGTGGTGATTTATTTTCTTATACTAACGGAGCTTACGAGTTTTCTGTTAAGTTTTGTGTTGTGAAGTTTTCAAGTTTTGGGTAAAGATTCGATGGACTATGGAATAAGGAGTGGCAAGAGCCTAAGATTGGGTATTCCCAAGGCACCCCAAGGTAATATTAAAGTACAACCAAGAGCCTAATCTTGGGGATGCCCCGGAAGGCATCCCCTCTTTCGTCTTCGTTCATCGGTAACTTTACTTGGAGCTATATTTTTATTCGCCAGATGATATGTGTTTTGCTTGGAGTCATTTTATTTTATTTAGTTTTGCTTGCTGTTTGAATAAAATACCAAGATATGAAATTATTAAATGTTAGAGAGTCTTCACATAGTTGCATAATTATTCGACTACTCATTGATCTTCACTTATATCTTTCGGAGTAGTTTGTTGTTGCTCTAGTGCTTCACTTATAGCTTTTTAGAGCACGGTGGTGGTTTTATTTAATAGAAATTAATGAACTCTCATGCTTCACTTATATCATTTTGAGAGTCTTTAGAGCAGCATGGTAGTTTGCTTTGGTTATGAAACTAGTCCTAATATGATGGGCATCCAAGAGGGATATAATAAAAACTTTCATATAGAGTGCATTGAGTACCAAGAGAAGTTTGATACTTGATAATTGTTTTGAGATATGGAGATGGTGATATTAGAGTCATGCTAGTTGAGTAGTTGTGAATTTGAGAAATACTTGTGTTGAAGTTTGTGATTCCCGTAGCATGCACATATGGTGAACCGTTATGTGATGAAGTCGGAGCATGATTTATTTATTGATTGTCTTCCTTATGAGTGGAGGTCGGGGACGAACGATGGTCTTTTCCTAACAATCTATCCCCCTAGGAGCATGCGCGTAATACTTTGCTTTGATAACTTGTAGATTTTTGCAATAAGTATGTGACTTCTTTATGACTAATGTTGAGTCCATAGATTATACGCACTCTCACCCTTCCACCATTGCTAGCCTCTCTAATACCGCGCACCTTTCGCCGGTATCATACACCCACCATATACCTTCCTCAAAACAGCCACCATACCTACCTATCATGGCATTTCCATAGCCATTCTGAGAAATATTGCCATGCAACTTTCCACCGTTCTGTTTACTATGACACGCTCCTGTTGGAAATATGCCCTAGAGGCAATAATAAATTGGTTATTATTATATTTCCTTGTTCATGATAATCGTTTATTATCCATGCTAGAATTTTATTGATAGGAAACTCAGATACATGTGTGGATACATAGACAACACCATGTCCCTAGTAAGCCTCTAGTTGACTAGCTCGTTGATCAATAGATGGTTACGGTTTCCTGACCATGGACATTGGATGTCATTGATAATGGGATCACATCATTAGGAGAATGATGTGATGGACAAGACCCAATCCTAAGCCTAGCACAAAGATCGTGTAGTTCGTTTGCTAAAGCTTTTCTAATGTCAAGTATCATTTCCTTAGACCATGAGATTGTGCAACTCCCGGATACCGTAGGAGTGCTTTAGGTGTGCCAAACGTCACAACGTAACTGGGTGGCTATAAAGGTACACTACAGGTATCTCCGAAAGTGTCTGTTGGGTTGGCACGAATCGAGACTGGGATTTGTCACTCCGTGTAAACGGAGAGGTATCTCTGGGCCCACTCGGTAGGACATCATCATAATGTGCACAATGTGATCAAGGAGTTGATCATGGGATGATGTGTTACGGAATGAGTAAAGAGACTTGCCGGTAACGAGATTGAACAAGGTATCGGGATACCGACGATCGAATCTCGGGCAAGTATAATACCGCTAGACAAAGGGAATTGTATACGGGATTGATTAAGTCCTTGACATCGTGGTTCATCCGATGAAATCATCGTGGAACATGTGGGAGCCAACATGGGTATCCAGATCCCGCTGTTGGTTATTGGCCAGAGAGGTGTCTCGGCCATGTCTGTATGGTTCCCGAACCCGTAGGGTCTACACACTTAAGGTTCGATGACGCTAGGGTTATGGGGAAAGTATGCACGCGGTTACCGAATGTTGTTTGGAGTCCCAGATGAGATCCCGGACGTCACGAGGAGTTCCGGAATGGTCCGGAGGTAAAGATTGATATATAGGAAGTATGGTTTTGGCCACCGGAAGTGTTCCGGGCATCACCGGTAGTGTACCGGGACCACCGGAGGGGTCCGGGGGTCCACCAGGTGGGGCCGCCAGCCCCGAAGGCCTACATGGGCCAATAGTGGGAAGGGACCAGCCCCTAGGTGGGCTGGGGCGTCTCCCACCAAGGCCCAAGGCGCCTCCAAGAGGGGAAGGGGGCAAACCCTAGGGCAGATGGGCCCTAAGGCCCACCCCAGGTGCGCCTCCCCCTCTCCCCCTTGTGTGGCCGCCACCCAAGATGGGATCTGGGGGCTGCCACCACCCCTAGGGAGGGAACCCAAGGTGGGGGCGCAGCCCCTCCCTCCCCCTATATATACTTGAGGTTTGGGGCTGCCCAACAGATGTGATTTGCTCTCCCTGTTGGCGCAGCCCTACCTCTCTCCCTCCTCGTCTCTCGCAGTGCTCGGAGAAGCCCTGCTGGAGTTCCGCGCTCCTCCACCACCACCACGCCATCGTGCTGCTGCTGGATGGAGTCTTCCCCAACCTCTCCTTCTCCCCTTGCTGGATCAAGGCGTAGGAGACGTCACCGGGTTGTACGTGTGTTGAACACGGAGGTGCCGTCCGTTCGGCACTAGGATCATCGGTGATTTGGATCACGACGAGTACGACTCCATCAACCCGTTCACTTGAACGCTTCCGCTTAGCGATCTACAAGGGTATGTAGATGCACTCTCCTTCCCCTCGTTGCTAGATTACTCCATAGATTGATCTTGGTGATGTGTAGAAAATTTTGAATTTCTGCTACGTTCCCCAATATAGTGGCATCATGAGCTAGGTCTATGCGTAGTTTCTATGCACGAGTAGAACACAAGTGGTTGAGGGCATCGATTTTGTCAATTTGCTTGCCGTTACTAATCTTATCTTGATTCAGTGGCATCGTGGGATGAAGCGGCCCGGACCGACCTTACACGTACTCTTACGTGAGACTGGTTCCACCGACTGACATGCACTAGTTGCATAAGGTGGCTAGCGGGTGTCTGTCTCTCCCACTTTAGTCAGATCGGATTCGATGAAAAGGGTCCTTATGAAGGGTAAATAGAAATTGGCATATCACGTTGTGGTTTTCGTGTAGGTAAGAAACGTTCTTGCTGGAAACCTATAGCAGCCACGTAAAAACTTGCAACAACAATTAGAGGACGTCTAACTTGTTTTTGCAGCATATGCCTTGTGATGTGATATGGCCAAAAGGATGTGATAAATGATATATGTGATGTATGAGATTGATCATGTTCTTGTAATAGGAATCACGACTTGCATGTCGATGAGTATGACAACCGGCAGGAGCCATAAGAGTTGTCTTTATTTATTTATGACCTGCGTGTCAACATAAACGTCATGTAATTACTTTACTTTATTGCTAAACCGTTAGCCATAGTAGTAGAAGTAATAGATGACGAGACAACTTCAAGAAGACACGATGATGGAGATCATGGTGTCATGCCGGTGACAACGATGATCATGGAGCCCCGAAGATGGAGATCAAAAGGAGCAAAATGATATTGGCCATATCATGTCACTATTTGATTGCATGTGATGTTTATCATGTTTTACATCTTATTTGCTTAGAACGACGGTAGCTTAAATAAGATGATCCCTCACTAAAATTTCAAGAAAAGTGTTCCCCCTAACTGTGCACCATTGCGAAGGTTCGTTGTTTCGAAGCACCACGTGATGATCGGGTGTGATAGATTCTAACGTTCGAATACAACGGGTGTAAGCCAGATTTACACAGCAAAAACACTTAGGTTGACTTGACGAGCCTAGCATGTACAGACATGGCCTCGGAACACAGAAGACCGAAAGGTCGAGCATGAGTCGTATAGAAGATACGATCAACATGAAGATGTTCACCGATGTTGACTAGTCCGTCTCATGTGATGATCGGACACGGCCTAGTTGACTCGGATCATGTTTCACTTAGATGACTAGAGGGATGTCTATCTGAGTGGGAGTTCATTAGATGAACTCAATTATCATGAACATAGTCTAAATTGTCTTTGCAAATATGTTGTAGATAAATAGCTCACGTTGTAGCTCCCTGTTTCAATACGTTCCTAGAGAAAGATTAAGTTGAAAGATATTGTAAGCAATGATGCGGACTAGGTCCGTAGTCCGAGGAGTGTCCTCACTGCTACACAGAAGGCTTACGTCTTTGATGCACCGCTCGATGTGCAAACCCCTACAACATCGTCTGTGGATGTTGTGAACACCTGACAGATACATCCTGATGACTACATGATAGTTTAGTGCACCATACTTTACGGCTTAGAATCGGGATTCCAATGACGTTTTGAACGCCATAGAACATATGAGATGTTCCAAAGCTGAAATTGGGATTTCAGGCTCATGCCCGTGATTGAGAGGTGTGAGACCTCTGACAAGTTCTTTTGCCAACAAGATGGAGGAGAATAGCTCAGCTAGTGAGCATGTGCTCAGAATGTCCGGGTGCTACAATCACTTAAATCAAGTGGGAGTTAAACTTCCAGATAAGATAGTGATTGATAGAGTTCTCTAGCCACTATCACTAAGCTACTAGATCTTTGTGATGAACTATGACATGCAAGGGATGGATTTGATCCCGGAGCTGTTCGCGGTGCTTAAGACCGCAAAAGGTAGAAATCAAGAAGGAGCATCAAGTGTTGATGGTTTAACAAGACCACTGGTTTCAAGAAGGGCAAGGGCTAAAAGGGAAACTTCATGGATGGCAAACCAGTTGCCGCTCTAGTGAAGGAACCCAAGGTTGAACCCAAACCCGAGACTAAGTGCTTCGATTGTAAGGGGAACGGTCACTGGTAGCGGAATTACCCCAAATGCATGGTAGATAAGAAGGCTGGCAACTTCAACAAAGTATATACGTGTTATTAATGTGTACCTCACTAGTACTCCTGGTAGCACCTGGGTATTGGATACCGGTTCAGTTACTATTATTGGTGACTTGAAGCAAAAGCTACGGACTAAACGGAGACTGGCTAAGGGCGAGGTGACGAGGTGTGTTGGAAGTATTTCCAAAGTTGATGAGATCACCATCGCACGCTCCGTCTGCCTTCGGGATTAGTATCGAACCTAGATAAATGTTATCAGGTGTCTACGTTGAGCATGAATATGATTAGATCATGTTCATTGCAATACGGTCATTCATTTAAGTTAGAGAGTAATGGTTATTCTGTTTACATGAATGATACCTTTCATGGTCATGCACCCTATGTGAATGGTTCATTGAATCTCGGTCGTGGTAATACACATGTTCACGCCAAAAGATGTAGAGTTAATAATGATAGTACCACTTTCTCGTGGCACTGCCTCTTAGGTCATATTGGCGTAAGATGCATGAAGAAACTCCATGTCGATGGATGTTTGGAGTCACTTGATTTTGAATCGCTTGACGCATGCGAGCCATGCCTCATGGGCAGGATGACTAAGACCCCGTTTTCAGGTACAATGAAACGGGCAAGTGACTTGTTGGAGATCATGCATGCTGATGCGTGTGATCCAATGAGAATTGAAGCGTGCAGTGGATATCGCTATTTTCTCATCTTCACTGACGATTTGAGTAGATATAGGTATATCTACTTAATGAAGCACAAAGTCTGAAACGTTTGAAGAGTTCAAGCAATTTCAGAGTGAAGTTAAGAATCATCATAACAAGAAGATCAAATTCCTACGATCTGATCAATGAGAATATCTGAGTTATGAGTTTGGCAAACACTTAAGACATTGTGGAATTGTTTCACAGTTGAAGCCACCTGGAACACCACTGGGTTATGGTGTGTCCGGACGTCGTAATCGAACCTTATGAGATATGGTGCGATCTATGATGTCTCTTATCAATCTACCATTTTCATTTTGAGGTTAAGCGTTAGAGACAGCTGCATTCACTTTAGATAGGACACCATCTAAGTCCGTTGAGATGGCGTCGTATGAACATTGGTTTGGCAAGAAACCAAAGTTGTCGTTTCTTAATGTTTGGGGCTGCGATGCTTAAGGCTTCAGCCGGAGAAGCTCGAACCCAAAGCAGACAAACACATCTTCATAGGATACCCAAAGGTGACAGTTGGGTACACCTTCTATCTCAGATCCGAGGGCAAATTGTTTGTCGCTAAGAACGGGTCCTTTCTCGAGAAGGAGTTTCTCTCGAAAGAATTGAGTGGGAGGAAGATAGAACTTGATGAGGTTGTCGAACCTTTATTTCAACCAGAGAGTGATGCAACACAGAAAGATGTTTTCCGTGGAGCCTACATCTGTTGAATAGGAAGTTAATGATAGTGATCATGAAGCTTCGAATCAAGTTGCTATCGAACCTCGTAGGTCGACAAGGATATGTACTACTCCTAAGTGGTACGGTAATCCTGTCTTAGATATCATGTTGTTAGACAACAATGAACCTACAAGCTATGGGGAAGCGATGGTGGGCCCGTATTCCGACAAATGGTTAGAAGCCATGAAAACTGAGATAGGATCCATGTATTAGAACAAAGTATGGACTTTGGTGGACTTGCCCGGTGATCGGCAATCCATTGAGATAAATGGATCTTTAAGAAGAAGACGGACGTGGGCGGTAATGTTGCCGTCTATGAAGCTCGACTTGTGGGAAAGAGTTTTTTCACAAGTTCAAGGAGTTGACTACGATGAGAATTTCTCACCCGTAGCGATGCTTAAGTCCGTCGGAATCATGTTAGCATTAGCTATATTTTTCGATTATGAAATCTTACAGATCGATGTCAAAACAAGTTTTCTTACCAGTTTTCGTAAGAAAAGTTGTATGTGATACAATAAAAGGTTTTTGACGATCCTAAGGATGCTAAAAGGTATGCTGGCTCCAGCAATCCTCTATGGACTAGAGCAAGCATCTTGGAATCGGAATATATGCTTTGATGGAGTGATCAAAGCTTTTAGGTTTATACAACATTTGCTAGAAACTTGTATTTACAAGAAAGTGAGTGGGAGCACTACAACATTTCTGATAAGTATATGTGGATGACATATTGTTGATCTGAAATAATGTAGAATTTCTGGAAAGCATAAACGGTTGTTTGAAGAGTGTTTTTCAAAGGAAGACCTGGATAAAGCTGCTTACATATTGGGCATCAGGATCTATAGAAATAGATCAAGACGCCTGATGATACTTTCAAAGAACGCACACCTTGACATATTTTGAAGGAGTTCAAAATAGATCAGTCAAAGAAGGGGTTCTTACCTGAGTTGTAAGGTGTGAAGTTGAGTAAGACTCGAAGATTGACCACGGCAGAAGAAAGAGGAAGGACGAAGGTCGTCCCCTATGCTCTTGTCATAGGCTCTATACGGTATGCCATGCTGAGTACCGCACCTGATGTGTGCCTTGCCACATGTCTGGCAAGAGGGTACAAAGGTGATCTAGGAGTAGATCACCAGATAGCGGTCAAAATTATCCTTAGAGGAATAAGGAAATGTTTCTCGGTTATGGAGGTGATAAAGAGTTCGACATAAAGAGTTACGTCGATGCAAGCTTAACACCTATCCGGATAGCTCTTAGTAGAGATACCGGATACGTATAATGGAGCAACAATTTGGAATAGCTCCAAGTGGAACGTGGTAGCAGCATCTACGATATAAAGTTTTGCGAAATACATAGGGATCTGAATATGGCGAGACCCGTTGACTAAAACCTCTCTCACAAGCATAACATGTTCAAACCCAGAACTCTTTGAGTGTTTATCACATGGTGATGTGAACTAGATTATTGACTCTAGTGCAAGTGGGAGACTGTTGGAAATATGCCCTAGAGGCAATAATAAATTGGTTATTATTATATTTCCTTGTTCATGATAATCATTTATTATCCATGCTAGAATTGTATTGATAGGAAACTCAGATACATGTGTGGATACATAGACAACACCATGTCCCTAGTAAGCCTCTAGTTGACTAGCTCGTTGATCAATAGATGGTTACGGTTTCCTGACCATGGACATTGGATGTCGTTGATAACGGGATCACATCATTAGGAGAATGATGTGATGGACAAGACCCAATCCTAAGCCTAGCACAAAGATCGTGTAGTTCGTTTGCTAAAGCTTTTCTAATGTCAAGTATCATTTCCTTAGACCATGAGATTGTGCAACTCCCGGATACCGTAGGAGTGCTTTGGGTGTGCCAAACGTCACAACGTAACTGGGTGGCTATAAAGGTACACTACAGGTATCTCCGAAAGTGTCTGTTGGGTTGGCACGAATCGAGACTGGGATTTGTCACTCCGTGTAAACGGAGAGGTATCTCTGGGCCCACTCGGTAGGACATCATCATAATGTGCACAATGTGATCAAGGAGTTGATCACGGGATGATGTGTTACGGAACGAGTAAAGAGACTTGCCGGTAACGAGATTGAACAAGGTATCGGGATACCGACGATCGAATCTCGGGCAAGTATAATACCGCTAGACAAAGGGAATTGATACGGGGTTGATTAAGTCCTTGACATCGTGGTTCATCCGATGAAATCATCGTGGAACATGTGGGAGCCAACATGGGTATCCAGATCCCGCTGTTGGTTATTGGCCGGAGAGGTGTCTCGGTCATGTCTGCATGGTTCCCGAACCCGTAGGGTCTACACACTTAAGGTTCGATGACGCTAGGGTTATAGGGAAAGTATGCACGCGGTTACCGAATGTTGTTCGGAGTCCTGGATGAGATCCCGGATGTCACGAGGAGTTCCGGAATGGTCCGGAGGTAAAGATTGATATATAGGAAGTATGGTTTTGGCCACCGGAAGTGTTCCGGGCATCACCGGTAGTGTACCGGGACCACCGGAGGGGTCCGGGGGTCCACCAGGTGGGGCCGCCAGCCCCGAAGGCCTACATGGGCCAATAGTGGGAAGGGACCAGCCCCTAGGTGGGCTGGGGCGTCTCCCACCAAGGCCCAAGGCGCCTCCAAGAGGGGAAGGGGGCAAACCCTAGGGCAGATGGGCCCTAAGGCCCACCCCAGGTGCGCCTCCCCCTCTCCCCCTTGTGGCCGCCACCCAGATGGGATCTGGGGGCTGCCGCCACCCCTAGGGAGGGAACCCTAGGTGGGGGCGCAGCCCCTCCCCTCCCCCTATATATACTTGAGGTTTGGGGCTGCCCAACAGATGTGATTTGCTCTCCCTGTTGGCGCAGCCCTACCTCTCTCCCTCCTCGTCTCTCGCAGTGCTCTGGCGAAGCCCTGCTGGAGTCCCGCGCTCCTCCACCACCACCACGCCGTCGTGCTGCTGCTGGATGGAGTCTTCCCCAACCTCTCCTTCTCCCCTTGCTGGATCAAGGCGTAGGAGACGTCACCGGGCTGTACGTGTGTTGAACATGGAGGTGCCGTCCGTTCGGCACTAGGATCATCGGTGATTTGGATCACGACGAGTACGACTCCATCACCGTTCACTTGAACGCTTCCGCTTAGCGATCTACAAGGGTATGTAGATGCACTCTCCTTCCCCTCGTTGCTAGATTACTCCATAGATTGATCTTGGTGATGCGTAGAAAATTTTGATATTTCTGTACGCTCCATCATTGTCATATTGCTTTGCATGATCATGTAGTTGACATTGTATTTGTGGCAAAGCCACCGTTCATAATTCTTTCATACATGTCACTCATGAGTCATTGCACATCCCGGTACACCGCCGGAGGCATTCATATAGAGTCATATTTTGTTCTAAGTATCGAGTTGTAATTCTTGAGTTGTAAGTAAATAAAAGTGTGATGATCATCATTATTAGAGCATTGTCCCAGTGAGGAAAGGATGATGGAGACTATGATTCCCCCACAAGTCGGGATGAGGCTCCGGACGAAATAAATAAAAGAGGCCAAAGAAGCCCAAAAAAAAGAGGGAGGCCATAAAAAGAGAAGGCCCAAATAAAAAAAAAAAAAATGAGAGAAAAAGAGAGAAGGGGCAATGCTACTATCCTTTTACCACACTTGTGCTTCAAGTAGCACCATGATCTTCATGATAGAGAGTCTCCTATGTTGTCACTTTCATATACTAGTGGGAATTTTCATTATAGAACTTGGCTTGTATATTCCAATGATGGGCTTCCTCAAATGCCCTAGGTCTTCGTGAGCAAGCAAGTTGGATGCACACCCACTTAGTTTCTTTTGTGAGCTTTCATAATACTTATAGCTCTAGTGCATCCGTTGCATGGCAATCCCTACTCACTCACATTGATATCTATTAATGGGCATCTCCATAGCCCGTTGATACGCCTAGTTGATGTGAGACTATCTTCTCCTTTTTGTCTTCTCCACAACCACCATTCTATTCCACCTATAGTGCTATGTCCATGGCTCGCTCATGTATTGCGTGAAGATTGAAAAAGTTTGAGAACATCAAAAGTATGAAACAATTGCTTGGCTTGTCATCGGGGTTGTGCATGATTTAAATATTGTGTGGTGAAGATGGCATAGCCAGACTATATGATTTTGTAGGGATAGCTTTCTTTGGCCATGTTATTTTGAGAAGACATGATTGCTTTGTTAGTATGCTTGAAGTATTATTATTTTTATGTCAATATTAAACTTTTGTCTTGAATCTTATGGATATGAATATTCTTGCCACAATAAAGAGAAATTACATAGAGAAATATGTTAGGTAGCATTCCACATCAAAAATTCTGTTTTTATCATTTACCTACTCGAGGACGAGCAGGAATTAAGCTTGGGGATGCTGATACGTCTCCAACGTATCTATAATTTTTGATTGTTCCATGCTATTATATTATCAACCTTGGATGTTTTATATGCATTTATATGCTATTTTATATGATTTTTGGGACTAACCTATTAACCCAGAGCCCAGTGCCAGTTTCTGTTTTTTCCTTGTTTTAGAATATCGCAGAAAAGGAAAATCAAACGGAGTCCAATTGACCTGAAACTTCACGGAACTTATTTTTGGAAGGAAAGCAACCCGGGAGACTTGGAGTCCACGTCAAGGAAGCCTCGAGGAAGCCACGAGGTAGGGGGCGCGCCCACCCCCTGGGCGCGCCCTCCACCCTCGTGGGCCCCTCGTGGCTCCCCTGAAGTACTTCTTCCTCCTATATATATCCATATACCCTAAAAACATCCGGGAGCACAATAGATCGGGAGTTCCGCCGCCAGAAGCCTCCGTAGCCACTGAAAACCAATCTAGACCTGTTCCGGCACCCTACCGGAGGGGGCAATCCCTCGCCGGTGGCCATCTTCATCATCCCGGTGCTCTCCATGACGAGGAGGGAGTAGTTCTCCCTCGGGGCTGAGGGTATGTACCAGTAGCAATGTGTTTGATCTCTCCCTCTTTCTCTCTCTTTCTCTCTCTCTCTCGTGTTCTTGAGGTGTTACGATCTTGATGTATCGCGAGCTTTGCTATTATATTTGGATCCTATGATGTTTTCTCCCCCCTCTACTCTCTTGTAATGGATTGAGTTTCCCCTTTGAAGTTATCTTATCGGATTGAGTCTTTAAAGATTTGAGAACACTTGATGTATGTCTTGCCGTGCGTATCTGTGGTGACAATGGGATATCACGTGATTCACTTGATGTATGTTTTGGTGATCAACTTGCGGTTTCCGCCCATGAACCTATGCATAGGGGTTGGCACATGTTTTCGTCGTGATTCTCCGGTAGAAACTTTGGGGCACTCTTTGAGGTCCTATGTGTTGGTTGAATAGATGAATCTGAGATTGTGTGATGCATATCGTATAATCATACCCACGGATACTTGAGGTGACATTGGAGTATCTAGGTGACATTAGGGTTTTGGTTGATTTGTGTCTTAAGGTGTTATTCTAGTACGAACTCTAGGGCTGTTTGTGACACTTATAGGAATAGCCCAACTGATTGATTGGAAAGAATAACTTTGAGGTGGTTTCGTACCCTACCATAATCTCTTCGTTCGTTCTCCGCTATTAGTGACTTTGGAGTGACTCTTTGTTGCATGTTGAGGGGTAGTTATGTGATCCAATTATGTTATTATTGTTGAGAGGACTTGCACTAGTGAAAGTATGAACCCTAGGCCTTGTTTCCTAGCATTGCAATACCGTTTACGCTCACTTTTATCATTAGTTACCTTGCTGTTTTTATATTTTCAGATTACAAAAACCTTTATCTACTATCCATATACCACTTGTATCACCATCTCTTCGCTGAACTAGTGCACCTATAAAATTTACCATTGTATTGGGTGTGTTGGGGACACAAGAGACTCTTTGTTATTTGGTTGCAGGGTTGCTTGAGAGAGACCATCTTCATCCTACGCCTCCTACGGATTGATAAACCTTAGGTCATCCACTTGAGGGAAATTTGTTATTGTCCTACAAACCTCTGCACTTGGAGGCCCAACAATGTCTACAAGAATAAGGTTGTGTAGTAGACATCAAATGCCTGCTTAGTATAAAGGTACCGTATGGCTTCTCATCTAATATAAAGGAAATAATACATATGTAAGATAAAAAGTTTCAGAACCTAAAGTCTCATGACTGCCACGTGATTATGACGCAACTGCTTCCGGTTGCATTGAGGGGGCTTCTACCGGAAAACGTTCGATTAGACATTGTGAAGCTATGCGCATTCCTCAATGCAATCTCTCAGAAGGTAATCGATCCGGAAATCATACCAATGTTAGAGAATGATTCGGTGCAATGTCTTGTCAGTTTTGAGTTTGTGTTCCCACCATCCTTCTTCAACATCATGACACACGTCCTAGTTCACCTATGCGAAGAGATTAACGTTTTGGGTCCTGTATTTCTACACAATATGTCCCCCTTTGAGAGGATCATGGGAGTCTTAAAGAAATATGTTCATAGCCGTGCTAGGCCAGAAGGAAGCATCTCCAAAGGACATGAAAATGAGGAGGTCATTGAGTTTCGTATAGACTTTATATCTGACCTTAAGCCGATTGGTGTTCCTGAATCGCGGCATAAGAGCAGACTGAGTGGAAAAGGCATGCTAGGAGGGAATCAGATAATATGTATGGACGGGCATTCTCTCACTCAAGCACACTACACAGTTCTATAGAATTCCGTCTTGGTGGCTTCGTATATGGAGGAACACAAGAATTTTCTACGCTCCAAACACCTGGAGCAGTCTCACGACTGGATTACACGTGAACAAACGGGGACTTTCCCCGGTTGGTTGCAGACACGTGCCATGCATGACGCCGCTATTGAAGATGACATGTACTTGTTGTCCAAGTTACCATCTTCGAATATAATGACTTTCAAAGGGTATGAGATAAATGGGAATACATTTTACACGATCGCCCAAGATAAGAAGATCACCAACCAAAACAGTGGTGTCCGCTTTGATGCAGCAACCAAGACAGGAAAGGACACATATTATGGTTACATAGAGGACATATGGAAACTTGACTATGGACGTGGTTTGAACGTCCCTTTGTTTCGGTGCAAATAGGTCAATATGACACGAGGCAGGGTAATGGAAACCGCAGTACGGAATGACAACAGTGGATATCAACAATCTTGTGTACGCAAATGAACCATTCATCCTAGCCAATGATGTGACACAAGTTTTCTATGTGAAGGACATGTCTACCAAGCCGAGAAAAAGAAAAGATAAGGAAACGAATACATCATACGATGAGTCAAAGCGCCACATAGTTCTTTTAGGAAAAAGAAACATCGTAGGAGTGGATGACAAGACAGACATATCAGAAGAATGTGAAAAGTTTGATGAAATTGCTCCATTTGGAGTGAATATTCACCCGAGCATCCAGTTAAAGGATGAAGATTGTCCATGGTTACGACGCAAAGGGACACACGTGAAGAAAAAGTTTCACACCCAAAGATCCCACTCTAGGATGTGATCGGCTTCACTGTCATCACTTTCTTCTCTAGTGAGTTTCTAGACTTGTATATGTTTTTAATAGTTAGGGTGCTTATGTGTTTTGGCACTTGAAACGTGTATTTTTGTGCTTCGGACAAACGTGTACCTTTCTGACATCATTTGCTATTTTTCATGCATTTACTGAATTTTTTGAGCTAAATGACCCTGAAATTGAAAAGCACTATAAATGAACTCTGAAAAGGTTGAAAGTTGGCATGACATCATCATTTGACTCACGTAGCATGTGCAAAAAAGTAGAGAGGGTTACGACAAAAACTGGAGGCACTTCGTGTACAAAATGGACAATCTCTTTCGAAGTATCAGGGTTTCGGACGAAAACTCATCTGTTACAAAGGCATTTCATTTTTTAAATAATCTAAGTATTACCAAATTGAATATAATGATAAAACACACTAATATTAAACATAATAAAAAAGAATCACTAAAAAAATCTATTTTTAAAGTTAAGTTATTCACAAACTAGTGATTCACACAAATTTCAAATAATTCAAATTTAAACTATTCAAATTTGAAAACTACTGGCACTAACAGAAAGTTTGTAATTTTTTGTACCTGAAGCAAAAATATTCACAAAGAAACTCTAAATACAACAAAAAACAAATCAGAAATAAAAAAGAATTTAAATAAAGTAGAAAATAGAGAAAACTAAATAGAAAAGCCCACCTACTGGGCCACAGCGGCCTGCATACGACTAGAAACCCAACCTGTAGTTGGGGCAGGATGCAGGCACGCAAGCCCAGTAGGCCCCACAGGGCAGAGTAGGAGAGTTAGACCCAGAAGGCCTGCATTAGAGAGGAGCTCAATGCCCTCGCCGGGGCTTATAAACAAGTCTTGGGGCTCCTCAACTAGCGAGGTGGGACTAAACTTGCCGCACCGCACCTGCGCCAGCGCATCTCCCTTTAGTACCAGGTCGTGGTTGCAACTGGTACTAAAGGGGGGGTCTTTAGTACCGGTTGGAGCCACCACCCGGTACTAAAGGGGTGCCATTCCCGTCGCTTGGCCTGGCAAAATTTGACCTTTAGTACCGGTTGGTGGCTCCAACCGGTACTAAAGTTCATCCCTATATATACAAAAATTACGAAAATTTCAGTTTCTTCTCCTCTGCTTCTTCGACCCGGTCGCCGCCCCCCGTCGCGCGCCGTCGCCGTCGCCGCCCTCATCCCCGTCGACTCCGCGCTGCCCCCGTCGACGCACTGGCTCATCGCCCTCCCCTCGCCTCGCCGTCGTCGTCGCCTTGGACCTCGCCTCGCCATCGCTGTCGCCTGGACCTCGCTGTCACCGTCGCCTCGACCTCGCCCGCGTTGTGAGCCCCTCTCCTCCCTCCAATCGAAGCCATCGCGCCGTCATAGGTGCACGCACACATACGCACACACACACACAAAATTTCTTCATCTTTTGCACTAGATGTTGTAGATGCCTTAGCTATAGATGTTTTTCTGTTTTTAGTTTTTAGTTTTTTCTGTTTTTCTGTATTTTATACAAAGGTTTTAGATGAATTAATTAATCAGATACTTTTAGTTCGATGAATTAGATATCTTAATTTGCATAGGAATTTGCATATAGAATTTTGACATATGCATGCAACGATACCATTTTTAAAATTTTTATATAAGAAATCACAATCCAATCATTTAAAAAATGTTACGTTTGTATATAGTATTTGTTCTCGACGATGCCCGGCCCGCATCCTCGCCGTCGACCCGTTCGCGACGATGTCCTGCTTCAGAGGACCCATGTCTGGGACTGGGCTCCGCCGGGCTGGCATTGGGAGGTGCTACCTTCAGGGCGCGTGAGGAACCCGGCCCCTGGTCCCGTTGTCGACCCTGAGCTCCTTTGGTGGCGTTCGCGTGGGCCACTTTCGGTGCAGAGGGAGCCGGCCCCACCGGAGGTGGTACATCGCCGTGTCAGGGAGGAGGACGAGCACATCCGTTGCTACATGGCTGCTATGGACGTCGGGTTCTCTAATACCTGACAGGTTCTTCGAGGATCTCACCCGAGCTATGATCCTATGATGGTTCCTTCTCTTTGGGTGTCCACCGCCCGCGCCTCAGGAACCGCGAGTGAACTAGATTATTCTGTAGTATTCAATCTTTATTAGCTAGCTAGCTAGTGATGTATTCGATATATAATATTCGAGATGATGTATCCGAGATTATATATACTATTTGATAATATTTGAGACGATGTATTCAAGATTATATTCGATGATGCATATTATGTACTATGATTCAGTTTTTCCTTATTGATTGCATGCAGGCATTGTAATTTGAATACTAAATTGTTTATTATTTCTTCTAGATTAGTTAAATAAAAGCTATGACGGACAATACCGGCAGAGAAGGAGAAGAGGCCCTGTTCAAGATCATACGCTCCCCTGGCCGGCTAGATGATCGGAATGAAGAAGATGATGGATCCCAATATCTGAACAATACCGGGGAGGGTGATATGATATCGATCGTGACGACCGAATTGATGAAGTCCAGAACTATGATTATGATGACGAAGAAAATGTTGATCTTGAAATAACAGAGACCGGCGAGGTATATTTATATAAGCAGGCATCTGGTGATCATCACATGTTTTAAATGGTTTGAAGATATATTAACGATTCGATCTTTCTTCTTTCAGCCCTCTGGATCGAGCAAATCTTCTACAGGCAACAGGACAGTGCGATGCCCGGCCAAAAAGTTGAAGCAGGGCGTAAAGTACAACATCGAAGCCATCAAAACTGATGGCGAACCACTCGTGCCTAAGAACATTGCGAACAAGTTCGTTCGTCGGTGCGGAGTTCTTGTGAAGGACCAACTCCCGATCTCCACGCAAGAATGGAAAAAGACAGCAAAGCAACGTCCAGATTTTACTTGGGTCGACGGCAGAGCAAAAGATCTGCTTTGGGAATCTCTCATGGAACATTTCACCCTACCAGATCATTTCACAGATGCAGATGTGCAGAAAGTGAAGGTCACTGCTCTTAGAAAGATGGCAATTGCATTCAACAACCACAAGAAAACTATATGTGCCAAGTACGTCGAAGGAAGAAAGAAGACTCCAGAATTCAAGGGAACACTGGAGAAGCAAAGAGATCACTGGCCTGATTTCGTGAAATTCAAGGAATTGAAATTATCTATGGAACGGTCGAGAGTAAACAAGGCCAATGCCGCAAAAAAGGAGCAGTTCCATAAGTGGGGCCAGGTGGCTACGCGGTGGCAATGCCTAAGTGGGATAAGTCTAAGCAAGAGATGGTGGATGCAGCGATCATTCCAGTTACTAAGAGCTGGCCCCCAGGTGCGGGACTTGGTTCTATGCGCATGGGGGGCGTTGGACCCGAAGACAGGCAAGGTTTTGAAGAAGGCAAGTCTTAAAGGAGCCGAGGACAAGTTACTTGTTGCAATAGAAGAGGCCCGAACGGGGGTGTTCACGCCCAACAGAGAGAACGACGAGCTTACGCGTGCCCTGGGAAATCATGAACACCCGGGAAGAACATGAGGCAAAGGCGTTGTTCTGTGGTATGAGGGGTTGCGGACTGGAACGCTGACTGCAGAAGTCGTTGATACATCTCCAACGTATCTATAATTTTTGATTGTTCCATGCTATTATATTATCTGTTTTAGATGTTTAATGGGCTTTATTATACACTTTTATATTATTTTTGGGACTAACCTACTAACCAAAGGCCCAGTGCAAATTGTTGTTGTTTTTGCCTATTTCAGTGTTTCGCAGAAAAGGAATATCAAACAGAATCCAAACGGAATGAAACCTTCGGGAGAGTGATTTTTGGAACAAACGCAATCCAGGAGACTTGGAGTGGACGTCAAGAAAGGAATGAGGAGGCCATGAGGTAGGAGGGCGCGCCCAAGGGGTAGGCGTGCCCCCACCCTCGTGGCCCCTCGTGGCTCCCCTGACCGACTTCTTTCGCCTATATATACTCATATACCCCGAAAACATCCGAGAGCACCACGAAACCCTATTTCCACCGCCGCAACCTTCTATACCCGTGAGATCCCATCTTGGGGCCTTTTTTGGTGCTCCACCAGAGGGGGAATCGATCACGGAGGGCTTCTACATCAACACCATAGCCTCTTCGATGATGTGTGAGTAGTTTACTACTGACCTTTGGGTCCGTAGTTATTAGCTAGATGGCTTCTTCTCTCTCTTTGGATCTCAATACAAAGTTCTCCTCGATTTTCTTGGAGATCTATTCGATGTAATTCTTTTTGCGGTGTGTTTGTCGAGATCCGATGAATTGTAGGTTTATGATCAAGATTATCTATGAACAATATTTGAATCTCCTCTAAATTCTTTTATGTATGACTTGTTATCTTTGCAAGTCTCTTCGAATTATCAGTTTGGTTTGGCCTACTAGATTGATCTTTCTTGCAATGGGAGAAGTGCTTAGCTTTGGGTTCAATCTTGCGGTGTCCTTTCCCAGTGACAGCAGGGGCAGCAAGGCACGTATTGTATTGTTGTCATCGAGGATAAAAAGATGGTGTTTATATCATATTGTTTGAGTTTATCCCTCTACATCATGTCATCTTGCCTAATGCGTCACTCTGTTCTTATGAACTTAATACTCCAGATGCATGTTGGATAGCGGTCGATGTGTGGAGTAATAGTAGTAGATGCAAAATCGTTTCGGTCTACTTGTCACGAACGTGATGCCTATATACATGATCATGCCTTGATATTCTCATAACTATGCACTTTTCTATGAATTGCTCGATAGTAATTTGTTCACCCACCGTAATACTTATGCTATCTTGAGAGAAGCCACTAGTGAAACCTATGGCCCCCGGGTCTATTTTCCATCATGCAAGTTTCCAATCTGTTTTATTTTGAAATCTTTACTTTCCAATCTATATCATAAAAATACCAAAAAATATTTATCTTATTATCTCTATCAGATCTCACTTTTGCAAGTGGCCGTGAAGGGATTGACAACCCCTTTATCGCGTTGGTTGCAAGGTTCTTATTTGTTTGTGTAGGTATGAGGCGACTTGTGTGTGGTCTCCTACTGGATTGATACCTTGGTTCTCAAAAACTGAGGAAAATACTTACGCTACTTTGCTGCATCACCCTTTGCTCTTCAAGGAAAAAACCAACGCAATGCTCAAGAGGTAGCAGTCGTGCGAGAAGGAAGATGGAGGAGGAGAAGAAGAGGAAGTTGGAGGAGGAGTAGAGGAAGCAGGAAGGCAGAACTCATTAAAGGGCTAGAATCAAAGCACGCGGAGTTGGCACTCCAATTCCAGCGGCAGTAGCAGAAGATCGACTCACTTAGCCAAGAAAGAGGGTCTCAGCAGTGGCAGCAGCTAGCAGATGATCCAACATTGGATAGCACTGTCCCATCCACGTCGAGAAGCAGCGTGGGTTCCACCTCGGGCGAGGCACAGCTGATGGATAGATACCTTGTGGATGACATCATGGAGACCACTAATTGTGGGCTACACTTCAAAATGAAGAACATATCCATGAAGGTGGCGGACGCCGTTGCTTATACAAATCCCCCTGAAGCAACCTTCCATTGCAACCCTATTCCAGCTGGCTATGCTCCTGTCGTGATTGATGAAGTGGTGGACCAATATTCGGGGCTAGAGCTTGACATTCCTAGAGGCGACGAGGAGTGCTACCTCTTGAGCACTGCATTGGTTTTCTCTTGAAGAGGAAAGGGTGATGCAGAAAAGTAGCGTAAGTATTTCCCTCAGTTTTTGAGAACCAAGGTATCAATCCAGTAGGAGGCCGCGCACGAGTCCCTCGCACCTACACAAACAAATAAGTCCTCGCAACCAACGCGATAAGGGGTTGCCAATCCCTACACGGTCACTTACGAGAGTGAGATCTGATAGATATGATAGGATAATATTTTTGGTATTTTTATGATAAAGAGAAATAAAAGATGCAAGTAAAATAAATGGCAAAGGAAATAACTAAGTATTGGAAGATTAATATGATGGAAGATAGACCCGGGGGCCATAGGTTTCACTAGTGGCTTCTCTCAAGAGCATAAGTATTTACGGTGGGTGAACAAATTACTGTTGAGCAATTGACAGAATTGAGCATAGTTATGAGAATATCTAGGTATGATCATGTATATAGGCATCACGTCCGAGACAAGTAGACTGACTCCTGCCTGCATCTACTACTATTACTCCACATCGACCGCTATCCAGCATGCATGTAGAGTATTAAGTTCAAGAGAACAGAGTAACGCTTTAAGCAAGATGACATGGTGTAGAGGGATACAATCATGCAATATGATATAAACCCCATTTTGTTATCCTCGATGGCAACAATACAATACGTGCCTTGCTGCCCCTACCGTCACTGGGAAAGGACACCGCAAGATTGAACCCAAAGCTAAGCACTTCTCCCATTGCAAGAAAGATCAATCTAGTAGGCCAAACCAAACTGATAATTCGAAGAGACTTGCAAAGATAACCAATCATATATAAAAGAATTCAGAGAAGATTCAAATATTGTTCATAGATAAACTTGATCATAAACCCACAATTCATCGGTCTCAACAAACACACCGCAAAAGAAGATTACATCGAATAGATCTCCACAAGAGAGGGGGAGAACTTTGTATTGAGATCCAAAAAGAGAGAAGAAGCCATCTAGCTAATAACTATGGACCCGTAGGTCTGAAGTAAACTACTCACACTTCATCGGAGGGGCTATGGTGTTGATGTAGAAGCCCTCCGTGATCGATGCCCCCTCCGGCGGAGCTCCGGAAAAGGCCCCAAGATGGGATCTCATGGATACAGAAAGTTACGGCGGTGGAATTAGGGTTTTGGCTCCGTATCTGGTAGTTTGGGGGTACGTAGGTATATATAGGAGGAAGGAGTACGTCGATGGAGCAACAGGGGGCCCACGAGGGTGGAGGGCGCGCCTGGGGGGTAGGCGCACCCCCTACCTCGTGCCCTCCTCGTTGATTGCTTGACGTAGGGTCTAAGTCCTCTGGATCATGCTCGTTTCAAAAATCACGTTCCCGAAGGTTTCATTCCGTTTGGACTCCGTTTGATATTCTTTTTCTGCGAAACCCTAAAATAGGCAAAAACCATCAATTCTGGGCTGGGCCTCCGGTTAATAGGTTAGTCCCAAAAATAATATAAAAGTGTATAATAAAGCCCAATAATGTCCAAAACAGAATATAATATAGCATGGAACAATCAAAAATTATAGATACGTTGGAGACGTATCAAGGAGCACACACTGGGAGAGGCCAAACATTGTATCATCCTATGGAGAAAGGATTGCATCATCTTTTCAAGGCCATCGACACCGCGTCAGCCGACTCCTTCTCGGAGTCCACCACCGCGTCAGCAATCTCCCGCTCCTCCAAGTCATCAGCCACCGCCTCAGTACAGTCCTGCTCCTTCAAGTCCGCCAACACGTCAGGCCACTCCTCCTCCTCCAAGTCCGGCACTGCGTCAGGCCACTCCTCCTGCTCCGAGTCCGGCACCGCGTCAGCCCACTCATCCTCCACCAAGTCAGCCACGTCAGCCATCTCCGCCGCCTCAGCAACAGCGGAAGAGAGCCGTCGCAGCTATGGTGTGTAGCGATACAAGTCGAGGTAGTACAGGAGGTACAGGCGGAGGCAAGCGATTTCAATATGGTCCAAGCCTCGCGCCTCTTCCGTTGAGGCCTTACGACATGACCAGTGAGCAAAACGAAGCCATAGTGAAGGCCCAAGTGGACGCCCATTTTGGACCAAAACCACCACCGCCACAAAAGGAGAAAGTGCCTGAGGAAATTGTTGACCACTTTATTTGTATGGCTAAAAAACTAGCTCCCAAGCCTGTTGACTCGGACTATGAGCGCCAAATCAGAAAGGCACATCAAGCACGACAACAGAAGGAGTCGAGCTTGAGCTCGAGCCAAGCAGCTGCCAAAAATAGCGGGAAAACCGTTCCCCAGCTGGGAGAACAGGCGGTGCAATCGATCCCCCCGCTCATTGTACCAACACATGCGAGTACCGGCGCCGATCAGCTGTTAATAACCGACGACCATATAAGGCAGGCTAAAGAGATCGGATGCACTATAGAACAACTCCTAGGCTTGGAGCCCATGGAAACTTTTAAAGAGGAGGAGCTAAAACGGAAATATGTCTGCGGCAAACCTCTGGTCAAGCCTGAGGAGGTCAAGAAGCTCTCAACGAGAATGTATGAATTTCATCAATGGTACATGGAAATTACTAAGACTACCAATCGAGAGTCCCTCATGGTGAAAGTCAAGAAAGAGCATTACTTCCATGAGACAGCTCTGTCTGTTGATTATACATAACTGTTTCAGTTATTCAATCAAGACGCACTCGACAAATCTATCGTCAGTTGCTATTGTCTATAAGTGATTTCTTTTCGTAATTTAAGTCACAAGCTAGTTGTAGTGCTCGTTGATCATTACCTGTAATTATCCTCACTGTATTATTTTTTGTGGTGTTATGTAGGACAAAGATCTATGAAATGAAAAAAGTTGGACGCTACGGCATTGGATTCATTGACCCAAATACCATTAATGAAGAGACATGGGCATATGAATGGTATCGAGACGACGTAGAGAAAAAATACTAGAGTTCTTGAAGCGCCTCAATACCAATCGAGATATACTACTTCCTTACAACTTCCAGTGAGCCACACTGTCTTGTACTATAAATTCTGTTTTTGCTTACTACCTAGAGTTAATAAGTGTATAGGGTTTAGGGTAGTTGATGAGTGTTATGCACATGCCCGCTTAATTTATACATGCAAACGTATGCGCATGCAGTTACCACTGGATCTTGTTAGACATTCAAGTTGAAGAAGGAAAAGTTGAAGTACTGGACTCACTACTTAAAGAATCTAGTGAGTACTCAATCGTGAAGGGGATAGTCGATAGGTAATTTTAATCATTATTGAACTATATGTTGGCCTCTTTAGTTCGTCATTTCTTGATATCAACTAATTAATAACTTCTTTATTCATTTTCTTTGTTGGCGGGCAGGGCTTGGCAAAAGTTCATCAAAATGGTCCTAGGCGAATGAAAACAAAAGTTGTTCTGGTATCGACTCAGGGTAAGTAATGAAGTAGTACTAGCTATCTACCATCTCTTTAATTCTACTTTCAATACCATTAATTATCATGCTTCATTAATTATTATCTGATTGAATTCTATTATCGTAAAGGCCATGAAGCAGGCGCCGGGGAATGATTTATGTGCATACTACGTTTGCGAGAACATTCGCATGATGGCGTCCGAAAAGAGCACATCTTCTAGACAGCTATGGGTACGTTTGCTAGAACACTATTCATAATTTTTACATCGTTATCGATATCTAATCACACAATGACTAATACATGCATATTGATCTCCTTCTTAAAAGTTCAATGAGGTGCGGGATAAGCTCCTACCAACGGATCGCGTACGAGCAATTCAAGAGGAAATAGCGGGATTTTTGCTCGACCAGGTGATAGATCCCAAAGGAGAATACCATTACCCACTACCGCAGTAATGCCTCCATGTAGGAGAAATTGTATATACCAAATTGTATATGTATACATGTGTATGTGTGAATGGTGGTGTGAGACATATATATATAGGGTCGCGCTATTCGTCATCCTGGGTGAGGCATAGTTATTATTCACCCTCCCTCTACTTTACTATCAATGCACCGTAAATTTACGTTCCGTAAGTTTTGTCTTATTTCCGACGCAAAAAGGGACCGTAAGAAAATATATAATCGTCGTAAAAAATATTTTATGTTATGTAAAATTACAAACATAAAAACATAGTCTAAAATACACATAAACTGCAAATTTTCTTGTCTTATGACCTATATTTTTATTTTCTTATGTCAAATTTTACGTAGTGAATCAATAGGAATGTAACTATTTGAATTCGAAATGTAATTTAATTATGAAATGATTGTAAGATTACCTCGGATGAAGAATAACTTATTCTGCACCCTGGTTGATGAATAGTAACACTATATATATATATATATGCATATAATGTGTACAATATAATATGTAGTATCGTAAAATACCAGCAAATGAAAAAGAATTAAAGGGAAAACACAAAATTAAAGGGAAAAGAAATCATGAACCCAAGACCCCCCCAAACCTTTAGTACCGGTTGGTGTTACCAACCGGTACTAAAGGTCTCCCCGCCCCCGGCGCTGGCTCGTGCCACGTGGTGGCCCTTTAGTGGCGGTTCATGCTGAACCGGTACTAGGGGGACCTTTAGTCCCCACCCTTTAGTGCCGGTTACAGAACCGGAACTAAAGGGCCGTACGAACTGATGCTAAAGCCCGGTTCTGCACTAGTGACTCCACAAACGATAGTCCCCACATGGAAGTCTCTCTTCCTCTTCTTTTTTCTTCTTCCTTTCACGCGGCCAATGGTGACTTCTATATACTAGATGAGGCCCATGAATTAGCTAGGACCTGTGATAGATGCTCCACAAAAGTAATTTGCCAGAGGCTCACCCTGTGCGACGTAGGCGTGTGACAAAGAAGTTGAAATTCGTCCTCCATGGGCCATGGTTTGGGCGCTTCTTTGCCCGAATGGGGTCTTCCCCTCATCCTTCTCCTCAACAAAAATAAAAATAAACGCCAAGATTAGAGTGGTAAAAAAAGAATTGGCATGTGCCTGTGAACACCTAGAGGTCACTAGATGCTCTCACTAACTTATTCACAAAAAGGAAAAAGAGGCAGGCTCATGAACAAAACATATAATAACCAGTATAAATCTAGTGAAATGAATGGATAAAGGACAACTCAAAGGCGGTTTGTAATCTCCTATAGAAGGACCCCAAGTCTTCCGGTTGTAACTCAAGCCATTTCACTATCAATTCATTCAAGCCTCGAGTGTGAGCAACACTAGTGTGTGTGTGTGTACTATGCATGAGCACAAGTAGTTCTAACACACAGCCGCTACTCTCTGTAGTTTAGCTTTTCCTTTCGTTCGTCCGATTCTCGGTACCCACCTACTCTATAGTTTGGGCTAACAATTTAGACTGTACAATGATAAGACTATGAGACTAGGAAATGTTTAATCATATCCGTTGTTCGGGTGCTACAAGTTTATACCAAAAATGCTAATGTTGGATGATTTGTGTAAACATCAACATTGTATCAGTAGATTTGTGATTTTTCAGATAGTTCTGTAATGGAAATTAAAGTTCGGTGTCCTCTGTTAGTTAAAAATGGTGAAATATAACACATCTGGGTGCATACACATATAACAACATGTTTCTTTATTGCTCTCAATTACACTCTATGTAAACGGATAAATTTTTTTAATAAGCTAAGTTTTCAGTAGATCATTTTTTGAAGGCCTTTTGAAATGACAATGTCAAATTATTTATACTTAACTTTAATAATTGTTTATCAATTATTTATGTTTGATAAAAAACATTGCTGATGAATAATTATAGTTTGAAATTTATTTTGAAGTTATATATTTTCAATGCATTGTATCTTCAAACATAAATGAACCAAATCCAAATATGGGAAAATGACAAATCTTATGCTTCTTCGAATAATTTGTGACACTTGCATAAATATATAGTGTATATGTGTTTTGTGTATTCTTAAATATATTGGTTGAGACTCTAACAGTGAATGATAAATATCATGACGAAGATCTTCAATTAGAATTCTATGCAAATAGAAAAAAAATCTAGAGTATATGGAAGGGCTTGGGAATCTTCCAGCCAGGTGGTGCTTACACCAGCCTCTCTCCATCCTATTCTCCTCAACGTGAAGTTCCTCGAATTCAGTTGATTTCACTCGTGGTAGAGTATATATGATGTAAGTTAGTTGGGGCCCCGAGTGCATGAGTTTGTACCAAGAAGTTTCGAATGAGAATAGAGTATCGATTCAAGGAGGTACAAGTTTCCTAGATCAATGATAAATTCTGCAATACTAACAAAACATTATTTGTACCACAAGTCAACCTTAATAGCTTTCCTCATTCTACAATATATTCTGCAATACTAACAAAACTTCATTTGTACCCCAAGTCAACCTTAATAGCTTTGCACATTCTATAGTATATTATTTTATAGAGTGGTATTTTTCATTCTTGGAATAAATAATAACTTTTTTGCAAAGAGGCATAAGACCATATATTAAGTATCATAGGTCCTTACAAACATACCCATACAAAAAATATAAATACATTCAAAATCTTGAGAGTGTGAAAGTCTTCTTCCTCCTACATTCACCGCATTGCGCGACATGAGCATAGCTCGATTCTGCCTATGGGCTGGGAGCATGTAGAAGCAGCGACCCGAAAGTCATCAATGCAGACCAGGAGACACCAGTGGCCGTGATTTGTGAAGTAAATTGCCAACCTGGAGAAAATCCAGACGGATCCACCGAAAATCTCAACCAATTGTATCATAGGAGACCCGCCTGAGAGACAACTCCACATGCCCTCAATCGGCAGAAAAACACACCAACGGAATGGGAGGAGTACACTAGTCCTATGACGAGGCAATGCTGCCGCTTTCCTGCCCCAAACCAAACACGAAAAAACCAAAAAGAAAACCTAAAAAATCACCCATGCACTATACGACAGGTCTTCGAGCGGATCGACACGGCGCGCGCCGACGAGGCATACATGGTCGAGCTCCACCGGAATCATCCGGAGCTCGTCCCTGAGGTGCGACAGGTCCTCGAGTAGTGGAAGAATGGTGCCTACGGGGCCAGACCGTCTGGTGTGGAGGTCATCGACCATTGCTCCAGCGACTCCGACTTCGAGAACATTGTGGATTGGGCGATGATCATGAAGGAAGAAGATTATATTTTTTTTGAATTGATTTGTTTAAATTCATGTTATACAATGTAGTTTGAATCGAATTGTGCTATCTATATTTAAATTAATGTTATGGAATGTAGGTTGAATCGAATTTGTGTGATTTGTTTTTACGGAATTAAGTTTAAGAGTTCGGATAAAAACTACTCCCTCTGTCCTAAAATGTAAGACGTTTTATACACTAGTATAATACCAAAAAAGGTCTTACATTTTAGGATGGAGGGAGTACATTTTTTAACTCCTTAAATTTAAGAAGTTGAAATTTGAGTAGGTGTACGAGGCTAAATTATACCGATATAAAAAGAGCGACTTCTGGAGATCCAACACATCTCACCCGTTCACCATGTTTGTCCCTATATTTAGAGCTAAATAAGGTTAATAATATGAGCCAACCTGTGGTTGCATTGTTAGGTGGACAGTGGTATCCCAATCCATCAGGATTCAAGTCCTACTGCTCGCATTTATCATGGATTTATCAGGATTCAAGTCTTATTGTCCCCAATGCAAACCATTTAATTATATCCCTAATATCGACATGTGATCATGTCAGATATTAGTACGCAATATAAACCAACAGGACTGTCTATTTGACATTTGAATGATTTCCAATTGGATATCATTCAAATTTTCTGACCAATGTCCTGTTGAAATCTGTATTGCCCAAAACCACTGATACTGCTCGTTCCCACTAAACGGGTCGGACTAAAAAAAAGAAGACCCGGTTGTCAACTAAACCAAAAGAGCAAGAGAACCCCATGCAATCCCTCCCTCCAGCTTTGCTGACCACACCTGACAACAAAAAGTAGAAGCAAAAGAGCAGTTAAACATCTTTGCTTGAACTTGCCTCCCAAGAAACAAATAAAGTTACAGTGAACATACACGTAAATGAAAAAGAATTTACTTGAGATTTGTCAAGCCCTCCATCATCACTAGAGATTTCCTGAAATAAAATTAAAGTGAACATACACATAAAATTAAAAATGAAAAGAAATAATTCAAATTAATTAAAACTAGGGAAGAAAAAGAAATAAATACCAAAGACATAGGATTAGAACCATCATCTGCAAGATCATTAGGCACAAACAGATCATTCAGAGAATCTGCACTCTCAAGAGAAGAGACTAGTGGTACATCCTTGTGAGAAACTTTCCGCATTGAACCAAACCTAAAATCACAAAGGCAAAAATCATTAGGCAAATGAACCAGAACCAACGCAAACACTACAACCAACAATCCCCAGACCTAGATCTAGAAGCTACAAAACCACAAACTAGACAACTGAATATTAAACGCATAGACACTGTAAGACTCTGGAGAAATACATAATAAGTCATACTGTAATTACAGTCCTCAAGCACACAAATTACAGTGTAATACTCTACAGAAAATACAGTGTAAAAGTCTGATGAATTACATTGTAAGTCATACTGAAATTAAAGTCCTTTAGGCAAATACAGTGTAAAATTCTGATGAGTTACATTGTAAGTCATACTGAAATTACTCTAGGGAAATACAGTGTAAAATTCTGATGAATTACATTGTAAGTCATACTGAAATTACAGTCCTCAAACATACAAATTTACAATGTAAGTCTAGGGAAATACAATGTAAAACTCTGGTGAATTGCATTGTAAGTCATACAAAAATTACAGTCCTCAAACCATACAAATTACAGTGAAAAACTCTACGGAATTACATTGTAACCATACAAATTACAGTGTAAAACTATATGGAAATACACTGTAATTACATGAGTGGTTGGGCTAAATTTACAAAGTAAACTACACAGTGATCTGGGCGTATACATAGTGATTCCAGGGCATAAAAACACTGTAAATCTGGGCGAATACACTGTAAATTACATGAGTAATTGAGCTAAATTACTGTGAACATAAATAGGATGAATTACACAGTGATTCCAGGCATAATATACTGAAAAATCTGCATATACACAGTACATGAGTAATTGGGCTAAATTCCTGTGGACATACTAGGACAAATTACACAGTGATTCCTGGCATAAATACATTGAAAAATCTTGCATATCTGGGAATATACACTGGAATTAGGGAGGAAATTACACATTATTGCTAGCACAAATAACACTGTAATTAAACAATAAATAACATAGTATTTGGGAGAATCACACAGTAATTGTAGATATGGGAGAATTACACTGTAAAGCATGATAATTGCACTGTAAAAATGGTAGAATTAGACTGCAAAAGATGGGATAGTGAGGTTCTGCAAACCTATTACACAGTAGTTACACTGTAATTCTGGGGGTATGATCCACTGTATTTTTGAGCTACATTACAAGTCTCAGGGGGTAAAATTACACAATAATAGAAGCATCAAATTCAGAAAGCTTGCTGGAACACATTCAAACATGCCTCAGCTATCAGGGGAAAATCATAAGCAGCCACCTACAACTACAAAAAAGCAGGCCAGATCATCCCCAACTGTCACCTAACGACAAGGGAATATACACCCCAAGCTAGCAGAAAACAGGAAATCACCCGCTGCAACAAGCAATACGCCTACCTCCACCATCTACAACACAAAATAAAACAAATATAAAAGCCTACATCCACATCTACACAGCAAAACGAAACCCCTAGAACCCGCAACTACAAAAGCTCCTCACAACGCAGGCGAGCACAAAAGGGAGGGGGGGGGGGCGAAATTGGGCGGATCCATGAAGAACAACAAATAGACATCCATGAAGACGAAAACTCAGCTAGATTTGGAACTACACGACCAGAGCACAAGCAAAAACACCCGGGACTGGCAGGGGATTAGGGGAACCAATCTCGGCAACCGGGGGCGAAGAGAATAGGGAGGACAAAATCAAAATCGAACAGTGAAATAGCTCGGAATCGCCTCTCTCCTTCGCCGCTCGAGCTCTCTCCCCCGGCCTTATCGAAACAGAGCGACCTAAATGAAAAGGGAGACAACACCCACTCCGATATTCAAGCACGACAAAAACCAATAGTACCGCGACGGGATGATTTCGAGTTGAGATAAAGAAAACCGAACCCACAACAGCAAACCAAACCGAGCGAACAGAGTGCCAGCGCGAAGAAAAAAAAGAAAACCAGCGTGAATCTCCGCGCGAGAATGGACGGACAGAAATTCGAATGACGATGAATTGAAAAAGCAGCTGACTGTAAAATAGCAAATCCGTAAACCAACCGTATATTGTCTGATACGTACTGCATATACACAAATACCAGTGAGGATTGGGAACCTTGCTCTCATTGTCATCCTCCATCGTCTGCTCGTTGCTGGTTCCCATCCTCGTCCTCTGCCCTACTCTAATGGCGCTCCCAGATGAACTCCTCGAAGAGATCTTCCGCCGCCTCCCCACGGCCGCCGACCTCGCGCGCGCCTCCGCGGCCTGCGTCTCCTTCCGCCGCGTCATCACCAGCCATCCCTTCCTCCGCCGATTCCGCGCCCTCCACCCGCCGCCCCTCCTCGGCATCCTCTGCGGCGGCCTCATCCCCGCCCAGCCGCCCCACCCTTCCGCCGCGGCGGCGGCCACCTTAGCCGACGCCGACTTCTCGTGCTCCTTCCTCCCGCCGTCCCGCGACCGCTGGTGCCTCCGCGACGGCCGCGCCCTTTTCTCCCCCGCCCCCGAGCGGACCGGCGGCGACTACAACCGCCGGGACCTGGTTAGGGAGTTCGCTGTCTGCGACCCCCTGCACCGCCGGTACCTCCTGCTGCCTGCCCTCCCCGACCATCTAGCCGACCAAGTCCATCGACCGGACATCATACATTGCGAGCCCTTCCTTGCTCCTCCCGGCGACGAAGAGGACTCGTCATTCACAGACTTCAGAGTCATGTGCTTGGTGCGGTGCACAGCCAAGCTTGTCCTCTTCGTCTTCTCTTCCTGGGCCGGGCAATGGCTCGCTGATCCTATCACATTTGACATGTTGGGATGTTTGATGTCAGACCCTACTACGCCCATGGATGCTTCTGCTTGGAGGTTTGTCCGGAAGACACGCTGCTCGTGCTCGATGCACAAAGGCTGGAGTTCTCCCCTGTTGACCTCCCGCCTCCACTTGGCTCTTGTAAGTGGGACATGGCCATTGTGGAGGCAGCAGAAGGAAGGCTTGGGATGCTTACTATCTCTGAGCATACTGAAGCTGGTGTGTACAAATACCATCTCGTGTATGATGTATTGCATCCTAAGGATGAGAATGGCGCAAACCAGTGGCAATCAAAGTCCGCAATCCCTTTGCCGGTGAATTATCGCTATGGCATCTTGGGTGTAGCTGGTGGATACTTGCTCCTAATTGGGTATCCACAACAGAACAGGCTAGTACTTGATTATTTTTCACTGAATCTCCAGACATTTCAGATTGAGTGGTTCTGTCAGACTGGTCGCTGTGCCATAACTAGCGACCTGTATGCCGATCTCCCACTGTCCTTGGCCCCGCCAACTATTTGAAGTGGTAAGCTTGCCCTCCGTCTTTAATTACTTTATTTCCATGCATATGACATTGCAATTGCAATATGATGCAAGTGTTAGTTATATGGTAGTGTGTACATTAGCATTCTCTACTTTGGCAAATGGTCCTGTATTAACGCTGATGCGGCCAAGTTACTTTTCACCCTTATAATTCTCATTCTTATTGCTTGTAAGTGTTTAGGTGCTATTCTAATGGTTAGTACATCTGTGCAATTCCAAATCTGTGAATTTCAGGATGAGCAAGAAGCCTTTGTTTCTCATCTTGTGAATATGACTGTCCTCATTTTCAGTGTCATACAGAAATACTACTGAAATAGTAATCAGCATCACAGTATGCGCGAGTTAGGCTGGATTTGACATGCGTTGGCTACTTTCCCTTGAGTCCTTTTTTCCCTTGCACATTTAAAACTATATATTTTCTCCGTTTTTAGCTACTTATTGAACCATTTGCTTCTGCTAGTTCCTTCTCCTCAGCATGCCACGTTCTTCTCCTTGACCATTGATGGCTTTAGTTAGTTAGTTTGTGCTGGGATCCATTCATCAGATTGCATAAAGCACCAAGTGTTACAGCATTAGTAGCAGCAAACACCACTATTTTTCCAAAAAACTGTCACTTCGCAGCATTTTTTAATTCTGTTGGGATGTGCAGCATGCATCATGTGTAATGAATTCTCGCATTTGGCTGATGAGAATCACAGTTCAGCTGAGGTTGCATGACGCAGCATGTTAAATTTTTGTTCTATGGTTTGGCCATGTCACCAAGCTATCATGCCTGGCGCCATTTGCGGTGGAATGGCTGTGATTTGTGCGGTAAATTGACCGTAGTGGCTTATTCTTAAATTTATTTGTTTTTATCTCACGATGCACTTGCAATTAGAGATTTCGGATCATACTATTGATCCTGATGTTTGTAAATTAGACCCCCAAAAATGCTGCGTCATCATATTCAGAATGACCCAATAACCATGCTTTTATTTGCAACTGTAACCGACTCTGGCTTTCCACGTGGCAAGCACAGTAACCGAACCAGCCTCATACATCAACTTTTAGGCATGGACGGCTGAGACATACACTACATCAGAAACATATTTCTAGCCTAATAATGTTAAGCTTCTACCTAGTGGCATCTTGTAACAGCTGGGTCGTACTAATAAATCAAACTTATTGAATGTAAATTTTACTTATGATGTCTTGCATACCATGCAAATTGATAGGTCGACACTAAATGGTTGCAATGATATATATGAGTTTAGATGCCATGCTAATGTTTATGGTCAGTAATTTTCTGGTCTTGTACTGCAGATGCATGTTTAATTGCGTAGATAACTTCAGAAACATGTTTGTGTCGTTTGCAAATAAGAGTTGAATCTGTGAGCATTTCAATCAAATTGGACGCTCTTCAGCGATCAGCATAGTGATTTTTAGTGACACTCCAAAAGTAGCTGTTTGTATCACATAAAAGTATTCATGAAAAACTTTGTATTATGGTGAGTTAACATCCTCGTTCCCATTTACTCCCTCTGTTCCAAAATATAATTTTTTTAGAGATTTCAGTACGGACTACATACGTTTGGAACAGAGGTAGTAGTATATTTCAGTTGTATACATTTCTGGCTTCGTGTAGAAACAGAGAGGCTTAGAGACACATGCTTTCTATTCCTCAGTTTGTTTCAGTTTAGTACTCCCTCCGGTTCTTCTTACTCTGCATATTAGATTTGGGTCAAGTCAAACTTTGCAAAGTTTGACCAAATATATATTAAAAAATATCAATATCTACCATACCAAATATATATCCCATGAAACTACATTTTGTGATGAATCTAACAAAATTGATTTGGCATCGTAAATGTTAATACTTTTTTCTATAAATTCGGTCAAAGTAGAGATGCTTTGACTTCAGACAAAACTTATATGCAGACTAAAAAGGACCGGAGGGAGTACTTCTTTTGAGTTGTTTTATCTAAGAACCATTTCCCTCTATTACCAGGGCTTGTCAGAGAATAATGCAGATGGCAAGTGCGATGCCATGTTAAGGGGAATAAATGCAAGAGCATTTGACAGCAATTTGCAGCTGATAGATACTTCCTCATTTGAACCGTTGAAGAACTAGAAACGTGCAATGGATGTCCGCCGCATCTGCCTTCTTTTCACTGTCGAAGATTTCATATCGTTAAACCGTTTCTGCTATTTGTGCAGTGCTTGCCTGGCAAGAGACTGGACTTAGGACAAGCGAACGGCCTGATTGGCTCGCATACCTGTAGTGTCCAGCTTCAGTAGTGGCTTCGCTTGCTTGAACTGAGTGCCGGGCAAGTTTTGCAGCTTTAGTTGTAACCCTGGGAATGGAATAGTTTGCTTTTGCTGATATATGATTCCAGTATGTATTTATGGCATTACCCAAAGTCTACCTGTGCCGATATATTATGATTCATATATCTCTTTCAAAAGCATAGATTGGATGAAGTTGCAAGTAATGTCCTCTCTGCCTTTTTTTTTGAACGGGAAAAGGCGCTCAAGTCGCCAAATTTCATTTCATTCAGTTAAAAAAACACAGTATAGCGTGATTTACACATCGCTGTAGAGCTTGAAGAGATTACAGAGAAAGAACAGGCCAATGAGTGTGCCAATGAACTAAATTGGAACAACCAAGGACAGGTTGAACTGAACTGTTCAGAAGATGGTGAGCAACATTATGGGCAATGCTATGAAGACTCCTAGAAATCTGAAAAACCTGCCAACGAGAGCCTTCTGAGATGGCAAAGAAATCTGCCAGTGATTGTCTGGATTTTCTCTGAAGTCACATCCCTAGTTGGCGCAGCCATCGCCAAATTAAGATAGTCACATCCCTAGTTTGCCACAGTCATCACCAAATTAAGATTATCTGTATAATAATTGGGCTGATCGACCTGAAGAAGTTTCTTATTTAAAGAGACCCTCTATTAGTTTTAAGTGACGGGGTGCTTAATTAGATCGCTTTACTTGAAATCTGAGGTTTGAATCCAAGCCATCCCCTCCCAGTATTCAACACAAAACAAATCCTTGTCAGTTTTCTCACAACCATTATCAACTTGGATTCTGCATTTCTGCTAATGGCGGCGGTAATGCCGGTGTACATGAGAACGGGTCACAAACACAAAACCACAGTTCAAGGCCACAAACACTCATAGTTCAACCAAGTAAATTCTGGAATTGATTGACAGCGAATCGTGTGTGTTCGTCAGGTGGATGAACACACAATCACATCACAAGCCACCAAAGCATTTAACCAAACATTTGCAGCATAATCAGTGACCACCACACCTGTATCATGTTCTTGCAGGCAGGTAGTTATATTCAGGCAACCAAATTCAGGTGACAAAACCTCTCACAGCTGAATCGTGTAAATTCCACTACTGATGACAGAAATTCTTGCATTCCATTCGCTCGTTCAAACATCGCAAATTACAAGTAGCAAGCAGCAAGACGAATGGCAAAGCCTGCAGATCGGGAAAGAAGGCATGAACAATCACAAGCCAGCAGCAGAACAATTAACCAGACACTTGCAGTATCATCAGCCAGCGAAGCATTTAACCAAACACTCGAGGTATAATCAGTCAATATAGCCAGTACACTATCATGTTCTTGCAGGTAGGTAAAATTCAGGCAACTAATTTCAGGTGACAAGCCCTCTCACAGCTGAAACATGTAAATTCCACTACTGATGACAGAAATTCTTGCATTCCATTCGCTCGTTCAGACATCTCAAATTATAAGTAGCAAGCAGCAAGAGGAATGGCAAAGCCTGCAGATCAGCAAAGGCGACATTCTTCCTGAGCCACCACATCCAGTATGTTGTATCATCAGTGTCATGTTCTTGCAGGCAGGTAGAATTCAGATAACCAAACGAGGATGATATTACAGAACCGGACGGGTAAAATCGATTCCAGTACCTAAATTAGCAACACAAGCAAAGAGATCGAGGAGCGAATCACCAGTCAGGCACCAAGAAGCATCGCGCTACCCGGCGAGCGGGTTGGCGTGGACGGTGACGCGGTTGAGGCGGATCTCGGCGAGGGGGCGGTCGGCTGGGCCGGTGGGGGTCTTCTCCATGAGGTCCAGCACCTCGAAGCCGTGGATGACCTTGGCGAACACGGTGTAGTGGCCGTTGAGGTGGGGCTGCTTGGCGTAGGTGATGAAGAACTGGCTGCCGTTGGTGTTGGGCCCGGAGTTGGCCATGGAGAGGGTGCCCCGGGCGCCGTGCTTGAGCGCCTCCCGGAACTCGTCCGCGAACTTGCCGCCCCAGATGGACGCGCCCCCCTTGCCCGTCCCCGTCGGGTCGCCGCCCTGCACCATGAACCCCTTGATGTTGCGGTGGAAGACGGTGCCGTCGTAGTAGCCGCTGGCGCAGAGGGCCAGGAAGTTCTCCGCCGTCCGCGGCACCTGGTCGCAGTGCACCTCCACCTTGATGTCCCCCAGGTTCGTGTGCAGCGTCACCGACTGCGGGTTTGGGGGGAGAGGGGGAGGAAACGGAATTAGAGCCTAGGTCAGGGAGAAGAGGACGAGAGGGGATGGTATGGTAGGGATCTGGGGCTTGGTTGCTTACCATGGCGGCGCGGCGGAGTGGAAGGGGCGGCGGCCGGCGGGACGAATCGGCGGGGAAGAGGAGCGGGGACGAGTCTGGAAGCGAGCGGAGTGGGGGGGAGGCGGTCTGCGAGCCTGGGTCTCGTGGGTTTGGGCTGCTGGGCCGCCCACGCTTTATGGGTCGCGTGTTTGGATTGGCGGTATCAAATTCGAGGATATTTTTTTTACCTCAATAAAATCGAGAATAAAGTGCAGTATTTCCTTTCCTGGGAACAGAATTCGAATATTCCCCAAAATTTGAACAAATTGAGTTGGAACTGCTGCCTTTTGTGTAGTTAAGTCATGATACACCCATTTTGCACCAATAAATTGCCTACGAAATATATTTTCATATTACATACATACTTTATATTTTAGATATTAGCCCATTTTTCCATAGACTTGGTCAAACTTTATATTTTAGACAATCCTAGAACTTCAATTATTTTGAAATAGACGGAGTAGGTTACTACGGTGTCAAAAAAAGAACTGGGTTACTACAGCCTACACGAATTTAAGTGAATTCCATCACCGAGCTTTCCTGTCTGGGAACATTAGTCTATAAGAAACAAAACTGAAAAATCATACTGCCTAGTGAACAAATAAATACTTTTGATGACACAACGCAATGCCGTGCCCCAAGAACCGCCGTCACAAACTGGATACTTTACAGATGACAAGAACCTGAATTCCTCAACACTAACTTATGTTACCAAAGAGCAAAATTGCTAGAGGAGAAAGAACCTGAATTCACAAACTGGATACTTTACAGATGACAAGAACAGAAGAAACTGAATTCCTCGACACTAACTTATGTTACCAAAGAACAAAATTGCCAAAAGAAAAAAAAAAGGATGACAGGATTGAATAGGCGAATGAACACAAGACTTGACCCACGCCTACCATGAGACGGACAATTTACCGCCTGTGACACCTATGGGGAAGCAGATGAGAATCGACACAATTACAACCTTCCGAAGAGCTGCCGCACTTGGATTCAACAGGAACAGGGAGGACACGACGGATGCGAACATGATCCCTGCTCTTTGTTCCACCACCGAAGACATGACTGTTTCCACCAATTGTCAGTTTCAAACCTCCACCAATGGTAGATGCCAAGACGGAATCACTCTGATTGGAACAGATCTGGTTAAGGCATTTTTTTCCTGTGTGCTCCTGCGTTTTCTGCGAAGCAACTGGCAAAGCAGTTATTTCTTGACACCCTACAGGCCCAAAAGGAGTTCTCTAGGCGTTTCAGCGGTTTGATTTGTGGCCATCTGTGATCCTCCTAAGCCTTTCCACCACCACAGGAATATCCTGCTCCCTCAACGTTGTGAAACAGCACCTAAACCAACCAGGCTCAATGCAATGGCAAGATGAACCTGGGGTGACATTGACCTTCGCCTCCTCCAACAGCCTGTCCCAAAGCCTGCGTTCCCCTTTCTCGCTGTAAGACCGGATGAACTTGCTCATGTCTGCCCAGCAGTAGAACCCTCCGCTGCTCTTGAAGCACTCGATGCCCACCTGTTTCAAAGCATCAACGAGCAGATTGTACGCCTTGCGCAGCCTCTCTCTGTTAACTTTCAGGTAATTTGAAATAAACTTCTGGTCCGAAAGCATGGCAACAAGAAGGCGCTGGGTCGGGGTCGACACAGATGAGAATCTGGCAATCTTGGCAGCTGCCTCCACAATGCTTTCGTTATACGAATATATGACTCCAACTCGAAACCCTGCAAGAGATAGGTCTTTTGAGAGTCCATAGATTATGTGAACCCTGCCTCTGTCAAAGTCTTCTAGCTCGTTCACAACCTCAGCCACACTGACAAATTCACCACTTCCAAATGTTGAACCGGCAAACACTTCATCAGAAATTAAGTGTATGTTCTTCTCTGTAGCAAAGTCCAGAAGATCACGCAGTGTTTGCTTGGGTACAAAGCTTCCTGTAGGGTTGGAAGGATTAGATATGAGAACCCCACGAACCCTTACTCCTCGCTTCTTTGCCTGGTTATAGGCTATTTCTAGAGCAGTGATACTGATGTTGAAGTTGTCGGTGCTACGGCAAGGAACGGGTATCAACTCAATACCAGTTCGCCATTTTATGTCCCGGTCCCATCTGCAGAAATAAAGTCACAAATTCAGGACTTCGCTCTGAACACCAAACCATGATTATAAAACACGCCTGAGAGCGAGGAGATAGACATACCCAGGGTAGTATGGTGACGGAACAAGAAATGCATTTCCTGGATCAGCAAGACAGAAGCTCAGTATTTCCATTGCAGGCGTCGCACCAGATGTTATCACCATTTGAGATGGATCAAAGGATACTGACTCTTGCATTATTTGCCTCATAAATCCAGCAAGAGCCTGAAAATGAAATCAAACAGTTATATTGGAAAATTACCCCATGAGGAATAACAAAAAGTAGCCATTGAAACTAGTTTGATTATCTGGTGCCAGATTCAAACTATACAAATAAAGACTTGGGAGCTTTTTGTACTAAATTAATGACCATCTAACAAATAGTACAGGACAAGCAACAACATATTAACGTGGAAAACAGAGTGACATCCCAGCACAATTTCTGCATGACGTATGCCGTAAGGGGCTCATCATTAAATTTATTTTCTGATATATCAGCATGACAGCACCTTTTAAAGTACACTGTTGTTTCAGTATTAATCTTGAAAAATAACCACCAGAAATGAGGTCAAGAGGCAAGTTTCATAGAAGCATGACAATGCAGAATGGCTTGGTTAGATTCCTAAACTGATTTCGATAGAAAGCATCCACTAAAAGGCCATAACAAAAAACAGAAAAATAAGCAAAACAAAGAGGCAGCTCCAATTCTAAAATGGGAGTGGCCCACTGTTTTAGCAGCATATCATCCAGATTAATCGCCAAGGTCTGATCTATCTAGAAGTATGCCTTCAGTTCAGATTCACACAGTTGACAGCAGCTAAAAAGACACAGGATCATGGAAATGAAAATCTTTAAAATCAATTGTCGTTTCAGGAATGAGCTGATTAAAATGACAATGTCTCGGAAGTCAATAGTTGACAGATGGCATCATTGCAGCAACAAAACTAAAATTGACAACCAAGAACAAACAGACATGAGATAGTGACTCTTTGGCACATATCAGTTAGATGCAGATAACATGTATATGGCCACAAAATTTCAAAAGAGGAAAGGAAGCAAATTACGCAACATCACGTCAACAATTGTACCTCGCTCCAGGCTTAACCACACAAAATTCTAGAGGAATTGCTACGATTATTTGTAGGTTCAATAATTGACTGGACACTGTTGTTCGATTGAGCTGATCCAAAACAGTGGCTAACCGCCTAGGCCCACGCTACCAAATCAGAGCAGTGGTACTACTAATGCCAAAGATAGCATAGTTGAAAGACAAAAACTGAAGATACCAAATATATTTATCAACGTGACGCAGGCTAATTATCATATTGTTCAATGGACACAAATAAGTTAATTCTCAAGTGTATTTATCAAACTAATTATCATACCGCTCAATGGACCAAACAAGTTCGAACCAACCACTGCAGATTGCAGAAACTTTGATGATAATCAAACACTACTTTTTTTTTGCGTGGAATCAAACACTAGTGAATTGTTAAACTGGCTGTTTCTGTCGATGGAATCAGGAAAAGGTAAGATTCCGGTAGCACTTAATTTTGACATCGCCATAGTTAACAGAATTGGAAGGCTTTTATGGATGGGATGGAAGGAATGAGAATGAGAATCAGGGGCTGGTTCCGTTAGGCTTACCATCTTCAAGGCAAGTATCCCGTCATATGGCTGGTACGTGGCGAGGCCGCTGATGGTGAGGTCCCTCTCCTCGTCGCCTCCGCCGGGCGTCATCGCCGGCCCCGCGTGCTCCTCCATCCATTCCCTCACCAAATCCAGGGACAGCTGCACAATCATCGGCACCGACTGCGTCAATCTATCTATGCCTACTGATTTCGGGAACAGAGCAGAAGGGAAGAGGGATGGGGGGAGGGAGGAGAGGCGCTGACGTGGTTCTCGGCGAGGCCGAGCTGGATGACGCCGGCGGGGTTGGAGGCGGGGTGGTAGGGGTCGTCGGCGCAGCGGCGGAGGCCGGCGTAGTAGAGGGAGTCGTCGTCGCCGGCGCGGACGAGGGCGCCGCGGGCGGAGAGGGCCGGGAGCGCGCGCGGGGAGAGCAGGCCCCGCGAGAGGGAGCGGTGGATCGGCGAGAGCGGGCCCGCGGCCGCGGCGCCCGCCGGCGCCGCGGAGGAGGCCGCGGTGGGGGAGCCCGGCGGCGGGCGGTTGCGCTTGATGTAGAGCTGGAGGAAGTAGAAGAGGGCGCAGGGGATGAGGGAGCCGAGGACGAGCCCGCCGCGGCCCTGCACCACCCCCTGCAGCGGCACCACGATGCGCATCCCCCCGTCCGCCCTCCGCTGCTGCCGGCCGCCGCCCTCCCTGTCGCCCCCGCCGCCGCGCGGTGATCTCGGGCGCGGCTTCTTGTCGGCGCGGTCGCCCTTCCTGCTCATGGACGGCCCGCGCGGCGCCCCCGGTGGCGCCGCGTCGTCGTCGTCGTCGCCGTCGCCGCCCTGCTGCCGCGCATGTGCGGGAGGCCGGGCGCGGGATTGGGTTGGGTTGGCGCGGGCGGGCGGGGGATTCTGGGGTTTGGGAGAGGGGCCAGCTGGGTGGGGTGGGGGTGGGGGTGGGGGTGGGTGGCCGAGGGGGAGGGGGCGCCGGGTTTGGCGTCTTGCCGGTTCAGAGTTCAGACGAGACGGCGGCGGCGGTAATTCCGTTGGCCAGGCGAGGCGAGGCCAGGGACAGCTCGTGGGTCTCGGCGGAGGCTCAGATGCGGCCGAGGGGGGCCGAACCGCAAAAGTTACGGCGTGCTCCGGACTCCTCCGCCCGCCCGCGCCCGTTCTCCGTGTGAGAACCAGGATAGAAACAATCTTCCTTTTCCAATTCGTGACAAACAATCTACTCCCCTTTTCACTTGGTCCTTGGCGTTCAGCCACCAACCACAACCGGGTGCTACAGTGACAAGAGCAAAGCCTTCGAGGTTCGAATCCAACCATTCCCGTCGGCACGGCCGTCTTTTCTTGAATGAACTCTCAATGTTTCTTCGAGTTTCTGAAAAGAGAACAAAAAACTAAAAACAATCTAAAACAATCCGGTTAGCGGTGGAGGCGGGTGCCCCGGCCCGAAGGTTGTGTGGGAAGCGGACGACCAGAGGGCGTGATGCAAGTGCTGAGGAGCGAGAGGCTGGATCGATCACGGTATGGTCCTCTCATCGGGGAGACACGGGAGCTCCTATCCCCTCTGTATGACAGTCGGGAAGTAGTCATGCTAAGCTTGGGCCTCACAGGACCAGCGCATCAGACCAGTAACCGTCGTCAATGAAGCGAAGCGTGGAACGAAAGTATCCAACCTATGGACACACAAACACAATGAACGAAGACCGGTCCACATAGATCTACAGAAAGACAAATGTCGACGAAGAGAATCATGTGGGGTCCGCAGGCGACATACCTTCATATGCCCTCCGATTATGCTACACGCACCACCGGGATGAGGGCTAGGCGTGGAGATCCTTGTGACACTTAGGGCGTGTTCGGCAGCTCACTGACTTCCCACATCCTCAACTCCAGGACTGGAGCGCACCCGAACGGGTCAACTCCTGGCTATTCCATACAGAAGCGGGCGACCCAGCGCAGTGCAAAATTGTAGGATTGGTGGAGTTGGAAAAACTGAGCTCCACAGAAACTAGGAAGCGGGAGTTGAAGAAAATTACTTTGTGCTGCCACCGCCAAGTGACTCGCTCGACCGAGCATCACGTACCGATTCGCTCTCAGGTCGTCTCTCTCCTACGAGCAGTCCCTCCCCGACCAGGCTTATGGCCCAGCCCATCTTTTTCCAACCTTTTTGCATTGCCAGCCTGCTACTGATGGGCCACAAAGATATGATTTCATGGGCTTGAGGCTCGCTCCCTCGCGCGAGTGAGAAGCCGTGACGCCGAACGGATCGCTCACTCCAGGATCGATCGTGAGAAGGTGGGGCTGGATTTGCGGCGTTGGAGTTGAAGATTTTCTGGGAACGGAGGGCTCCCGAACACGCCTTAAAAACGGAGCAGGAGCCCTCCCGTCAACAAGGACCAAGGTCCACCGCACCTACATGAAGACCATAGGAGACGAGGCAAACCTGCGTCGGTGTCGGCAAGAGGCGAGAAACCCTGATCGCTCGAGTCACGAGAACATAGGGGGTGAAGGGGTACAAGACTTCGCTTTATGTACATGATGTAAGTTGGGCTTTAAGTACAGCGCACTACCACTTTTTTTGTGTGGAAGCCCACTGTCACTGTTGGTATCAAATTTTGTTATACCTATGTTTCTCAATTTTGGAATTGAATTTTGTTGACATTATAGATTCGTGATGTGACAATAGGCTAATACTATTTATCTTTTTTCTGGAAGATCTATAAGCTCATAAATGAAGCCAGATGCGTATGATGCCTTCATAGCTTCCTTTAGAGCAAAGAGAAGTACATACTACAAACACATAGTTAAAATGTAATGTCGCAAGGTTGTGTTTGGATATCTTTGTTTTCCTCTAGCCCTAGACAGCTAGGGCAAAGTTTCTCCTCCAAACTTCACCGAGAAGCCTGTGGATTCGCATCCCCTCTGCCTACCGCTCGGTGGCCGATGGCAGGGAGGAGAAACCTGATGCCTCAGCTTAGGTTAGTAGTTTATTAGGTTAGGGTTTTTTAGTCCTCGCAAGTGTGGCGCTCGAGTTGATGGTGACGCTTCTTCTTCGAGTTCGTTTACCAGGCTCCAATCCTCCTCGAGTGTGTCTGTCTAGATGTAGTCAACGGAGCTCGTGCATAGATTACTGTCGTCTCCTTAGACGGTGAGATTAGGGTTTCTATGTGTTGAGATTTGGTGGAGGGTGCTTTAGATCTATGCAAGGGTTCCAACCGCGAGTACCGCAACTCCGGGCCGCTGTTCCTTAGGGTCACGTGCATGAAGACTTCCCGGCTGTCGTCGACAACGTCAAGTTGGCTCCGTCAGCAGCGACAGCGGTGCGTCGGCGGCTTGTTCAGCAGTGGTCGTTTGATGGTCTCGAAATCTTAGTTTGTTATTTATATTTGAGATGCTTTGTACTCCCCCCGTCCGAAAAAGCTTGTCCCGCAAATGAAGGGACAAGCTTTTTCGGACAGGAGGAGTACTTAAGATGAATTTTTATAATAATTCTGATGATTTCCGAACGAAAATTGTAATGTCGCAGGAACCAAGGAACAACGAAGTTTTATAAATCGACGGTGACCACCAGGTCTGGTGCCTCTACCCGACCCATTCCGTTCCGGCTAGTCGTGGTTCCGCCCGCGGTCCTCATGAAAACAACAATAAATAAGCTTATTTAAAAAAAACACCCTCCGTCCAAAAAAACTTGTCATCAAAATGGACAATAAAAGGGTGTACGCCCTCCGTTCGTAAATATAAGTTTTTTTAGAAATTTCATTATGGACTAGATACGAATCAAAATGAGTGAATCTATACTCTGAAATATGTCCATATACATCCGTATGTAATTTGTACTAGAATTTTTAAAAGACTTAAATTTAGAAACGGAGGAAGTATTTAAAACTAAAATACATCTAGATAACATCTCTTTTATTTATTTTGATGACAAATATGTCCGAACGAGGGAGTACATAAAGTGCATCGAGGTCTCGGCCGGCATCGTCACGCAGGACGCAGCACTCGCACCTGCGCGGCTCTTGTTTGCGCCCACCCGAGCCATGCCAAGCCTTGTCCTCAAAACAAGAAAAGGCCAAGCCAAAGCCAACGCCAACCCATGATCAATTGGCCTCTCCTACGGAGGAAACAGAAGCGCCACAGAAAAACGAGAAGGGCCGTCTCCGTGCTCCGAGGGCCGTAGCAAACAACGGGCTCATTTTAAAAAGAGGAGGGATGGGATGGCAGTACAGAAGCTTCCGAACCCATCCATGAAAAGGGGGAGAGCGTCTCTTGTCACCTCCCTTCTCTTTTCCCTTTTCGCTTTGTTGTTTGGCGACTTGACTCTCACGTGTCCGTCTATCTTCCTCGCTCGCCGCCTCACCTGCGACGCCATCAGACTGCCCACAATGAAAGTAATATAGACTAGAAGAACGCCCGTGCGTTGCAACGGGGCCACATTAGGATTAAGAGTTCAATATTAATCATGTTAATAATACATTTAATATTCTCATACATATCAAGTGACACTGGTGACTTTTTTTGTCAATTTAGCAACGGGCTCAATTGCAACGGGCTCTTTATACATATCAGACAACTCGCTACTACTTAAACTACAACTATGGCTACTAATATTTTTTTGTCAATTTAGCTCAGCAATAGTGCCTGGCTTAATAGACTGCTTTGCATTCACCCCCTCAGAAGACAGAGAGCAAGCTAGCAAGCACGCACGCGTCCAACCCCGCCGCTGCATGCGCTGGCAGAAGGTGAGGCAGCAAGGGAGACTGCACATTGAAGCTGTCCATGCAAGGCTGGAGGTGCTGGGCCGGCGACGGCGGTGTCGGGACGGCGCTTGATTCGTTCCCGGTGGCGTGGAGCTTGGGGCGGCAACGCGGCGATAGCTAGTGCTCGGGGATGGGGGTTTGGGGCGGGGGCAGTCGACCCAATGGCTGGCGAAGTTAACGGGCTCGGGCGGCTGGAAATTCGGCGGGTGGCGGCGGCACAGCGCGAGGATGGGACAGACGAAAAACCTAGCGGGCGTTCAACTACCAATACCCACGCCTTTTTTTAGGGGAATTGCTTGTGAAAATAATGTGCGACGACGACTTAGCGAGCGGATCCCCTTAAAAAAGACATAGCGAGCAGATTCTCTTAAAACTGGTAGGAATGGATACGATTGATGACGTTGATAAATAGTGATGAATGTTGGCCTAATTTACTATCATCATGCATGGAAACGAATCATCAAGAAAAAGAATACTTTCTATTAATACACTCATAGGAAGCTTCCTAATCTCTGCTACCAAACAGTTTCTGCCCAAATAAGGAAGGAAAGTTATGGACGTGATTCGGAAGAAAACAAACGTTATGAAGATTAATTAATTTAGATTTGATCTTTAGAGATTGATTATGATTGATTCTTTTACATAAAGACATTACTAAATAATTTGCGAGTACGAAAAGTTCTGATCCGTTCAGTTTTTTTCGTTGTGTGAGAGGATGAAGTGAAAATAAACCAATGAAGTAGGGGAGGCGACGAAAAAAATCTACGACGGTTAACCTACGAAAAAAAATCGGACGAAAGTGGTGGGACGAAAAAAAACCTGGAAACGAGACTACCAACTGCTCCATTAGCAGTAGAGATAGTAACAGCACACATATCTAGATAAAACAGATGATGTGGCAAGCAATAAATGAAGAAAGAGAGATATGTAGTAACATAGCTAGTTACTACTAGAGGTAAATACACTAGAAGTCAAAGAACTTGCACGCAACGCTCAGTTTAGTGCATAAACTTGTAAAATACGTGTTTCTGGTCATCTAATTTGTCCTCTTGTTCATATACGGTGCTTTCTACGGTATCCAGTCGTATCCTTATGCATGCCACATGGAGGGGCCCACTGTCAGTGGCTGAGATGGTGATAATCCGCATGCACTTTTTTAGATAGCACCCTATTTGAGACTCCTAAGATATATATCAAAGAGTAAAAGTACACATTCTGAACTATGTTTTCTCTTATCTAGATTATTAATTTAAAATTATTTGAATTCAGACAAAATTTCCGTTGATTTGTCCAAATTTTTTCATTACTAAAACCAAAGTTACTTGGACTACTATTATGAAAAAGTTCAGACCTCGGGCTCGAGGATGTACATTCATTCTACACTATATTTTCTTTTATCTAGATTTTAATTTAATTTTTTTCGAATTCAAACAAAAAATATTTGATTTGTCCAGAATAATTTATGTACATCCATTCTGCACTGTACGTTCTTTTATCTAGATTTTTAAATTTACATTTATTTGAATTCAAACATAAATTGAGTTTATTTGTCCGAAAACATACGTACATTCACTGTGCACTATATTTCCTTTTATATAAATATTTAAATTTAGAATTATTCGAATTCAAACAAATGTTTTGTTGATTTGTCCAAAAGAATTTACGTATATTCATTCTACATTTTATTTCCTTTATCCAGATTTTATAATTTTAAAAAATCAAATTCAACCAAAATTTTCGTTGGTTTGTCCAAAAGAATTTGCATTCATTCATTCTGCACTATTTTTTGCGGGAATATATATTTAAAGTTAGGTACTATGTGCAAAAAAAGGTCTATCTTTGCGTAAAAAAATTAAACATAGCTCACTGCCATTGGAATACATAAATTTTATACTATACAAATACATAACACTTTTATCATTTTTATCTCTATTTATCACTGATAAACTAAAATCAAATCTATCTTACATAGAAAAAACAATATACAGGATAAAATTTGTTTGTGTTACTAAGTGTCGGTGTGGCCTGATGGTTGGCACTTGTACACGATGCCATAGTATCAAACTGGGGCTTTCCCTTTTCAGCAAACCCTTTTGTTGTTTTAATTTCTATTTTTTATGCAGTATGTGTTAAATAGCTTTAACTGTGCATTTTAGCGTCAACTGTTAGATTTTCTTTTTTGAGGAAGCGTCAACTGTTAGTTGGTCTAGTCGCTCTCTACGCTAGGCGGATCGTGCTAGCTCATCGGTTTGAATCCCATCATGCGCTGCAGCTTCTTTCATTTTATTTGAGGATTGTTTGTGTAAAAATAAATAGAATGTATGGGTCCTTTCTTAAAAAAAACAGCCTCAGCCACTGATGGTGGCCCTGCCACGTTGGCACTCGTAGGGATACGGTTGGAAGCACCGTATATGCACGAGATGACGAGTTAGATGACCAGAAACACGTATTTTACAAGTTTATGCACTAAACTGAACATTGCGTGCAAGTTCTGTGACTTCTAGTGTATTTACCTCTTACTACTAGTATGGGTAACATCACACATATCAAGGCAAGATAAGTCTGTAGCATAATAAATGAAGGAGTTAAATACATTAGAAGTCTTACAACTTGCGCGCGACGATCAGTTTGGTGCACGAACTTGCAAAATACGTGCTTCTGGTCATTAAACTTGTGCGGGTGTGCAAATACGGTCATATTTCCCGTACGTGGATGTATTTGCTGCCTATGTGGCAATGCCAGTGTAGCAAGGGCCCATTGTCAGTGCCTAGTGCATGTGATGTTTTTTCTGCAAAAACACCCTTGTTTTTTTACTTTGTACAAAAGCACTCCAACAATAGTTGTCCGCTGGGTCCCAGCCGTCAGTATTCGCTGTGAAAACATTTGGCTGGAAAAAAAGGGACGGAGCGAGTTCGAAACTACAAACTGTTGTAATGGCGCTAACAACCTAACCACCTCAACTGATCGTGCTTGCTGTTTCATTTGGACTACTAAGGTATATCACCTCTTGGATAAAAGTACACATTCTGAATATATTTTCTTTTCTCTACATTTTCCAATTCAAAATGATTCGGATTCAAACAAAATTTCCACTGATTTGTTTGAAAGAAAATTACATACATTCCTTCTGCACAACATTTTCTTTTATCTAGATTTTTAATTTAAAATTCGAATTTAAAGAAAAAAATTATTTGATTTTTCCGGGAAAAAATTACGTAAATTTATCCGGACCTGTATTTTCGTTTATCAAGATTTTCCAATTTTAATATATTCGAATTCAGACAAAATATCCAGTGATTTGTTCGAAAGAAATTTGCGTACATTGATTATGAACTGTATTTCTTTTATATAGCTTATTCAAATTCAAACAAAAATTAGATGATTTGTCCGAACAATACTTACATTCATTCTGAGCCACATTCCTTTTCTCTAGATTTTCAAATTCCGAATTATTCGATTTGAAACAAAGTTTTTCTGATTTGTCCCCATAAAATGTGTATATTCATTGTGCACTATATTCACTGTGCACTATATTCACTTTTCCATATTTTTAATTTTTAAATTATTTGAATTCAAACAAAAAATAGTTAATTTCTCCGAAAAATTTATGTACATTATTTTTTACATATAATTTTTTTATCTAGATTTTCGAATTTATAATGAGTTCTGTTGATTGTCCGAAAGAAATTGACGTATATTCATTATGAACTATATTTTATTGTAAATAGAAAAAAGAAAGAAGAATACATAAGATAAATTGTGTTTATCTATTTAAATGTCATTGTGGCTGATGTTTTTTTAACTCATTGTGGCCGGATGGTTGGTGCTCCCACACGCGGCGAGCTTATGTGTTCATAGGTTCTTCTAGAAAATGTGGTCATAGGTTCGAACCGGTGCCTTCCCTTTTTCTCGTTTTGGTTTCTATTTTAGCTCGTAGTGTCTTTTTTTAAGGCCGCACAATATTTTTTATATAAAGCTAATTGTGCTCCAAGAATGTGAACAATATGTAGGTCAATTGGTTATCCAAGCGTGGCGAATCGTAGCAGGTGTTTTGTTCGAATCCCAATGAATCGTGGCGGGCAGGCTCAACTAGTGAGCTGCGGCTATTGAAGCCTCAGCAGCACCTAGTGTCTGATGACTAGTAGTTACTACTGTCGAACGTACACCTGACCTCGCCGGCCGGTGCAGCACCGAAAGTCTCTAGCTCCTCACGTCACGTACGGTTGAGCCGACGTACGGTTCGAATCCTCTCCGGCGGGCCCAAGGCAATGGCGGCTCCAGAAATTTGCAACCGGATATCTATGTGTATTCATTTTGCCAAAATCATTGCTATTTTCTGAAAATTATCACTCTTTTGCCAAAATCAACACTGTTTTGTAAAAATCATGGGTATTCACATGAAGACCTAAGAATACCCCTAGCGCCGCCCCTGGCCCAAGGGCACGCGTTCGTCCTTTGCCGGTCCAACGCCGCTGTCGCCGGACAGACGGGGATCTTGGAACGTAGCAGGGGCTCTCGCTCTCCCTGGTGGCCTGGCGCTGGCGGTGAGCTGCCCGTACCGTACGCGGCCGATCACACGCGACGCGAACGATCGTGGGGACGGACGTCGTCGACCGCCATGTTGCTTCCGGCTTCGCGTTCTCCGCCCGGGGCTCCCACCCGGACGTGCACGCTTGTGGCTAGGGGACGCCCGTGTCTTCCCAGCTCGGAGCTGCCGACCCTGTGCCGGACTACACAAAACAAACCAAACCATGCCGCAATTCTATGGGAAAAGAGCTGACGCTGTATTCTACTACCACGTAAGCACATGATGCACGGTGAACCGTCTTGTTGTTCGTGATAGCGTACTCCCAATGCCGAGGAGGACGGCACCGCGGCGAGCGAAACCAGGCGTGAGGACGCCGACGAGACGAGGTCTCGGACGGCGGCGAGTTGGAGGAGGTCGACTTCGCATGGGAGGTGCGGCTCGCTGAAGAAGTCTGGTGCTTGGAAAGGTTTAGATGTAAGACTGGCGGCGGCCGCGAGGGGAGGAGGAACGAAGCCTGCGCGGCGCCGGCCACGGCGATGAGAGCTGGCAGACGTGGTTACGTGGTTAATTGGCGACTTGGGCGGTGACGAAAGTCAATGGAGCAGGAAGCGTCCAGCCGGGTCGATCGACAGTTCGACACACACAGAAAAAAGCGAGCGCATCGAGTGACTTTGGCGAGGAGAGTGCGTGGAACGACGGATTCGTCCAACCTGGATGCTTGCCCTGCTGGCTGGAGCAGTAGGAGGAACGCCCCGGCCGGAATCTGAATCTTGCGGGACGATGTATTCTTTTTCTCCTGGATGATGGAATCTGGGTCACATGCCACATGATTGAGATGTTGTTGCCCTCCGTAAGCTATACTAGGAAGTATGCCCGTGCGTTGTCACGGAAAAAGTTTAGCATACACATCTATCTCAATAATACACAAAATCAAATGAGTGACAACAAATTCATAAGAGTGATTACATATGATAATAAAAGCGTTGTGTACTTTGTGGACCGTCCATACAAATATACTTTTATTGTGTGTATGTTAATGTCGTATAGATGTACAAACTTCCTCTTCATTTGCGACATATGCAGGATACAAATATACTTCCTATTCTAGCTTTCTTTTGCTCTGGCTGCATATTTGCGTATTTCTGCCTTTCTCTTGCACATTTTTTTTGTTTTTTGTGCCAGCTCCATATTTGTATATTTCTTCCTCCCTTGTGTGCAACTTTTTTTCAACTGAGTTGAATCTTTATTTGTTTTGTTTCGCTGATAGGCCTGACGTCGCTTTTTCAGCTTCTCCTGTTTTTCTTCATTGGTCATTTGTGCATACCGCTCTCTAACTTTTTTATTTCTTTGTTCTTTGGCATCCAGGACTGGAGATAGCTACACAAATTGCATGGCAGCATGAGAGTTTTCTATATTGTATGAATCTGTTAAATTTATTAAAAAAGAAGGAATTGATCAGATTTTGCATTAAATATATGCATAGTGACAAAGCATATCACATTGCCAAATTAACCATCCTAATGAGTTGCCGAAATCAGACAATAAAAATGTCCTATGCGCAACACTTTAGTTGAAGTAAATTTACCTAGATGAAATTGTTCCTCTTAAAGGTGTTGATCTGCAACCCTTCATCGATAGGTTCGCAGGCAGACTACCAGGATGGAAAGGGAAGCTTCTCAACAAGCCTGGCAGGGTGGCACTCGCTCAGTCGGTCCTCATGGCCATGGCCACCTTCCACATCACAGCTCTCAACTTGTCGAAGGGGACTCTTAGTAAGATCGACAAAATCATTCGGGCCTTCATCTGGCAAAAAGAAGACCAAACTCAGACCTCCGGAGGCCACTCCCTTGTTAACTGGAAGACAGTCTGCCGCCCAAGGCATTTGGGCGGCCTAGGGATCATGGACCTGCAGAGATTCAGCCGTGCCCTGCGCCTACGGTGGCCGTGGTTGCAATGGACTGACCCAGAAAGGCCATGGGTGGGATCGGAGCTGCCGTGTGACCAATCAGACATGAGCCTCTTCCGCGCATGTACCTCTATTACACTGGGCAATGGGCAGAAGACTTTGTTCTGGTATGACAATTGGACTGGTGAAGGTCCGCTCAAGCTCCTAGCTCCAGAGCTCTACAGGATTGCCTCAAGAAAAAACAGATCGGTGCACAACGAGCTCATGAACGAGAACTGGATTAGGGCGGTGGCCAGACTGCAGACCATTCAGCAGCTAGGTGAATTCGTGTCTCTCTCGAACCACATTAGTCAGATCACCCTCCTCCCTGACCAAGAAGACACCATTCGCTGGAACTTAACCACCTCGGGGACTTACTCGGCCGCCTCTGCCTACGGCGCGCAGTTCATCGGCTCCTACTCACGTTTTGACACGACCAAGGTCTGGTCCGCAAACGCTGAGCCCAAGTGTAAGTTCTTCGCATGGCTAGCTTTGCACGGAAGAATTCTCACTGCGGATATGCTGGCCGTGAGGGGATGGCCTCACGATCCCAGATGCATGCTCTGTCTTCAGCAGCCAGAAACAACAACTCACCTCTGCAAAGACTGTCCCTTCACGGTCGCGGTTTGGAACCAGGTGAACTCTTGGACTAACGAAGGCGTTCCAATCTCGGGCTTCCTCCCGGAGCCAGGAAATTTGTCTGACTGGTGGGACAAGACTCTGAATTTCTAGTCCAAGCAAGTGCGCAAGAGGCGCAGTGGAAGAATCATCTACACGATATGGTCCGTTTGGAAGGAGCGAAACAGGCGAGTTTTCACTGGACAAAGGCTGACGCATCGCGAGGTGGCGGCTCTAGCCCTAGACGCAATCAATCAGAGCAACCTGGCGTTTGCCGGCAACCTGCCAACCGCCGGCATTGGTTAATCTAGATTCTAGGTTGGTTGGTCTTTTGTGGTTTCTGCACGTTCCCTAAAATGCTCGCCCCTCTGTAAATTGCGTCCTTTCGCCATCTCTTCTATAAAGAAAAAGGCAGTGCTCCTGCCGGTTCCTCAAAAAAAAAAAGAAATTGTTCCTCCATACCACCTCCAACGTGTCCACCTTCAGAAACGTTAAGCATGGCATCTTCTTTCTGGTCTAGAACAACAACTTCATCGAGATAAGACTATGACCATGACTTCTAAATGTATGTGTTTTGGAGCCGGTGATTTATTATGCAGTCGCATATTGACGTTTGTGTGCTAAGCCGTGTATATATATATTAGTCCAAGATTGTTTATTATGAAAGACTCTAATACCAGTACGTGGAGGGCACACAAACAATACCAAATCCAATCCAGCTTTGATTCAAATCGGCCAACACCAAACAAAAACAATTTTTTCTTGATACTTTCAAACCGATGAGTGCAGTACCTAGCACGTTCTTTTCTTGAGATTTGCCAAATCGGACGCAGTGTAATTCTTTTCTTTTGACTTCCCATATATGGCTTTTCTTGAGACTTTCCACATGGCACGTGATTTCTGAGACCGACCAATTCTGACACATGCAACATCAACGTTAAACTTGCGAACCAACCTGTGGTTGGATGGTTAGAGGAATTGTGATATCTCCAGCCCACCAGGGTTCAAATCGTGGCGAAGCGCCTATGATGACTTTGTAAATTTCAAGATGATATGCCGTCTCAGTCTTTCGAAGGTGCTCATAGGGATAGGGTGTGCGTGTCTGCGTTCATAGAGATAAGTGTATGCGCGTGTATATGAGCACTTGCGTCTGTATTGATGTTCAAAAAAAAACATCAACGTTAAACCACTCTCTGTTTCTCTCATTAATTTGCCCCCTTATATCGCTCAGTTTTCCTCCTTATTCCAGGCAGACACATAGGGCTTGAATGCGTGCAGCATGAGCCGGTTTAATCCGGTCTTTCTCTCCTTAATTCTCTCCCAGCAATTCCGAAATTGGTCGATCTCTCTCTCCCATTAATAATTTGCCATAATCCCACAATCTTGTTCCGATCTCATCTTTTGAGACGGATCAACTCTTTACGGATTTTTTTTTTGAAATGGAACACTTGTATTCCGTTACGACACGGCCAAATCGCCGGTCACCGCACTGATTACATCTTCAGGGTAGCTTGTGAACCATTCACAGTGTTCATCATGAGCTAAACCTGCACCCATAGAAGCCAACACATGTGCTGGCTTATTACAAGATCTTGGAACATAGACTACAGAGGCCTCTATAAAAAGAGTGCTAAGCTTGAACTTAATATCGCTGAACATGATTCCTAAGGGCGCAAGGTCATAGGCTGTAGATGTCACAGCTTGTTTGAGCACGAGGCAGTCTGTTTCAAAAACAGCACGTCCAACACCCAAACGATCAGCCAGAGAGATGGCCTGTAGAAGAGCATAAGTTTCAGCGTGAAGAGCATCCGAGCAGTCATGTTTCCCGCCAGCTGCTGCAAACCGGACATCCGGCGTTTCATCTCTGCAGATAATACCCCAGCCACCTGCTACTGTTTGTTCATTCTATGGTTTCTCCCATCTACATTGCTGCACTATTCCTGGTTTGGGTTTTGGCACCAGGAATTCAAACCATTCATCAACATGGTGCTTGACAATATACCTGAAGGCCTCAACCTCGAGTCTCTTCTCGCCATGGTTACCTTTGTTTCGCTCCGTCCACCAGCACCACAGCAACGCCACTGCTAGGAGCATACGTTCCTCCGGGAGGCTAAAAATCACTGACAAGCACTCTTTGGGTGAAGCACAATCTAGCAGCTTGACTCGAACGTCCTCTAGAAGCAGAGCACGCCATCGTTGCTTGACACTCTTGCATTTGATAAACAAATGTCCCCCATCCTCAAAGTACTTGCCGCAGACTGCACATCGGGTGTCGAGCTCCACGCCGCGCCTGCTGATATTCATATACATTGGGTGACTATTATGAGCAAATCTCCAGAGAAAATGATGAACTCTGGGTGGGCAGTGGATCTTCCAAATAGTCTGAAAAATTTGAGAATTGTGTTCCGTATTTCCTGAACTCTGTCCCCGCTGCCGGTTAGCTTCATTTTTCAGCATCTGTACATGTACTTTATAAGCAGATTTAACTGAAAAGCAACCTTTACTATTGAAATGCCACGCCACAAAATCCTCAGCTTGGTCACAGATTGGTATGCTTAAAATTGCCTGGACATCATCAGCATGAAAACATCCCTCAACTAGGCCGCGGTCCCAGCTTCCAGTGTCCGGGTCCATCAATTCTGAAACCCTTGACAGAAGATTTACACCTTGGTTCGATACAGGCATACAAGTTGCACCTCTGGGGATCCACGGATCCTCCCAGATCCTCACCTTCGTCCCGTCCCCGATACGCTAGATTATCCCTTCCTTCAGCACCTCTAAACCTTTGAGAATACTGCGCCACACGTAACTCATTCCAATGATAGGTTCAGCAGCTAGAATATTGCCAGAAGGGTAATACTTGGCTCGTAGCACTTGTGCACAAAGTGAATCCGGGGCTTGTATGAGTCTCCACCCCTGCCGTGCTAACATGGCCATATTGAAAGAGTGCAGATCACGGAAGCCCAGTCCACCTTCCTCTTTTGATAACTTCATTTTCTCCCATCCAATCCAATGCATCTTCCTTTCATCGGCTTGCGGACTCCACCAATATCGGCATATAAATCGGCTGATCTCATCACAGAGAGACTTAGATAGATCAAAACAAGCCATTGCGTATGTCGGGATAGCTTGAGCGATAGCTTTAACATAGACTTCTTTACCTGCCATTGACAAGCATCTTTCCATCCCTCCCTGCAATCTGCTCAAAATACTATCCTTCAAATATGCAAAGCACTTCTTCACCGACTTACCAATGTAAGTGGGCAATCCCAAATATTTTCCACCATTGGTCTCAGCCCCCAATTGTAATTCATGCAGCAACAGATTTTTAATCCCTTGTTTTGCATTAGCACTAAACATCACCGAGGACTTTTATCTGTTAATAATTTGTCCTGAGCTTTCCTCATATGCTTGCAAAATAGATTTAATTGCCTGCACTCCTTGAACAGTAGCCTGCATAACCAGAAGAGAGTCATCCGCGAAAAGAAGATGATTGACCCGGGGTGCCATTGGGGCCAACTGGATGCCTCGGATGTGTCCCTCCCTTTCAGCTTGGTGCAACAAAGCTGAGAATCCCTCAGCACATAGAAGAAATAAGTACGGCGGAAATAGGGTCACCCTGTCTCAGCCCACGCCCCGGAACTATGACATCCGTGAGATCGCCATTTACCCTGAACCGGTATGTGACGGTTGTGACACACTTCATAATTAGCTGAATGAACTCTTCCGCAAACCCCATCCGCTTCATCATGCCCTCCAAAAAAGGCCACTCTACTCTATCATATGCCTTACTCATGTCAAGTTTTAGTGCCATATAAACATCCTTTCCAGTACGCTTCCTCTTCATAAAGTGACTCATCTCATATGCCAAAATTGTATTATCTGAGATTAAGCGCCCCGGGACAAAGGCACTTTGGTTCGCAGAAATGAGTTCATCCAGAATCATCTTGAGACGGTTAGCAAGGACTTTGAAGACGAGCTTGTACACTATATTGCATAGGCTAATAGGGCGAAGATCTTTGATACGATCTGGGTTCCGAACCTTTGGGATGAGTACAACAATAGTTTCATTCCATCCCTCCGGTATACTGCCGCCTTGCAATACATGCAACACCTATTCACCACAACCTCAACAACCGTGCCCCAAAATCTCTTATAGAACACAAAAACTCTTTACGGATTTTCTAGGCCGCTTATATTGATATCAAGAGGTAAAGGTATATAAGTTGATCATATTTTATTGAAGGGAGCGAGGTGGGATAATATAAAGTATATGAGCCTATTATTAACACAACCGTGAGCTACTCGAGTTGGATGTCCGCTCGACCATTCAGCTATAGGTCGGCAGTTCAAACTCCCTAGCCCGTCTTTTTGGCTCATCTAGTGTAGCTGCTCAAAAAAAAAATCTAGTGTATGAACGGACGGACGGACGAAATTCAGGACTTAGGGACGAATATTTGGAAGAAAGAAGCAATAGCCTTTTTATTATTATTAATTAGGGAGAGATCTACTGGAGCCCACGCACGGACGCCGCCGCCGCTGCTGTCGGATGTTGGAGAGGCGAGACCAACCAAGCAACCCAGATCACGGCAGTGGCATCACTCGTGCTAATCAAGGGTTTGCAAGCTGAATCTAGCAGGCTGGTAGCTCAGCTGTGCATGCGGGTAATGAAAAGGGCTTGACTGGGGTCCCCGGCGCCCACTCTGCGACCAATGTAGGTGGCTGCGATTCTTCTCTCGTCTCTCCTCCGGCGACAGATGAATCAGTCCGTCGGACGTGCGCCGGTCAAGCTAGCGGACGGTCACAAATTGGAGGGCAGGACAGCAGCGGGCAGCATCGCGTGTTTGTCCTTCGCTCCTCCGGTCTCACGTTTGCTGTCGCTCGCCTGAACAATATCTTGGAACGTCGTAGCGCGCGGCAGTACAAAGGTGGTTTGGTGGCATCGAGCTAGCGCATGACACGTACTCCCTCCATTCCAAATTACTCCGTACGAGTACAACCGGTCACGCAGCGACTGACCACTGGACCAGCCTACCTGGATGCGTGTGCTTGCAGCCTCCGATATTCCCGCCTACCACCTGAATGGAAATGCTTCTCCTTCTGGGTTTCTTCTTCTTCTTCTTCTTCTTCTTATTCTTCTCCTGTTGCCAAAGGAGCTAGAGTCCAGTTGGCAACGGTGCGCGCACGCCTTTCTTGAACTCCCTTCTCAGAGGGAAGCCCTCCGGGATGTCATGTCTCTTAGCATGCACATTGCCCACATCAACATGATGCCATGTCAGTGTTTACTTTACAAACACCAACCAATCGGTCCGATTCAATTTTCTACGTGTGGGATGTACACAGCCACGTCTTGAATCTCTGCACTGGGTTGCCGAGCCAAACATGGGTTGTCGCTTCCTTCTTCACACGTTACAAGTCTCATAGGAAAAAAAAAATAGCCCAACTCTGTCGTTGCTTACGGCAATCTTCCCAATTGTCTCATCTCCCCTGCCGCAGTGCCACTGTCCAGCGTCTTCCTAGCATCAGCTCCTTCTTCTCCTTAATTAATTATCCTCTTTGCTATTCATCTCCTTCATCAGTTATCCTCCCCGCGCTTCGTCTCCCTGATGCAAAGCAAACTTATACGGATCTTGAGCTTCGCCGTGATACCTGCGGACCACCATGGACGTTTGGCTCATGATATTCTGGTCGCCAAACTAAACCCGGACGATCTCCTCTCTCTCTCTCTCTCTCTCTCTCTCTCATACGTAGTATTTTTTTTGCGGGGTGTAGTCCATAGTATGTCTGGAATTCCTGTTCGTGTACTCCATTATTGCCAGATCTGAAGCTGAATGGATTTTCTGTGTTGGATTTATCTTTGGAATTTTGGGCTAGATCCGTAGTCAATTTTGGTTGCATCCTTCGCTTGTGTTGTTTCACTGTGATATGGTCCATACGGAGTAGTGGGATCTCCTTTATTTGTTTCTATTGGTTTAGTAATAATCCGCAGTGTTCGTGCTCACTTTTTTTTTCAAAGAGCAAGCAATGGTCGTGATATGTGAATCATGCATACTACCATCCTCATATATGCACAGGCACCAACTGTGCGGAAAGGAATTGATTTCATCTAAGTTCTGTTTCACCAGTTCTCAGCTATGCTCTGTTTCTGTATCAGTCATTGTATTTGCTCATATTCAGGTGCTCAGTTTCCAACAGTGCAGAATGGAATCGATTTCATCCGGTTCCGTTTCACTTGTTTTCATCTATACTTTGTTTCTGCAAGGTCATTGTGTTTTCTCATATGCAGGTGCATAACTTTGATAAAATGCACTATTGTTCGTCAATTCACCGTTTGGAATTGAGCTGCAACTAGGTAGGTTACTAATTTTATGTTTGTTCTTGTAAATAATTCCCTTCAAATAACACGTTTATTTTCCTTCACCAAACTGAGCAGACATCTCATTTCTTTACTCTTGCCAGTTCATTTCTATTATTAATCAGATCGAGCCATCACTCGTCCCGCTGCAATCAAGTGGGAACTAATTGCATTTTGTAGGCAGGTACCGAAGCACAATACGAAAAAAACCAGTAAGCAATAATGCCAATAAGAAAAAGACCTACATAAACACGTTATAAACTCTGGATATTTCCATTTGGTTATCTATAAAAAAATATCAGGATTTTTATGTCATATGCTTTACATATCTCTATTGAAATATTTAAGGATGTTAAGATATTCACAAACACATAAAACATATACATCATAATTCATGAAATTTTACAACCCATTCTCGGAAAGGAAAACTAACTTAATATTTCATACGAAATACAATTTTAATTTAGTGCAACACATTTTTGTTAACCATAGATGGTTTTTTTAGTAGAAAACCATGGATGTTAGAACCGTTTAAAAGAGCATGATATAATGAAAGTTTGCAAAATTTTCTACGATCAAGTATGCTAAATAAACTATGCAATATGAAAAAAATGGTTATAGTTTAACAAATAAATTATAAAAAGTACAAAAGTTTCTTATAAGTTTGTTTGAAAATATGCAATTTGACTATCACCTCACTGTACTAGCATGAATTGATTTAACACTTCGCAAAACGGTTTGAAATTTGAACGCCGGGTGGTGTACACTGGTCAATAGACCAAAATACTTATCTTGCCCAAATCGGACAGAGGCGAGACTATAATCGTCCAGGAATCGCTTTGGCCTTTGGTATCGCCAGAATATCTCCCCTCTTCTACTCTTTCTTCTCCGGCCGCACCAGCTCCACGGATGGCCGTCCCCCTCGATCCTCTGCAACCCCTACCGCCAGATCCAGTAATAGGTAAAACACTTGTATCTCCTTTTTGGAGTATTTGCAATGCGCCGTCGTCCATCACCGGCCATCAACAACATTCAAAGTGTTAAATAAAAGTGTTTTGCACCTCATGTTCAAATTTCAAACTGTTTTGTAAAGTGAATCAATTATGCACCCCCATGGCCGCCCTCTTTCTGTTATGAACAGTTGGTTAATTCGCCCATCTGTTCCCGTCGAATCACACACATATGCCATCGGCCCCACATTGCACCCACATGGCATGCCTTCTTGCTCTTCTCTAGCCGCCTCATGCACCTGGAACCTTTTGCTGAATCGAGTAGGCTATGACTCCAAAGCATAGCATCTTATTACTCTCCGTGAATGAGACATTGAAACCAGCGACACCTTGATCAATTTCAGGTACATTGCGCCTTCTTGATTCATGTGACTATAGAGGTCATCTGCCCGCCCATACATATCACTTTGCTTGTGTTGACGACGTCAACAACAATTGGAACTCTGTTGGTAAAACAAATACTTTCTCTATCTTTCACTAGACAATGCCGCAAGAATTTGGTTAAGACTTTCAGTGAAATCTGTTCACACAAAACTAGCAATTCAAGGCATAGCCCATTGTCAAGTTGTGAATGGATGTAGCTTAAAGTTCTAGGCAGAAGTTCAACTTAACAGTCTCTGCTGAAACACTGATATATTAAATAAGTGGTGAGAAAAGATAAAACTCTAAATGGGCATTTGAGATCGGGTGGGGGTTGTCTGAATTAATGGGCCTGCCCTATTAATAAAACCTGAAGTCTCAAATGAGCCCATGTGTAAAATGACAAGTGGTGGTGCTAAAGTTTAGTTCCACCACAGAAGTTGAAGAAAAGTCGGACGTCTTTATGTAGTGGGTTCTCTCCACCATTCTAAGTGGTGTGTTGAGAAGAGAAAGGGAAGACCACACGCGCATGCTCGCTCGCATGGCCAGGGCGGGGCGTGGCGGGGCGGGAGTTTGGGATTGTGATCGCGACACAATACCGCCTCTGGTCCTAATATATGTACATCTACCTGTCGCGGCCAAAGACACACCGAAAACATTTAGGGTTTTGCTTCGTCTCACAACTTGTGCCGCCACCATAGTCTACTCTATTCCGAATGCCGACGTGCATCTGCGTGCGGGAGAGCATGTCTCCGAAACCATTCGTCTTTGCGATCCTGCGTCGGGAAAGGACGAATTAGGTTTTTGGGAAGCGCTCTGCGCGATTGCTCAAGTTCGTCATCACGGGTCGTCTTCCCTCCAAGTCAGGCGGTACTACTCATCATCGTCAACAACAGACCGTCGCCAACATCATCATCAACATCGTCGCTCCTACTGCAACTACCGAATCGTACGTCAATCGTGATCTGTTCATGTCTCTCTTAAGTTGCTATTTTCTGGGCAATGTTGTTGTACATGATTTGTTGCTCTTCTAATTTGCTAGATTGTTGCATGCTAGTTTATGTCCTAGTCATGAATTATTTACTGGAATTAATCATGAACTTGCCTAATATTTCAACATCGACAAGGCCTCGGGCGGCGGCAAGTTGGAGGTTGACTTCGGATGGGAGGTGCGGCTCACTGAAGAAATCTGGTGCTTGGAAAGGTTTAGAGGTAAGATTGCAGGCGGCCGCGAGAGGAGGATGGACGAGGCCTGCGCGGCAACGTCGCCAACCATAGGGACGAAAGCTGGCATTTAGATTTGTACTACGTACTCCCTCCGTAAACTAATATAGGAGCATTTAGATCACTATTTTATTGATCTAAATTTTTTTATATTAATTTATAGAAGGGAGTACTATGTAAGCCGTAAGCAAGTACTGTGCGTGGCATACGTGGTTAATGAGCAACTTGGGCGGTGATCAAAGTCAATGGAGCACGAAGCGTCGAGCCGGGTCGATCGACACCCACAAAAAAGGCGAGGGCATCGAGTGAGGTTGGCGAGGAGAGTACGTGGGAGGACAAATTCGTTGAACCTAGATGAGTAACGCCACGGTCGGAATCTTCCGGGACGATGTATTGTTTTGAGGTAATAGCACCAGGAGTCCTGGAACTTGTTCTGGATGTGATGATCTAGTCTAAAACTTGAGAAAACAAACTATTCATCCTACAACTTGCACCCAATGTGCAAATTTGGTCCTAACCAATCAGGCGACGACAAGTGGAGCCAAGTCAGCACAGCCCACTCCATCCGGTCAGCCCAGCACTTTTTGCAATTACCCCTGGCCTTAGCACAAATAAACTCGCACTACACCACCTGAGTTTAACTGCGTGGGTAGCTACAACTAGTACGAACCAGACCTAGTTGTATAGATGACATCAGGTAAAGGCCAACGAACCTGACCTAGTTATAATTTGCACTCAGGTAAATGCACTCAGGTAAAGACCAATCAACTAGTACGAGTGTGAGTGTCTTAGTCAGGCTTTTTTACCCTTTCTGTTTCAGTGTGACTCTGCTTCTTTTTTTCGAGATTGACGCGGGGGGGGGGGGGGGGGGCAAAAAGCCCCCATCGCTTGTTATATTCCAACTCGAAGGTGACTTGACGGTCAGTACAGATACAAGTAAGCACACAAAGGCACAAAAGAAAATTACAAAGGAGGGTAAGAGAAAACCCAAAAGTAGAAGAAAGAAACAAAATGGAGGGGAAGGCTGGCAGCGGAACCAAACCGAAACCCCTGGAGGCCGACATCTCGGGTAGCGAGCTCCGCTGAGCAGCTTGTTCCACCCCTGACAAAGAACCACATCAAGGCCTAGGGAGAAACATACGGGCACCAGACCAACAACTCGCAATGGGAACAACACTGACGGGAACGAAGGGCGTCGGATAGCCGAGTTCATGCGGCGACACCGGTGTGCGCCGGCGAAGCCAAAAGACAACGCACCACCGAGACTGAAGGGCACGACACCGGTGTACCGCCACCGAGGTCGAAGGGCAGCGTGCTGCCGAGGCCACCCCAGGATGTCCATGTGAACGTCATCCGGGCCACCATGAAGCACATCCCTGGCGGAAAGGAGACACCGAAGTAGAAGCATACTGAGAAGCATCACTGGCGCGAATGAAGAGCGTCGGATAGCCGAGTTTGAGCGGCGGCACCGGTGTGCCGCCGGCGAAGCCGAGAAGGCAACACGCCACCGAGACCGAAGGGTGCAACACCGGTGTACTGCCGCCGAGGTCGAAGGGCGGCGTGTCGTCGAGGCCACCCTAGGATGTCCAAGCAAGCTCCACTCGAGTTGCCAAGAACAATGGCCAGCCAGGATCGAAGCCGAGGTGGAGATGAAGAAGCAAGAGGCGAGTCCACCCGAAGCAGAAGAAATCCAAGAAGATGCCCCAAAGGAGGAAACGACGTAGAGACGTCGACACCATCCGACACGGGGAACCCCGGGTCCAAGATTTCTCTCGGGATCTGAGAGCTTGGGGGGAGGGGAACAATGCCAAACTCGACGCCTTCAAGAAGGGAAAATGGCGACTGCAGCCGTCATCGTCGATGAAGTTTTCACCCGGCAGTGCCTCCTCCACCTCGCAACCGGAGCAAGTCGGCGAACCACCACCGTAGCCCATCAGTCTAGGCAGCCATGAGCTGCGAAGCGGGCTATGGAGACCAAAGAAGCGGCAACATACCGGGCCGCCGCACGCATAACAAGGTGAGGCTGAGGTGCACCGCGGCCAGCGTGAGGCCGCAACTAGAGAGCACGGGGAGCCGGTCGATGAGGCCACACGAACCCGCCAGATCTGGTGCAAAAGCGCGACCAACAGGAGACTGGCGACGGTAGAGGGACGAGTGGTGGGGCCCACCTGAACCCGCTGGATCTGGCCATAGACCGGCAATGGCCTCGCAAAGGTGGCCAGCTGGGACCCCATTCGCAACGGGGAGGCAGGGGACCGGTCAGGCGGTGCACCAGCCGCACAGATCGAGCAAGGGGAGGCACCTGGGCGTAGATTGAGCCGCCGGCAAGGGCGAGGTCGTCGGCCGCCGCAGCCCGCTGAGAGGCGGTGAGGACACGCGCAGCCGCCGCGTGAGGCGCCTGGGGAGACGCGGAAAGGAGCGGCGGCCAGGGGAGCGTCACCAGACGGCGGCGGCGACCGCCATGGGAGTGGGAGGGGCGAAAGCAGGGAGGAGCCGCATGGGGGATACGCCCGCCGCCGCCAGCCACCGGCACGCTTCGCCCGACGACGTCAGCCGGCGGCGGTGAGGGGAGGTGGTGGAGGAGGGGGGTTCGGCGGCGGCAGTACTGGGGTTCCGCCCGAGTCGCCTCTAGGAGACGACGCGGGGCCGGTCCACCTTCAATCCTTCTGACCTAATCCTTCTAGGTCAGTCCGACTCTGCTTCTTTTATCACTTCACAAAAGATAAATACCGTAACTAAAGTTGTGTACCTGAAAAGTGGAACTCCCATGCTTCTGAATGCTGCTTGGTGCCGCTAGCTATCTCCCCATGTGTCTCACCATCTGTGCAGCTTTGAACATGTTCGTGAAGACAGTGAGGAAGACTACAAAATTCAATACAAGACCGCCAAACAAAAATTGTGTTAATTCAGTAAGTTGGTTTCAAGTTAGAGATCATCTTTTTTGGAAGTTAGCTGGTGAGGTGCAAAGTTAATTCATCAAGGGGAAATCTAGTTAGAAATCTTTGTTCTGATTTGAATATTGTGAAGCTTGCGAACAACAGGTGCCATGCAGTTCATAAAGAAAAACTGATTTGGTTCCATCACCTCTAGATCAAAATCAGTCCCAGGCTGGAGTATCTTCTCTCTGCATGGAGGAAGTTCACACCAACAAATCAGCAAGTTAAGCATAAAATGGCAATAAAGAATATAAACAGTTTTGAAAATGTTCAGGTTCTAAAAATGTTTAAAACAGTTTTGAGCTACTAACTGAAAAACTTCAGGTTCTGAAAATGTCCAGGTTTGGACTTGTAGCTGTACTTTTGCAATTTACAAATAATGTTGTAGATTAAGTCCTAAAATGGAGTACCTGCACTATTATTCAAAACAAATGCAGTCTAGATTGTCAACTGAATTTTTTACTACTCCATGCGGTCCAGTTTTTTCGGTTTTCTATTGCAGTTTGTTAACTAAATTTAGATTCACTTAACTGAATTTACCAAGTGTTAAACGTGTTAACTGAATTTAACACTCGGGACTATGGGACTGTTGGGGAACGCATTAATTTTAAAAAATTACCTACGCACACGCAAGACCCATCTAGGTGATGCATGGCAACAAGGGGGAAAGAGTGTTGTTCATGTACCCTCGTAGACCGTAAGCGGAAGCGTTATGACAACACGGTTGATGTAGTCGAACGTCTTCATGATCCGACCGATCCTAGCACCGAAGGTACGGCACCTCCGCGATCTGCACACGTTCAGCTCGGTGACGTCCCACGAACTCTAGATCCAGCTGAGTGTCGAGGAAGAGTTTCGTCAGCACGACGGTGTGATGACGGTGATGATGAAGCTACCGGAACAGGGCTTCATCTAAGCACTGCAATGATATGACCGAGGTGGATTATGGTGGAGGGAGGCACCGCACACGACTAAGACAATTGTCAACTTGTGTGTCTATGGGGTGCCCCCTCCCCCGTATATAAAGGAGTGGAGGAGAGGGAGGGGCCGACCCTCTATGGCGCGCCCAAGGGAGTCCTACTCCCACCGGGAGTAGGATTCCCCCCGCCCTCCCTAGTTGGATTAGGAGAGGAAGGAAGGGGGAGAGAGGGGGAAGGAAGGGGGGGGGTCGGCCCCCCACCCAATTCGGATTGGGCTTGGGAGGGGGGGGCTCCTAGGCTCCCTTCTCCTCTCTCCCACTGTGGCCCAATAAGGCCCATATACTTCCTGGGGGGGTTCCGACAACCTCCCGGTACTCCGGTATATACCCGAACTCACCCAGAACCATTCCGATATCCAAACATAGTCATCCAATATATCGATCTTTATGTCTCGACCATTTCGAGACTCCTCGTCATGTCCGTGATCATATCCGGGACTCCGAACAACCTTCGGTACATCAAAACACATAAACTCATAATACCGATCGTCAGCGAACATTAAGCGTGCGGACCCTACGGGTTCGAGAACTATGTAAACATGACTGAGACTCATATCCGATCAATAACCAATAGCGGAACCTGGATGCTCATATTGGTTCCTACATATTCTACGAAGATCTTTATCGGTCAAACCGCATAACAACATACGTTGTTCCCTTTGTCATCGGTATGTTACTTGCCCAAGATTCGATCGTCGGTATCATCATACCTAGTTCAATCTCGTTACCAGCAAGTCTCTTTACTCGTTACGTAATGCTACATCTCGTAACTAACTCATTAGTTACATTGCTTGCAAGGCTTATAGTGATGTGCATTACCGAGAGGGCCCAGAGATACCTCTCCGATACACGGAATGACAAATCATAATCTTGATCTATGCCAACTCAACAAACACCATCGGAGACACCTGTAGAGCATCTTTATAGTCACCCACTTACGTTGTGACGTTTGATAGCACACTAAGTGTTCCTTCGGTATTCGGGAGTTGCATAATCTCATAGTCATAGGAACATGTATAAGTTATGGAGAAAGCAATAGCAGTAAACTAACGATCATCGTGCTAAGCTAACGGATGAGTCAAGTCAATCACATCATTCTCTAATGATGTGATCCCGTTTATTAAATGACAACTCTTTGTCCATGGCTAGGAAACTTAGCCATCTTTGATCAACGAGCTAGTCAAGTAGAGGCATACTACTGACACTCTGTTTGTCTATGTATTCACACATGTACTAAGTTTATGATTAATACAATTCTAGCATGAATAATAAAGATTTATCATGATATAAGAAAATATAAATAACAACTTTATTATTGCCTCTAGGGCATATTTCCTTCAGGGACTTGGTAAAAAAGTGCTCACTAAAATATTGCTCCAGTGCACAAGACACTAGCAATCACCATATGTTCATAATTACTCCATAATTATTCTAACTGATCTACTCCATAACTAACTGATCTACTCCATATCAACTCTAAATGAAAGCCAATGATATTGACGTCAGGTAAATATCCTGTCGGCTCAGCCCACTCCACTCACTCACCTCTCTGCTTCCCTCGCAAGGATCCCCTGCTCCAGCTCGCCGCCGCCGTCCACTATCTTGCATTATGAAAAACTCACCAGTTCTAGAGAAGCTCACTCTTGAACTTTTTCCCAAGGTATAAATCATCTAACATGGACAGTTGTTGCACTGATAAAGTTATTATTGATTATCCATTTTTGTTAAACGTTTCTTTTTACCACAGGGGCAAAATCCCAAATTGAAAATAAAAGGAAGCTACTGTTACATGGAGAAACCATCTGCAATATCAGAGCACCTTAACATAGTTGAAGTCAAGTGTGATGTGGTCGACGAGAGAATTCTCAAAGTTCTGAAGTTTCTGTGTGCATTTAACATACGTAAGTTGACTAATGACACTTCACATGCTCTCTATATTCTGAAATTAGATTTAATATACATGTGCAAAAAGTATAAAGCAGGTAGTGAATAGGAAACTTCTGAATTATCAATGAAGAACAGTTTGTAGGGATGCCAAATTGTTGTAGGCATGAAAAATCTGGAGCTTGCCTGGTGAGGGGCAGGCAGGAAAACCGATATAATCCATTTTGTTGTTAAATGATGTTTAGTCTAACCGTGTTGCCGAAACAATTAGTGATGGACTTGTTGATTAGTTGTGGTTTTGTGGGCACTAGCACAAATGCCTGAATGTATTAGTTCAGAGTTATTGTACAATATCTTCATTTCTTCAAATGTTGATTTGCACTGGTAGTAACCCAAATGCATAGTAACACAACATTTTGACTCATTGTGTTGTCGAATAGTTTGTGCTCCTTGCCATTGTGGGCTAAAATTCGACACTCGGCTTGGTTGTAATTCTGGCACTAAATTATAGGCTCGCTAGATCTTAGATGTTGCAGTTTGCCAGCAATTGAAGCCAAGTTGCACAGGTGACCAAATGCATTTATGTCTTGGTGAGTTGAACCAGTTGCGTGTATGGGTTCGGTGTTTAATGCGGGTTTATTTGTGCTAAGGCCAGGGGGTAATTGCAAAAAGTGTGGTGCTGGCCCGATGTAGTGAGATGTGCTGACTTGGCTTCACTCGTCGTCGTCTGAGTGGCTAGGACCAAATTTGCACATTGGATGCAAGTTGTAAGAAGAAATAGTTTGCTTTTGCAAGTTTTGGACCAGATCATCACATCCAGGACAAGTTTTAGGACTCGTGGTGCTATTACCTATGTTGTTTTTCTCTTGGGTGGTGGAATCTACTCGGGGGTCACATGACACAGGATTGAGATGTTGTTGTCCTCCGTAAGCTGCAGCTGTTGGAACCCCACCTCACACAGACGCCGCCGCTGCTGTCGGATGTTGGAGAGGCTCGACCAACCAACCAACCCAGATTATGGCCGTGGCATCGCTCCTGCTAATCAAGGGTTTGCAAGATGAATCTGGCAGGCGCCGGATGAATCAGTCCGCCGGACGTGCGCCGCACGCGCAAGCTAGCGGACGGTCACAAATTGGAGGGCAGGAGAGCAGCGGCCAGCATCGCGTGTTTTGTGTTTGTCGTTGCCTCCTCCGGTCTGACGTTGCTGTCGTGCACCGGAACGAAATCTTGGAACGTAGTAGCGCGGCGCGGGGCGGTACGTGCGGCCGTGTCGTGTGTGTGTGGTGGGATCCAGGTAGCGCACGGGCACGGCACGTACGAGTACGACCGGCCGGTCACGCAGGCACCACGGCCACACGGACCACCGGACCAGCCTGCCTGTACCTGCGAGTGGCTTCAGCCCTTGTCCGGTTGTCCCCGTTATCCACCTGGACGGACGCGCATGCTTGTGGCCGACCTCCGATATCCCCCGGACCTGGACTAGTACGTGCCGTGCGCACCCACCCAAGGGACGAAACCTGCGCCAAGAGGATTGATTAGGACAACTTCATCGCACGGCTCCAAACAGACTTCCGGTTTGGTCGGATTTTGTCTCTTTGGGGCGGTGATGCGTTCGCCCATGTTTGTTTTTGTTCGTTGGGTTATGGGTGCGTCCAGCGCGCGGCCGCATTCCAAATCATGTCCGGGATGAACGTGAAAAAAGAAAACAAAAAACTTAAATAAAATGCTTAAAAAGTAAATAAACGCACCTAAAAAAACTTAAAACATATATAAAGGTCACGGCCACAAAACGGCCTAGTTTCACGCCGCACTTAAACGCCCAGTTCCATAATTAACATAAAAACAAAATAAAAAAATGCCGCCCGCGCGCTGCTGCCGCGCCCGTCCATGCCATGGCCATGGCCGTCGCCGTCTTCAGTGGCCGCCGGTGTCATCGTCGTCGCTGCAGAGGTCGACGTAGTCCGGCGGCGTCCAGAGATGGGCCGGCGGTCCGCGGTGCACGGGAACGACGGGCTGGAAGGTGGCCGGTGCCTGCACCACCTCCTACCGAGGCGAGGCGTCACGCTCCGGCGACCGCGGCGGCGTGAGGCACCAGTTGCCTCCCACGGCGGCCGCCATATGCTCCGTCGTGCACAACTAGCTCCACCACTGGCCCACCAGGCCCGGGTGAAAGGCGGCCACCGGCGGCTCCTCCGTCACCTGCTCCTTCGGCACCATCTGCAGCTCGGGGATGGCGACGTCGCCGGCCGCAGAGAGGGCCATCGTCTCCTCGAGGCCCGGCCATTGGCGCTCATCGTGCGTGTGCACGGAGTCCTCCATGACACGCACCATGAGCCGGGCCTCCTCCTCCGCTGTCATGCGAGGAGGTGGAGGTGGCGACGGAGATGGGGAAGGCGACGGCGTGGGCGTCAGGCTGCGCACCCGCGTACGCCCGCGCACCTCCCGACGTGGCCGCCGCGGCCCCGACACCGTGCCGGCGAAGTAGGACGCGCGCCGCACGTCGTGCTCGTCCTGGAGCCAAGTGTCCAACAGGACGGAGTCGGGGGCGTACCTCTCGTCGTCGTATAGGTCGTTGGGGAGGAGGAGGCGGCGACGCTCGATCTCATCGTGCCGAGCACGGCCGCTCGCTGGCACCGGCGGGATGGGGACCCGGTCCGCGGAAGGTGCCAGTTGTTGGGGAGGTGCACGTCGCTCCACGGGACCGGCGTCCTCGTCTCCCAGTACCACCAGCACACATCCACGGCCAGGTACCGCCGGTCGTGCTCGCCGGCGGCCCTAGGAGCGATAGTGAAGGGGGCAGGCACGGGGGCTCGAATGGAGGAGCGCGGCGGTGATGCGGGCTCCTCCTTGACGGAGCCGCGGCGGCGTCCCGAGGAGGAGCCGGCCTCGCGGTCGTGCTTCCCCTTGCGGCCGTAATTTCAAAGGCCCATGGCTGCGGCCGGCCGGGCGAGGTCGACGACGGGGAACGGCTAGGGTTTTGAGGGGGCAGAGAGGGCCGGAGTGGAAAGTGTGGACGACGATCGGTCCACGGCTTCCCATTTAAGAAGGACGGCGACTCTTCATTGTGCGGATGACAGGTGGAGCCACCCGCCCGTGCGCATTTATGTTGGCGGGTGGGAGGTAGGTGACCGTCTGCCACGTGGCCCCGACGCTGACGTTCGAAGCGTCCGTTCGTTGTCCTCCGCGATCCAAACCCGACACAAGTTTGCGGTCGAAATGGGTCAGCCCGGACACAAAACGGACCAGATGGGTCCGGACCGTCGCGCGCTGGATCGCCTGTTTGTCCGTTTTGCTCCAAACGGATGGGGTCGAATAAAATGGAGTCGCGCGGTGAAGTTGGCCTTAATCGCCAGCGAACCGAGGTTCCTCCAGGAGGCCAGGACATTCTTCTACGAAAATTCATTTCTGCACCCAAGCTCATCTGCATCCGCGCCGACGAAAAACATCAAAACAAATACTAGAAAAATTCAAAAAATTCCAAATAAAATTTGTGTGATAGACATTTTGATGCGTGAGGCCCGCTCCAAATTTCAAGTCATTTGGACATACGAGCAGCTCTCAGCAAAAAAGACAAATCGGGGGTCTGTAAAAATGTTTACTGTTCATGTACTGTTTTGGTCCGATTTGTCTTTTTTGCTGAGAGCTTCTCATATGTTTAAATGACTTGAAATTTGGGGCGGGCCTCACGTATCAAATTGTCTACCCTACAAATTTTATTGAAATTTTTTGAATTTGTTTTGAATTTTTTATGAATTTTTTATGAATTTTTTTCTAACCGGGTGCAGATGAGCCTGGGCACCAAAACGCCTTACTCATTCTTCTATTCTTTTTCTTTTCCTGTTACGTCACCCTAGTTCTCTCCGTTTGCTTTAGCCCTTTTTTCCTTCTCCTGTTTGTTCCCAGGCAGAGCTGCCGTGGCCTCGTGAGAACAAATTAACGTTCCATTCTGTCACGTCACGGAAAATCACGAAATGTCGAGTTGCAGTGCGCAGCAGCATGGCACAGAAAAGCGGACCAAAGAAATGCTCACCTTTTTTTCCTTTGTTTAACAGTTTTTTTTCAGTTTCCTCGGAAAACAAGTAGTGAAAAATGCACACCACTTAAATAAAGGTCGCTGAAAGTGGGCTGGCCCCGACTGGTTCGCAGGACCTTCCGCATGATTTTAGCTGGTTCTACAAATTAACCGTTTCATGTATTTTCCCCTATCGGTTTTTGTACATCTGGTTTTGTTTTCTCATTTTCATTTTCATTTTTATATTTTTAGAAAAGAATTGAATTTTTCTAGCACGCGTTGAGCTTTTTTATACAGCTCCACTATTTATGGATACACGCTGAATCTTTTTTAATACTACATGTTTACCATTTTTTCCAAATAAACATTTAGCATTTGTAAAATGCACATTGAATACATATTTCTAATGAACAATGAACATTTAAAAAAAATATTATGGAGCATTTTCTTGAAAACATGCAAACATTTGTTAAGTGTTAGAGTTGCTTTAATGTGAAAACATTTTTATAAACTTTATTTTAAAATTACGGAAATAATGTTTTACATTTCATGACTACTTCGAAAGATGTCAGGAAGCATATATTTTTAAACGTGTGAACATTTTTTAATGTCACGGACAATTTATTGAATGGTATGAAAGTTTTCTACAAATTACGCCAATAATTATTTTTCATTGTCATGAACATGTACCAACAATCATGAGCACATTTTAAAATGTGTAAACACTTTATAAATATCACAGACATTTTATAAAATCTTGAAAAACACATTTTTATATTGCATCACTATACTTTTAAATACACCGTGAATGCTTTTAAAAATTTATGTAAACTAAATCTTCAAATATATGTATTTATAATATTTCGAGATATAAATAAAAGGAAAAATCGGAAAAAAGGAAAGAAAGGACGAACGAACGGCGGTGGGTAGTGTCAGTACCTAGGGAAAAACCTATTTGACGCAAATCGCGTCGCATACAGAGATGCGACTAGCGAGCAATTTGGGCCGGCCAATCTTTAGAGTATGTACAGGTTCCGGTTTTGGGATGTATTCCCGGCCGGTTCTTACTTCGTTTGGGAACGATCTATAATGTTTCTTAACCGGTTTTTTATTTTTTCCTTTCCTTTTTCTTTTTTACTCTTCCTTTTTTTCTTCCTTTTTCTGGTTCTTTTTCTTTTCTTTTTGTTACTTTTTTTGTTTTCTTTCAGTTTTCCTTTTCAAGTTAATTTGTCTTTTCAACAAATTTTCTTTCTTTGGTTTTTAATTTCTTTTTCTTTATTTCTCTTTTTTCAAACTTTTTTCGAAATATTCAAGTTTTGTTCATGTTTCTGAAAAAACGTTCAATTTTCGAAAAATGTTATCAAAATTCAAAAAGTGTTCTCATTACACAAAAAAGTTCATAACTTTCGAAATTCAGAAAATGTACCGGATTTCAATTTTTGATCACGTATTCAAAAATAATTCGTGCTTCCAAATTTTTTAGGGATTTTTCAAAATTGTTCTCCGTTTCAGAATTTGCTCTCAAGATTCAAAAAATGTCAGTGCTTTAAAATTTTGTTCTCCATTTTGAAAAAAATTCTCAAGATACAAAAAATGTTTGTGCTTTAAAAAATTCTTCACAAATTCCAAAACGTTCATGTTTGCAAAAAAAATCAGGTTGCGAAAAAATGTTCACAAAATTAAAAAATGTTCTCATTACACAAAAAGTTCAAAACTTTAAAAATTCAGAAAATGTACCGGATTTCAATTTTTGTTCACGTATTCCAAAAACATTCATGCTTCCAAATTTGTTCAGGATGTTTTAAAATTGTTGTCCGTTTCAAAATTTGTTCTTAAAATGCAAGTTATGTTCGTGCTTCGAAATTTGTTCTCCGTTTCAAACTTTGTTCTTAAGATTTAAAAAATGTTCGTTCTTTCAAAACTTGTTCACAAATTCCAATGCTTTCATGTTTAAAAAAATGTTTGGGTCGTGTTTCCAATTTTTTTTTTCAATTTGAAAAATGTTCTAGCTTTTGAAAAAATGTTCCTGTCCAGTTTTTTGGGTAGTTTAAAAATGTTCCATTTTTAAAAAATGTTCGCTTCTCCAAAATTCGTTTGCGTGTTTAAAAATGTTTGAGTTTTCTCAAAATTCTTAACAATTTTGAAAAATGTTTCCGTTTGATAAAACATTCATGTTTTGTTTTTGAAAAAAAATGCTTTGCGTTTGAACTTTTAAAAAAAATCGGATCGGCGTTTGAGTTTCCTAATGTGTTGCGCTGTACTGTAATCATGAAAGGTCACTAGTGTAACACCCCGTATATAACCTGCCATATTTGTATTCCAACTCTTGCCATTTCCGGCAGTAAGTTATGATATTTCCTCGTTGTCGGGTTTTTGTCTTCGTGTTGTTTTTGTCTTTGTCATGCATCTCATATCATGTGATCATGTGCATTGCATTTGCATACGTGTTCGTCTCATGCATCCGAGCATTTTTCCCGTTGTCCGTTTTACATTCCGGCGCTCCTATGTCCTCCGGTGTCCCCTTTTACCTCTTTTCGTGTGCGGGTGTTGAACATTTTCGGATTGGACCGGGACTTGCCAATCGGCCTTGGTTTACTACCGGTAGACCGCCTGTCAAGTTTCGTGCCATTTGGACTTCGTTTGATAGTTCAACGGTTAACCGAGGAACAGAGAAGGCCTCGTGTGTTGCAGCCCAACACCCCTCCAAAGTGGCCCAAAACCCACCTAAACCCCCTCCATCATCTAGGTCGTTCGATTACAATCGCGTGGCCGAAAACCGTGCTCAATTTGGTGTTGGGTTTCGTAGTAATTTCAAAAAATTTCCTACGCTCACGCAAGATCATAGTGATGCATAGCAACAAGAGGGGAGAGTATGATCTACGTACCTTGTAGATCGACAACGGAAGCGTTTGGTTGATGTAGTTGTACGTCTCCACGGCCCGACCGATCAAGCACCGAAACTACGGCACCTCCGAGTTCTAGCACACGTTCAGCTCGATGACGATCCCCGGACTCCGATCCAGCAAAGTGTCGGGGAAGAGTTCCGTCAGCACGACGCGTGGTGACGATCTTGATGTACTACTGCAGCAGGGCTTCGCCTAAACTCCGCTACAATATTATCGAGGACTATGGTGGAAGGGGGCACCGCACACGGCTAAGAATATGATCACGTGGATCAACTTGTGTGTCTCTGGGGTGCCCCTGCCTCCGTATATAAAGGACTAAAGGGGGGTGGTGCGGCCGGCCTAGGAGAGGCGCGCCAGGAGAGTCCAACTCCCTCTGGGAGTAGGATCCCCCCCCAATCCTAGTTGGAATAGGATTCGCGGAGGGGGGAAATGAGAGAGGGTGGCCGGCCCCCTCTCCTTGTCCTATTCGGACCAAGGGAGGGGAGGGGCGCGCGGCCCATCTAGGGCTGCCCCTTCTCTTTTCCACTAAGGCCCACTAAGGCCCATATAGCTCTCGGGGGGTTCCGGTAACCTCCCGGTACTCCGGTAAAATCCCGATTTCACCCGGAACACTTCTGATATCCAAACATAGGCTTCCAATATATCAATCTTTATGTCTCGACCATTTCGAGACTCCTCGTCATGTCCGTGATCTCATCCGGGACTCCGAACAAACTTCGGTACATCAAAATGCATAAACTCATAATATGACTGTCATCGTAACCTTAAGCGTGCGGACCCTACGGGTTCGAGAACAATGTAGACATGACCGAGACATGTCTATGGTCAATAACCAATAGCGGAACCTGGATGCTCATATTGGCTCCTACATATTCTACGAAGATCTTTATCGGTCAGACCGCATAACAACATACGTTGTTCCCTTTTGTCATCGGTATGTTACTTGCCCGAGATTCGATCGTCGGTATTCCAATACCTAGTTCAATCTCGTTACCGGCAAGTCTCTTTACTCGTTCTGTAATACATCATCCCGTAACTAACTCATTAGTTGCAATGCTTGCAAGGCTTAAGTGATGTGCATTACCGAGAGGGCCCAGAGATACCTCTACGACAATCGGAGTGACAAATCCTAATCTCGAAATACGCCAACCCAACATATACCTTTGGAGACACCTGTAGAGCTCCTTTATAATCACCCAGTTACGTTGTGACGTTTGGTAGCACACAAAGTGTTCCTCTGGTAAACGGAAGTTGCATAATCTCATAGTCATAGAAACATGTATAAGTTATGAAGAAAGCAATAGCAACATACTAAACGATCGGGTGCTAAGCTAATGGAATGAGTCATGTCAATCAGATCATTCACTTAATGATGTGATCCCGTTAATCAAATAACAACTCTTTGTTCATGGTTAGGAAACATAACCATCTTTGATTAACGAGCTAGTCAAGTAGAGGCATACTAGTGACACTTTGTTTGTCTATGTATTCACACATGTATTATGTTTCCGATTAATACAATTCTAGCATGAATAATAAACATTTATCATGATATAAGGAAATAAATAATAACTTTATTATTGCCTCTAGGGCATATTTCCTTCATTTGGAGCCTCCTAGCTCCTCCTACCTATAAAAAGGCACTCCTCCCCGAAATTTCAGGTCATTTCTACCCTAACCCTAGACTCTCCCTCTCCTCGCGCTGGCGGACACGTCCGTCCGGGTCGGACGCGTCCGCGCCGCCGCTACCGACCAATCGGAGCCCGACACGTCACCGCCGCCGACCCGCCGCCGCCGCGGGCCCGGAGAGCCCAGAACCGGCCCCCGCGGCCCATCTCCTCGCCGCCACTCGCGCCCGCGCGCCCCGCTGTCTTCCTCCTCGACCCGCGCCGCCCCGATCCGCTCCGGCGGCCGCGCGCCAAGTCCGGCGTGCCGCCCGCCGCCCGGCGTCCTCTTCTCCGACCGCCGTCCGGCGTCCTCTTCTCCGACCGCCGCCCGGCGCCTCCACGCGCGCCGCGCCTCGCCGCCGCTTCCCCGACACCGGCGAGCACCGCTCCTTGCCGTCCTCCGTCGCCGGCCCCCTTCCCCAGCTCTGGCCGGCCTTCTCCTTGCCGCCGACGTCTCCGGCGAGCACTATTCTAGCGACCTCGGTTTCTGTGCCGCCCGATCCGGATCCAGATCTGGAAATCCTAACGGTTGACCTAATTTGCCCAGTTTCAGTAATTTTTGCATATTTTCATCATGCCATAACTCATCATCCGTGACTCCGTTTTGGGCGTGTAGCATATCAAATTGTTCGTCTCGACGAGTACTACATTTCATTCCATTGCACCATGTTCATTTGAGCTCATATTGATGTCCCAAATGCTATTGCAAGAGTGCTAGTTTATATTAGTTTCAGATTCTTATCAATAAGTGGACATTTGTCATTTTTGTCATGATTGTTGTGTGCCTCCTATGAACTTGAGCCCTACATGTGATTTGAAGTATGCCATGTCATCTTTACAGGGGTGTATGCCATGTATTTTTGTGATCATTATGGTGACTAGCACCAGCAAGCAAAGTAGCTCTCATAATGTTGCTGATTTCAGGGACTTAGAAATCTTCTAAGTCATTGCCCTGATAATATTTTTATGCCATGTATTCTTGCTGCTACAGAGTGATCCATGCCTCTTGTGAGCATGATCAGTAAGGATATTTTGTAGATATTGTGGTGCTCTATCCATCCATGTCTTTGTTTGCAATTACGGAGCAACCTAACTTGACTCAATCGAGCTCTACTTTTGCTATAAAATGTTCCTGGCAGAATGTTTACATGTTAAGCATTTTTGCCAAGGTTGTTGTAGTTGATCCATGCATGCTATGATGTTGCTCTTGCCATGTTTAGCTTCTATGCCATGTCTACTTGCTGGGTGTATGCTTAGTTTATCATGCAATGCCTTGTGGTGAGTGCATCGAGCTCGTAAATATGCCTACTTAATATCTGTTTTGCCATGTTCCAGTTTTTCTATTAAGTCTGAATCTGTTAACGTAAATTGCTATGTTCACATGGTTGCCATTGTATTTTTTGATCCCTTTTGGCTTATGGTCAGTAAGGGACTTTTGTTGTATGCTTTGAGTAGCTTCATGCCATGCTTTGATTTGCCATGATATGTTCCTGTAGCATGTTCTTATCTTGCTCTAAACATTGCTTCCCGATGTTAAATTCCTGACATGTTGTTATTTTCACTAAGTCTGTAACCTGATATCTTTTACTTTTTTGCCATGCTTGTTTGAACCTGCTATTGAGTGAATTAGCCGTAGCTCAGTGTTCATCTTTTGTCAAGCATCTTTAGTGGATCCCTGCCATGTGCTTTGTTGCTATGTTAGAGTGCAGTAGCTTGTCGTTATTGATGCATTTAGATGGCTTCGTGCTGTTAATCGCAGATCGGTGCCATATTTGTTTTGCTTGCCATTTGCAAACTGTGCATCCGATTCCAGTGATCGTTATATCGATTTCGACCGAAATCAACCCCTCTTTCCAGCGGCACTCTTGGTTTTCCAAGTTGAGGCCAGGTTCAATCTTTCCTTTCCGCCACATGCATATGCATTGCATATTACATCCCGCATATCATGCCTTGTCTTTGCATCATGTTGCTTGTGCATTGCACGTGGTTGATTGTGTCTCCCTTTGCTTATGTTCTTGCTTTGGGTAGAGCCGGGAGACAAGTACGTGATCGAGGAACCCGTTGAGTATGCTTACGAGGATCAAGCTAATGTCAACTCGGAGAACTTTGCAGGCAAGATGACCATACCCTCGAAATCACTTCTATCTTTGCTTGCTAGATGCTCGCTCTTTTGCTATGCCTATGCTACGATACCTACCACTTGCTTATCATGCCTCCCATATTGCCATGTCAAACCTCTAACCCACCTTGTCCTAGCAAACCGTTGTTTGGCTATGTTACCGCTTTGCTCAGCTCCTCTTATAGCGTTGCTAGTTGCAGGTGAAGATTGGAGTTTGTTCCTTGTTGGGACATGTTTATTGTTGGGATATCATTATATATATCTTGTCTCTTTTAATGCATCTATATACTTGGTAAAGGGTGGAAGGCTCGGCCTTATGCCTGGTGTTTTGTTCCACTCTTGCCGCCTTAGTTCCCGTCATACCGGTGTTATGTTCCTTGATTTTGCGTTCCTTACACGGTTGGGTTATAATGGAAACCCCTTGACAGTTCGCCTTGAATAAAACTCCTCCAGTAATGCCCAACATTGGTTTTACCATTTGACGCCTAGCCTTTTCTTTTCCCTTGGGTTTCCGGAGCCCAAGGGTCATCTTTATTTTAAACCCCCCGGGCCAGTGCTCCTCTGAGTGTTGGTCCAAACCGAGTAGAGTGCGGGGCCACCTCGGGGCAACTTGAGGGTTGGTTTTACTCGTAAGATGTCTCATATGAGTGTGCCCTGAGAACGAGATATGTGCAGCTCCTATCGGGATTTGTCGGCACATTCGGGCGGCTTTGCTGGTTTAGTTTTACCATTGTCGAGATGTCTTGTAACCGGGATTCCGAGTTTGATCGGATTGTCTTGGGAGAAGGAATATCCTTCGTTGACCGTGAGAGCTTGTGATGGGCTAAGTTGGGACACCCCTGCAGGGTTTTGAACTTTCGAAAGCCGTGCCCACGGTTATGGGCAGATGAGAATTTGTTAATGTCCGGTTGTAGATAACCTTAAACTTAACTTAATTAAAATGAATCAACGGAGTGTGTGGCCGTGATGGTCTCTTTTCGGCGGAGTCCGGGAAGAGAACACAGTCTCGTGTTATGCTTGAACGTAGGTTGATTTAGGATCACTTCTTGATTATAGTTTATCGACCGTGCCTTTGCCTTCTCTTCTCGCTCTCTTTTGCATATGTTAGCCACCATATATGCTAGTGCTTGCTGCAGGTCCACCTCATACCTTTTACCCTTCCTATAAGCTTAAATAGTCTTGATCGCGAGGGTGTGAGATTGCTGAGTCCCCGTGACTCACAGATTACTTCCAAAACCAGATGCAGGGACCGATGATACCGCTCCAGGAGATTCGACTGAGCTCAAGTGGGAGTTCGATGAGGACTCAGGACGATATAACGTTTCTTTTTCAGACGATCAGTAGTGGTGCCCAGTTGGGGCGATCGACGACTTTGTTGCATTTGGGGTTGTTCTCTATTTTGGTTCCGTAGTCGGACCTTGTTTGTATCAGGATGAATGTAATGATATTTATGCTATTGTGTGACGTGGCGAGTGTAAGCCAACTATGTACCTCTTTTCCTTATTTATTACATGGATTGTGTGAAGATTACCCCACTTGCGACATTGCTTACAATACAGTTATGCCTCTAAGTCATGCTTCGACACGTGGGAGATATAGCCGCATCGTGGGCGTTACAACTAGCCAAACTGATTAGAGTCATATGCTCTCAAGCAGCTGGTCTTGGGTTCGAACCATGGTACTAGCGCAACCTCTTTTTATTCCAGTGTTATCTACTTGTCGCCTAGCGAGCTGGGCCCACTAAGCCCGGACTGCACTCCCGAGGACGTGAGGCACGCCTTGTACGAGCAGACCATGCCCAACCTGTGGTCCATCCTGGAGAAGGATGATGTCCGACGATTCCTCAACCTGTACGCCCGCCACTCGAGCAACATCGCCTGGGGCCTCATCGTCATCCCGGAGGCACTCAACCAGATCATCATCTAGGACGCCATGCGGTGCGCCAAGGTCATGCTGGAGGGCAAGGCGCCCGAGCTCGAGGTCGATGGCGTCCGCGAAAACCCAAACTGCGTGAACAAGCAAGGCTACTTCCCCCTGCATGAGGCCGTCGAGAGGTTCTCCGTGGACATGATCGGGCTACTCAACCACGGTGCGCTGACGAGCATGCGCATACGATCAAACACAACCAGTAGATCTCCACACTCTCCATAAACACATGCTTACCGTAAAAAATAATGGCCAGTCTTTTGTGTGTGGGAAAAATGGTCGGTCATAGCCACAAATAAAAAAAGATAAAAATGGATAGAACTATAAACTTATTTATAGTCACTTTCAACTAAGGCCACCCTCGCATTTGCAAAATCCACTATCCTAGTAGAATGGTAGAAACAGATTCTTCATGTAGAGCACGAATGGTCCCTCCCTCCAACTATTCTTTTTTTTTTCTTTGAACAACGCAGTAGAGCTGCATTTAAATTCATTTTTTACTGCCTCTCAACTTGTGAAGAGTGATATTTCAAACTACTATATAAGTTCTGTTGGCCAACCTATATAACGACTTAAATTAACATGTTTAAATTGGATGATAAATAGAATATTTTTCGGTATTAGCTTATAAATGTGCTAAAACTCATAATATATACCATATCCATATTTTAATTTATTTTCCTAAAAATGTCATCTATACGACAATTAAAATAATCGCATATGCTTTACTTTGAGGTAGAAAGCATGCATCATATTAAAAGACAAAAGAAGACCTGTTTATGTGATTTATGTTCGTGTTGAGTCGAGTCTCCTAAAAAAGCCTGCACTTTATTACTAAATAAATAAATGCAAGAATTACACAAAGAAAGTTATACAATACAGGTCTAGCCACGTGTTTAGACAGGCCATTTGGGCACGGTTGTGTCTCACCCACAGCGAGACACAAGAAAGTCTCGCCTCAAGGACGCTCTAAATGGGTAGGCCCATAATCACGCATGTAAAAGTTTAGTGTCTGTTATTGACGAAGCTATGAATTTAGGGTAGGGTTATGGACCTGCCCTAACTGTCCTATCCAAGGACATCTCTGAAAGAAATCACCTTTCAATCGACTTGAATGTGTCCCACTCGACAGATTCGAAGACACTCGACCAAGAAGCAATCACTCGACCAAGACCCAACCACTCGACGGCCAGGAGACCTAAAGGCGCCCCGCACACTAACGGCCGGTCATTAAGTAGTTTTTATGGTAATCATAACACTTTATTACTAGCGTTACCAGTAGCGCCCTGCCTTAATGTACATTGAACCCTTCGTAACGGGGGCTGGCCGGGATCCTGGCGCACTCTATATAAGCCACCCCCCTCCTGCGAGATAAGGGTTCGCACCTCTGTAACTCATACACACATAATCCAGTCGACCGTCTCCGGGCTCCGAGACGTAGGACTTTTACTTCCTCCGAGAAGGACCTGAACTCGTAAACCTTGCGTCCTTACAACCTCTCCATAGCTAAGACCTCACCTCTCCATACTTACCCCCCTACATTACTGTCAGAGTTAGGACCACGACAGTTGGCGCCCATCGTGGGGCAGGTGTTTTAGCGTTTTATTGGAGGAGTTGCGATCTTTTCCGACCCGAATCATCATGGTTTTCGACGGAGTTTTGGTGGAGGGCCGCGAGATCCGTCTCGGCGCTCACGTTCATCGCCGACGACTCCGCCTGGCTTCAGGAGGCTCCGCTCGACGTGGACGCACTCCCTGTCCGCGGGGCAACGCACTTTCGCGCGTGCGTCCGCGGCGTTCTCCTGCGGCAACTGTCGACCCCTTACCGGTCGGCTCCTGTGCTGTCCTCCCTCCCCGTTTCCCGCCGGCGCAAGCGCTCCGGTCGGTCGAGACTTCAGCGGTGGGTGAGACACGCGGTGGCCCGTCAGTCGGCCATCCCTCAAGTCGCGGCGATCAATCCCGACGGATCCCTCTACGGCCTGTTCGACTGGCTCCGAAGAGACCGCATCCGAGTGGGACAACAACGATCCGGCGGCGGAGGTTCTGATGGTCGATGGACCGCCCAGTCCCCCTGATTTTACCCGCACCGACGGAGACGCAGGAGGAGGCAACCCGTCGCATCCCCATGAGGAGTATCTTCCCGAGCCTCTCACGTCACTGCAGAGAGAAGAACTTCGCCGCCGGAACATGGATGCGCTGCACACTCCTATCGTTGGAGAAACCCCCGAGGCTCGCGCCTTGGAGGACGCGTGCCTGGCAAACTTGGCCGAGCACACTCGACTGGAGAACCTCCAGTGAGCACTCGACGAGCGGGCGCGACAACGGGTTCCCGAATCTAGTCGACGTCAGCTCTTCCCGCCCCCGCAGGTATATCGGACTCCAATTCAGAATTTAGCAGCTGCGGCCCGTATAGCGGAGTCGATTCAGCCTTCCCAGTCGGAGGCTGGCAGAGGCTTGCTGCAGATCAGAGTGTTACTCCGGGCAGCAGGAGATCAGAATTCCGCTGTTTCTCAGTCACGGAACAGAATCCACAGCAGATCCGTTGCCGCGGACACAGTCCAGTCGGCTCACAGCCCGAGATCACCCCCGAGGCGTGAGGGACGCGGGGACCGGCGCGACCAGTATGGAAACCATGAGCAGTATGATCACCGAGTCGATCGTGATGGTCGACGCCGAGTGCCCACGCCTCCCCCGAGGAGCGGGTCGTATGTGCCTCGCCAGCAGGATGACAAGCGCCCTCATAGTGGTGGGCGAAGGATTCCAGTCGACCCCAGAGGGCCAGGCTTTGACACGAGATCCATCCTCGTCCAGGGTCTGGTCGACAGGAACAGAGCTCACCGAGAAGGCCATGACAGAGATGCGCCTGCCAGCAGCAGAGTACATGTTTCGGGGCCAGAGTGCTTTAGTAGAGCCATCAGGGCTGCTGTGATTCCTCTCAATTTCAGGTCGGCGACTGGAGTCAGTAAGTTCACTGGCGAGTCCAAGCCTGATACTTGGCTTGAGGACTACCGAGTGGCCGTCCAGATTGGCGGCGACAATGATGAAGTGGCCATGAAGCACCTGCCTCTCATGTTGGAGGGCTCGGCCAGAGCGTGGCTAAACCAGTTAGCACCTAGCAGCATTTACACTTGGGAAGATCTCTCCCGAGTGTTCGTCACCACATTTGAGGGCACATGCAAGCGACCAGTAGGACTGATGGAACTGCGGTCTTGTGTGCAGAAGCCGGATGAAACTTTGAGGGATTACATCCAGAGATGGATCACGTTACATCACTCAGTGGAAAATGTGCCTGACCACCAAGCAGTTTGTGCCTTCAATGAAGGCGTCAAGTACAGAGAGCTAAATTTGAAATTCGGTCGAACCGGAGACATGTCCCTGAATCGGATGATGGAGATTGCCACCAAGTACGCTAATGGTGAAGACGAGGATCGACTCAGAAGTGGCAAGCTCAAGTCAGTCACCCAAGAAACCGGAGGCAATTCCAATCGGAAGCAGAAGCGGAAGGCCGAACCAGCGGCCCCCGGGGAAGCTTTAGCTTTAGCCCAAGGAAAGTCTAAAGGGAAACCTAAAGGACCTTGGAACCCCAAAAAGGTTAAAGACCAGGAGGGAAATGATGTGTTGGACTTACCGTGTCTTGTCCACATGAAGAAAGATGAAGAGGGTAATTTTATTTACCCGAAATATACCACTCGGCAGTGTCGACTCTTGATCCAGCAGTTCCAGGGTAAGCAGCCCAAGGGAAAGGAAAAGGAGTCAGACAAGGTCGAGGACAAAGAGGACAGTGATGACAGATACCCTCAAGTCAATTCCACCCTGATGATTTTTGCTGATGTTGAGAGCAAAAGTTGACTGAAAGTTATTAACCGAGAGGTGAATATGGTCGCTCCGGCGACACCTAGTTACCTGAAATGGTCTCAGACTGCCATAACATTCGACCAGTCCGACCACCCAACACACATCACCACCCCTGGGAGGCAAGCTTTGGTGGTCGACCCAGTTGTTGAAGGCACTCGACTGACCAAAGTCCTGATGGATGGTGGCAGTGGTTTGAACATATTATACGCCGAGACGTTGAAGGGGATGGGCATTCCGATGTCCAGACTCAGTGCCAGCAACATGAGCTTCCATGGAGTCATTCCTGGGAAGAAGGCTGAATCACTCGGCCAGATTGCTCTTGATGTGGTTTTCGGTGATTCCAAGAATTACCGCAAAGAAAAGTTGACATTTGAAGTTGTAGACTTCCAGAGTGCCTATCACACTATTTTGGGAAGGCCGGCTTATGCATGCTTCATGGCCCGACCATGTTACGTGTATCTCAAATTGAAGATGCCTGGCCCCAAAGGTGTGATCACCATTACGGGCAATCGGAAGAAAGCGGAAGAATGTTTTCAGAAGGGTTCGAAGATCGCCGACGCACAGATGGCAGTGGTGGAGTTGCAGGAATACCAGAAGACTGCAGACCCGAGTGATCTGTTGCGAGCGAAGAAGCCCGCTACAGAGTCAGCTTTCCAGTCAACTGGCGACACGAAGACAGCTCACATCCACCCGACCGACCCCAGCGCCGCCCCGACTCATATCTCTACAACACTTGACTCCAAATAGGAAGAAGCGCTCGTCCAGTTCCTCCGTGAGAACTGGGACATCTTCGCATGGAAGCCTTCCGACATGCCTGGTGTTCCCAGGGAGTTGGTTGAGCATCGCCTGAGAGTCGACTCAAAAGTAAAACCTATCAAGGAACATCTTCGACGGTCCGCCATCCAAAAGAGAAAAGCTATTGGCGAAGAGGTGGCTCGGCTCTTAGCAGCAGAGTTTATCCGGGAAATCTACCACTCTGAGTGGCTCGCCAACGTTGTCATGGTCCCCGAAAAGGACATGTCACTTCGCATGTGCATTGAATTTAAACATATCAATCGGGCTTGCCCGAAAGATCATTTTCCTCTCCCCCGCATCAACCAGATAGTTGACTCGACTGCGGGATGTGAGCGACTGTCTTTCTTAGACGCCTATTCCGGGTACCATCAGATCCGTCTGTATGGACCTGACGAGATCAAGACAGCTTTCATCACTCCATTCGGGTGCTTCTGTTATGTTACCATGCCGTTCGGCCTTAAGAATGCCGGAGCCACATTCATGAGGATGATTCAGAAGTGTTTACTCACTCAAATCAGTCGGAACGTGGAAGCATACATGGATGATATTATGGTCAAGTCACGGAAGGGTTCCGACCTGCTGACTGACCTTGCTAAAACCTTTGCCAACCTCAGGAGGTATGATATCAAGCTTAATCCATCAAAATGTACATTCGGAGTCCCTGGCGGAAAGTTACTCGCTTTTCTCGTTTCCGAACGGGGAATCGACGCCAATCCAGAAAAAGTTGGCACTATACTCCGAATGAAAAGCCCTGTGCGAGTGCACGACGTCCAGAAGCTTACTGGTTGTTTGGCCGCCCTAAGTCGATTCATATCTCGTCTCGGTGAAAAGGCATTACCTCTTTACCGATTGATGAAGAAGTCAGACAAGTTCGAGTGGACTCCCGAAGCTGATGCAGGGTTTGCAGAGCTCAAAGCTCTGCTCTCCACCCAGCCAGTGCTTGCTGCCCCAATCAACAAAGAGCCTTTGCTGCTTTACATTGCAGCCACAGGACAAGTCGTCAGTACGGTACTTACGGTCGAGCGGGAAGAAGAAGGGAAAACCTTCAAAGTTCAGCGCCCAGTATATTATATTTCCGAAGTCCTGACCCCATCGAAGCAAAGATATCCTCACTATCAGAAGCTTGTATATGGGATTTATATAACCACCAAGAAAGTTGCTCACTACTTCTCTGATCATTCCATTACAGTCGTCAGCGACGCTCCATTATCAGAGATCCTGCATAACAGGGATGCAACTGGTCGAGTGGCGGAATGGGCGATTGAACTCCTTCCCCTTGATATCAAGTTTGAGGCAAAGAAAGCTATCAAGTCCCAAGCAATCGCAGATTTCATCGCCGAATGGATTGAACAGCAGCTGCCGACTCAGATTCACTCGGAGCATTGGACTATGTTCTTCGACGGCTCCAAGATGCTGAGTGGTTCCGGTGCCGGAGTGGTGTTGGTCTCCCCCAGAGGAGATAAACTCAGATATGTTCTTCAAATCCATTTTGATTCCTCCAATAACGAGGCAGAATATGAAGCACTTCTATACGGGTTGCGCACGGCCATCTCACTCGGCGTCCGTCGCCTCATGGTCTATGGCGACTCAGATTTGGTGGTTAATCAGGTGATGAAGGAATGGGATGTCAGAAGTCCAGCCATGACTGGTTATTGCAATGCAGTGAGAAAGCTGGAGAAGAAATTCGAGGGGTTAGAGCTTCATCACATACCCCGACTGAAAAATCAAGTAGCTGATGATTTGGCAAAAATAGGTTCCAAAAGAGAAGATATTCCCAGCAATGTGTTTTTGGAGCACATCCACACACCATCAGTCCAGGAGGATCCCTTCACGGAAGAGGCCCCGCAGCCAAAAAGCGCCACGGATCCGACTGAAGTTGAAGTTCCAGCTGTGGTCGATCTGATAATGAAAGTGCTGGTTATCACTCCCGTCTGGATAGAACCGTACATTGCGTACATCCTAAGGAAAGAACTTCCAGAAGACGAGGAAGAGGCTCGACAGATCGTCCGTCGATCCAAGGCCTTTACAGTCATAAAGGGACAGCTGTATAGGGAAAGCGCGACTGGGGTCGGCCAGAAGTGTATCACACCAGAAGAAGGTCAGATGATCCTTAACGATATTCACTCGAGGACCTGTGCTCATCATGCGTCCTCTCGGACCATTGTGGCTAAAGCATACCGAGCGGGGTTCTACTGGCCAAGGGCCAATGAGATGGCTAAAGAGATAGTCGACAAATGTGAAGGATGTCAGTATTACTCCAATATGCCGCACAAGCCCACGTCAGCCCTGAAAACCATTCCACTCATCTGGCCCTTCGCTGTTTGGGGGCTGGACATGGTTGGGCCACTGAGAACAGGCAGGAGCGGCTTCACTCATGTGCTGGTAGCAGTCGACAAGTTCACCAAATGGATTGAAGCCAAGCCTATCAGGAACCTCGATGCTTGCACCACTATCAGTTTCATCAGAGAGTTGATATTCAGATATGGAGTTCCGCACAGTATCATGACGGACAATGGGTCAAACTTCGACTCCGACGAGTTCAGAGCCTTTTGCGCCTCTCAGGGCACTCGGGTCGACTATGCTTCGGTCGCTCACCCCCAGTCGAATGGACAAGCAGAAAGGGCAAATGGCCTAATTCTCAAAGGACCGAAACCCCGATTGATGCGCGATCTCAAGCACGCAGCAGGTGCATGGGTCGACGAGCTCCCATCAGTCCTTTGGGGATTGAGAACAACCCCGAATCGATCGACCGGAAGAACCCCATTCTTTCTGGTCTACGGAGCCGAGGCAGTCTTACCGAGTGACCTGCTTCACAACGCTCCCAGAGTCGAGCTCTACTCAGAAGATGAAGCAGAACAAGCCCGGCAGGACGCAGTCGATCTCCTAGAAGAAGAAAGAGAAATGGCCTTGATCCGATCGACCATCTACCAGCAAGACTTGCGTCGATTCCATGCTAGAAACGTGAAGAACCGAGCCTTCCAAGAAGGAGACTTAGTCCTTCGAGTGGATCAGCAGAAACCACACAAGCTTGCTCCTACTTGGGAAGGCCCCTTCATAGTCACCAGAGTCCTCCACAATGGAGCACACCACCTCTACAGTGTCGATCGCCAGATTGATGAGCCACGAGCCTGGAATGCGGAGCTGCTCCGCCCCTTTTATACTTGAATTCTCACTCGGACGAGATGTAATAAGGAAAACTCCTGTAGTTTATTTATCAAAGACAAGAGCGTTATAATTTTCCCAGTGATTATTATTGTTTTTGTTTGCATAAGAAATCCCCCAGTGGGTGTCTTAGCTGCGAATCCGCTTCGCCTAAGTTTGAAAAATCCTACCGAGTGGAGAGCAATCCTCCCACTCGGGGGCTTAGCTGCAGTCCAGTACTCGCCTAAGTTCTCCCACTCAGAGACTTAGCTGCAGTCAGGCACTCGCCTAAGTTTGAAAAATCCTACCGGGTGGAGAGCAATCCTCCCACTCGGGGGCTTAGCTGCAGTCCAGTACTCGCCTAAGTTCTCCCACTCAGAGACTTAGCTGCAGTCAGGCACTCGCCTAAGTTTGAAAAATCCTACCGAGTGGAGAGCAATCCTCCCACTCGGGGGCTTAGCTGCAGTCCAGTACTCGCCTAAGTTCTCCCACTCAGAGACTTAGCTGCAGTCAGGCACTCGCCTAAGTTTGAAAAATCCTACCGAGTGGAGAGCAATCCTCCCACTCGGGGGCTTAGCTGCAGTCCAGTGCTCGCCTAAGTTCTCCCACCTAGAGACTTAGCTGCAGTCAGGCACTTGCCTAAGTTTGAAAAATCCTATCGAGTGGAGAGCAACCCTCCCACTCGGGGGCTTAGCTGCAGTCCAGTACTCGCCTAAGTTCTCCCACCTAGAGACTTAGCTGCAGTCAGGCACTCGCCTAAGTTTGAAAAAACCCTACCGAGTGGAGAGCAATCCTCCCACTCGGGGGCTTAGCTGCAGTCCAGTACTCGCCTAAGTTCTTCCAAACACATCTCAATCCTCAAGGACGACGAAGGGCAGGTCGACTGCCACCTTCTCCTGGAGAGCTTCGCCACAAATACAATGCGCGATTCATCCCGCTCTACAGTAACGAAGTAAGAGTCGACTGCCACCTTCTCCTAGAGAGCTTCGCCACAAATACAATGCGCGATTCATCCCACTCTGCAGTAACAGGGTGTGGGTCGCCGCCGCCCGCCCCTGGGGAGCTTCGCCACAAATACAAGGCATGGGTCGACTACTTCCCCCTCCTTCGGAGCTGTGCTGCGAATACAGAAAGTTGTCTCAAATAAAGGTTGGGTTCACTCAGCAGGAGATTCATAAAGATATTCAATGGTAAACCAAGTTCAAATAAAATCCTAAAGGTTCTGGATCACGGATCGAGGTACTCGGGCATGCGACCCGAAAAAGTTTAACGGTTACAAAAACCACTCGGCATTCCGAGGCAAATTTAAGGTGGGACATAAGAGTTTGTTCACTCCGCGGGAGGAGGGCTGGTGTAGCGACCAGACCTCAAACAGTCTGATCTCTGTGCTCCGGTGTCATCCCTGGATCAGTAATGCTTACACCACACAGTACTCGGAGGATTTATAGCAGAGTAGCAATCACACACTTATTACATCGAGTGTCTCAAAAGAGAACTTATTACAATAAGTATGGCTTAAGGCCATCTAATAACGATAACAGCGGAAGGCTTGGAAGATAAGTGAGTCCATCAACTCCAACGGCATCACTGAGTATAGAACCATGACCTAAAAACTCCTTAATCGTCGTCTGAAAAGTTTGCAACATTAACGTTGCAGCCCGAAAACGGGTCAGCACATGGAATATGCTGGCAAGGTAACACAAGAGAGAATAATGGAATGAAACAACTATACTATATACATATTTGGCTGGTGGAAAGCTCTATGGTTACAGTTTTTGCGTAAAGCCAATTTTCCCTACTACAAAGGAATAAATTAGTTACTATCATGGTGGTTGTTAAACATTGAGAATGGTTGACATCATTCTCAATCCCAATTAAAGTAGCATCATTAAAACCCATCAAAATTAATTTAGAGTAACATGTTGAGATTCACATGATAATCCAGGTACTAGATACTCAAGATTTGTCCATAACCGGGGACACGGCCAACCATGAGTAGTTTATTACACTCTGCAGAGGTTTGCGCACTTTTCTCCACAAGACTCGATCGCCTCCGTTTGGTTTCTCGCACTACAGGGTGTTTGAGAAGACGGATGACCGAGACATAGTCTTTCAGAAGCGCTAGCACCTTACGATCGGGTAGACCGTACCACCTACATCCCCTACATCTGCTAGTCTACCACTGTAATAGTTCGCACAACTTAGTCAACTATGCCAGAGCCCATAATGGCTTGTGGCTGCACACGGAAGTTTCTAGTATGAATAATCTCATGATCCCTTTGAGCCTGGGTGGCGGTCCAATAAAAACAGGCAAGTCCTGGTAACCCCAGGTGCCTCAATCCACCCAGATGTGTGTTAGGTTGCCACCTTAGATAAACCATTAATTAACAATCTCACATCTGTCATGGATATCACTCACCCAATCCACGTCTACTAGCATAGCATGGCATAATAAGCAAACGTAGAAGTAACTCCCAAAGGTTTGATAATAAACAGGTAATAGGTACTACCTCATCTACTTCCCATCCCACAATTTAATTAGATCCTAATCATGCAATGTGTGAGGATTGGTCTAATGCAATAAAACTGGGTTGTAGAAAAGGTATGATCAAAGTGTTACTTGCCTTGCTGATGATCCGCGTAACCTAGAGATTCGAAGTAACAGGCGGCGCACTCCGGGTATTCTATCGCAGACAAACAACAAGCATACAATAAGTACTCATCTAATGCACAGGTAAAACTCAAATAGAAGATCTAACCAGAAAATTCAACTTAAGAACCCTGGTTGGCAAAAGAATCAAATCGAACTAAGCAAAAGAGATCAAACGGCGAAAGAAAATAACTTCGTTCTAGTAATCTGAATCTAGGGCAAATTTTACAGTAGCAAAAACTTGTTTAAGTTGATTATTCGGAAAGAGGGTTTCGAGACGAAACTCCAGGCGCTTGAATCGCCTGATTCCGATAAACGAGCGAAAAGTTATACTATAACGAAAATCGGATCAGAAATCGCGATCAGAAAATAACCGCGAAAAATCCGACGAAAAAGAAAAACGACGAACAGAATTTTTTTTTAAACAGCACGGAAAACTAACGGGGCGGCGGCGAACCTCGAAAGGCGCGCTCTCCGGCGACGGCGGCGGCGGCTGGCTAGGGCGGCGGCTAGGGTTTCGGTGGTGGCGGGCTGGCTCTCTCTCGCGGGCCTCGGGCGCTATTTAAAGGCCCCGGGCGGAGGTTTCCTGGCCGGGTACGGCCTGGAGTCGGTTCCGTTTTTTTAATCCGCTCGGAAGAAAAATAAAAAGAAATACTAAACGGACTCCAAAAATCACGAAATAAATTTTGCCGGGTTCCTAAAATCAAGCCCGATAAAGTGAACATTTATATGGGCCCAAACTACAACTTTGAAAAACGCGCATTTTTTCTAAATTCAAATAAAATACCGAAAAACTCCGAAATAAAATCTTATTTGATTTTTTTATTAAATCCTCAATATTTCTATATTTTGGGAAAGTCATTTTATTCCTGCTCTCATATTTTTGTAATAGAAATAATTGATGATAAAATAAATAAAATCAAATGATCCTGTCTACATAATTTGAGAAAACTCAAATACGTACATAATGAAATCCTCAACTCTCTCCGTGGGTCCTTGAGTTGCTTAGGATTTTCTAGGATCAAAACCAAAAGCAAAATAAAATATGATATGCATGATGACCTAATGTATAACATTCCAAATTGAAAATTTGGGATGTTACAGCTGGCAGGCTCGACGGACTCATCCAGGTCGACGCCGTCGGCTATCCGAATGGCTGCAGCGATGAAAGTCTCCATAAAGGTTCGGAAGTCATGCTTCTGGGTGTTGGCGACCTTGATTGTTGCCAGCTTGTTTTGTCGCACCTCCTTGCAGTGGACATGAACCAAGGACAGAGCCACATCAGCGCCGCACCGAGCAGAAGACTTCTTCCACTCCTGCACTCGGTCAGGGATTCCGTTAAGACGAGTCATCAAAGACTCGAGATCGTTTTGGAGCGTGGCCTCTGTCCAAAGTGCCGGGTTGATCCGTGACATGGCGACCTTCAGTCGAGCCAAGTAGTCCACGGCACCGTCAATGCGAGATTCCAGTCGGAGCAAATTCATGGCAGCTTCATCTTTCACGGGAGAGTTGATTGGATCCAAACCTGGTTCGATCCGCCCAGTTTCCTCTTCAAAGTTCTGACAAAACTCTGCATTCACGATCCAAGGATAAGTCAATTTTCATACACTGAGTTGACACCAAAAAAAATCAGTCGGAACTAAATGTGCACCTTCAGGCTTGACATACAACTTCTTGGCAAGGCTCCTCAGGTAGCTCTCCAGATCGTTCCTCCTACGAGCAACGCCTTCCATCTTTTCGGTCAGGTTGAGGTTCTCCTTCTTCCAACGTGTGCACTCCCTGTTGGCTTCATTCAGAGCAGTCTTTAGCCTGGTGTTCTCTTCTTCCAACTGGCCGACTGAAGCCAGCTTCTGTTCGGCCAGAGCGGTCCTGTCATCAGCCTCCTTCTGGGCAGCAGACAAATCCTGATCCTTTTTCGCCAAGGCCTCTCTCAATTTTTCTACAAAGAAATGATGATTGATTCAGAAATAGCAGAAGGGGGCTCGGGTCTAAAACTGACCAGTCGACAGACTTGTCTTACCGGCGGCGCCGTCTCTGACCGTCTGCAGTTCTGTCCTGGCCAGCTCCAAGTCAAGTTTCAGTTGAATCTGCTGACTTTCCAAATCAGCGAAGCGAGCTCCAAGATCACAAGATTTCTGAAATCAAAGGGGAGAAATTATTCCATAGCAAAAAACGACAAATACTAAGACTATAGTCGACTGCCCGCAGTCCACCATAGTCTCGGGGACTACACCCAGTGGGTGCACTTTGCGTGCCCCCACCAGTTCTGATCCCACTCAACCGGCCCGCCGGAGTCGAGTAGTAAAAAAAAGAGACAAAGTAGAACTCAGACCACAGTCGACTGCCAGCAGTCGACCGCGGTCTCGGGGACTACACTCAGTGGGTGCACTTTGCGTGCCCTGACCGGTTCTGATCCCACTCGACCGGATCGAGCGGAAGAAACAAACTACCAGTTCGGTTTTACTCGACAAAATACAAAGACTACGGTCGACTGCCAGCAGTCCGCCGTTGCCTCGGGGACTACACAGTGGGTGCACTCAGCGTGCCCCCACTAGTCCAAAAAATTCAATCGACACACCCAGTGGGTGTACAGATGAAAAGATTTTCGAAAAGAATCTTTAGATAACATATTCTAACAGAACAAGCGGCGACCAACTAACCTGAACATTGCTCTGGAGAGCCGAGCTGGCGTCATAGGCGGCTTGGCTGGCGTCCCGCACCGTCTTCATCTTCTCCATCATAATGCCCGCCTGGCGTATGGCTTCCCTAGCAGCATTCACCTCGTCCTCCGGGACATGATGAGTTGCAAAAAGTGAAGGCGGGTCGACAAGGGCCTGAGCAGTCGAAGAAGAAGGCAAGGCGCTCGACAGGGGCTCCGCGAAGGTAACAGAACCCCGATTGACGTCACCAGTGTCCTGAACGACTGGTTCCGCCCTCGGCGTCGACTGCAGTGCCTCACTTACAGGAGCTCGCCTACTCTTCCTCGCCAAAGACCTCTCGGGCTCTTCATCATCATCAGGGAGGTCAATAATGTTGGGAGCTATACAAAGTTCAAATTGCCAAAATCACATCACCCAATGATGCACGATGCAGTTGAATCGACCAAAGAAAGATAGTATGGCAGAAATCATACCCGGATTAGAAGTGACCGCATCCTCCATCACCTCATCATCATCCCTGTAAGCTGAGGTCCCGGAAGTGGCAGCACTAACAATTCCAAAGCTCGTCCAGTTAAAACAAGAAAAATAAACAGCGCGGAGCGTCGAGCGAATACAAGGAGAAACACTCACGCGGAGGCGACAGGGATATCGATCTTGATCTTCGGCAGCGCCTTCCGAGTCTTCGGTTCTGCAACTTTGGGGTGCTTTGGCGCCTTCTCAGTCATGGTTGGTGAAGAGATCCGAGGACGCTTCGAAGACTGACCAGCCTGAGCAGTCGCCTTGTCGCGGGCACTCGGCCGATCCTGGTCAAGCTTGGATCGCCTCTCTATGCGAGGAGGCGGCTCGACTTCTTCCTCATCACTCGAGTCGTCGCTTCCTCCATCCCCTTCACCATCGGAAGTCCACTCGCCACTTTCGCCACCACTCGCCTCGCCTTCCTGAGCTTGCTCTTGCTCCCCGTCGGGCATCGAATACATTTCAATAATGGCCTAAAAGAAAGCAGGGAGAACAAAGTCAGTCGACGCAATACAGACAGCTGCGCGAGTGAATTCAGATTACAAGCAAAAACTCAGAATCAGACCTTCTCTGGTGCATGAGACTGGTCGAATGGAGGGACTCTCCTGGCTCCCCTGGGGTTGTCCTTGTTCCCGGTAATGCTCGACAGCCACTTCTCCAGTGTGTCGTCATCGACCTCCTCCGGGTGGATCCGAGTGGAGTCTTCTAGACCCGAATACATCCACATAGGGTGGTCTCGGGCTTGGAGAGGCTGGATGCACCGCTAAAGGAAGACCTCCAAGAGATCCATACCAGTGACCCCGTCACGAATGAGCTGGACCACTCGGTTGACCAACACCTTCACGTGCGCCTTCTCCTCCGGGAGCACCTTCAAAGGGGAGGGTTTTTCCACTCGGTCCACGGTAAAGGGAGGGAGGCCGGTCGATTGCCCTGGCGTCGACTGGTCTTTGCAGTAGAACCAGGTCGACTGCCATCCGCGAACTGAATCGGGAAGAATCATGACCGGAAAGGAGCTTTTTCCCCTCGTCTGGATGCCAAGACCCCCACACATCTGGATCACTTGGGTCCTCTCGTCACTCGGATTAGCCTTTTTCATTGTCTGGGAGCGACAAGTGAAGATATGCTTGAAAAGACCCCAGTGAGGTCGACAACCCAAGAAGTTCTCACACAAGGAAATGAACGCGGCAAGATAAACGATTGAGTTGGGGGTAAAATGGTGGAGTTGAGCCCCAAAGAAGTTCAGAAACCCTCGGAAGAAAGGATGAGGGGGCGAGGAAAACCCACGGTCGACGTGGGTGGCAAGAAGAACGCGCTCACCCTCCCTGGGTTGCGGCTCGGATTCCTTCCCCGGAAGCCGCGCCGAGTCGTAGGGGATCAGCCCTCCCTCGGCCAGGTCGTCGAGGTCCTCTTGGGAGATCCTCGAGTCGGTCCAGTCGCCCTGGATCCAACCCCTCGGCAGGCCAGTCCTCGAAGAAGATCCGCCCCGGCTCGTCGCCTTCCCCTTCGATTTCACCGTCGCCTTCTTCGCCCGCTCCAGAGCCGCTGTCCTCTCCTTCACCATTGTCGCCGACGAGACGCGTGCGGTGCGGTGGCGCTGGGGCGAGAGCGAGCGCAGCAGAGAGGCGTGAGGAGGAGAAGAAGTAATGGGGCGCACTGTTCGGGGGACTCCGGTCCAACGCATTATATGAGGCCGCTTCCGAGTGGCTGACTGGTAGGCCCAGACGGCACCGTCAAATCCCGTAACGATCGCGCGAGCGATACGTGGCAAAAAAGGTGGCGCGGGGATCGAGGCGATTCCGCTCTATCCCATCCGATTACTGCGGCATCCCCTGTCCCGCGCGCTTCCCAAAATTCGGATCCCACTAAATCCGCGGGCAGCAAACAAACTTGTCAGACTAAAAGATCTCCTCCGCACCGTCACTCGGAGCCTGACAGGTAAAGAAACTCACTCGACGAAGAACTGAGAATGGATCAAGGTGACTAAAAAGGAAGTTGCTGTCATCACTCGGGTCCGTTGATCCGAAGCAAGACATGCTCACGGCATGAAAAACAAGTCGGAGAGGTCCTCAACTCCTTTCTCACTCAAACCTCGATCCATTCGGGGGCTAATGACGAAGCTATGAACCTAGGGTAGGGTCATGGACCTGCCCTAACTGCCCTACCCAAGGACATCTCTGGAAGAAATCACCTTTCAATCGACTTGAAGGTGTCCCACTCGACAGACTCGAAGACACTCGACCAAGAAGCAATCACTCGACCAAGACCCAACCACTCGACGGCCAGGAGACCTAAAGGCGCCCCGCACACTAACGGTCGGTCATTAAGTAGCTTTTATGGTCATCATAGCACTTTATTACTAGCGTTACCAGTAACGCCCTGCCTTAATGTACATTGAACCCTTCGTAACGGGGGCTGGCCGGGGTCCTGGCGCACTCTATATAAGCCACCCCTCTCCTCCGAGACAAGGGTTCGCACCTTTGTAACTCATACACACATAATCCAGTCGACCGCCTCTGGGCTCCGAGACGTAGGGCTTTTACTTCCTCCGAGAAGGGCCTGAACTCGTAAACCTTGCGTCCTTACAACCTCTCCATAGCTAAGACCTCACCTCTCCATACTTACCCCCCTACATTACTGACAGAGTTAGGACCACGACAGTTATATTTTTCATTTTTCATTTTTGTTTAGATTTTGAAAAAAAATATTTATTTATAAAAACATATTTTATTTCAAAATTTTAAAAAAATCATCGCGAATTTGAAAAATGTTAACACAATGTAAAATTTTGGTACTGTATTTCAAAATGTCGATTGAATTTTAAAAAATGTTCATGATAGGGAATATAAGTTCAACCATTATAAAAATTGTATGTGACATTTTATTACATGCTTACCCAAGGTAAAAAAGTATTTATGTAATTCAAAGAAAATGTTTCGCACCATTCAAATAATGTACTCCATCCGTAAAGAAATATAGATCATTTAGATGTAGTGAACTAAGCGCTCTTATATTTCTTTACAAAGGGAGTAAATTATCTATATCTATATCTATACCTCTATATCTATATCTATAGTCTATATCTATAGTCTATATCTATATCTATAGCTACTAATAAAGCAAGGTGTGTTTCGCCGATTTTTTTCATCCATTCACCATCGACTTTTTTTCTACCCGAGGTGGTACTTAATTCTTATTCGTTTGTCTGCTTGAAAAGAATTTTTCGTACGTGGGCCGCATGCTGTGGCCTAGTGAAGGCAACCCACTTATATTTCCGCCCACGCACCTGAGAAATTCTATTTTCCGCACAGGTCGACAAATAGTCGGAAGTTCGCATAGGACAACCAATAATGGGCTAGTCCATTTCCCGGTTTTTCTGTGTTTTATTTCTATTTTTATTCTCCTTCCCCTATCTCTTTTCCCTTCCAATTTTATTTTTATTTTCGAATTTATTTAATAAATTGAAAATTCTCAAAAATATTCAGACTAAAAATAATAGTTTTTTGAAAATGTTCAACATTCCAAAATGTTGTTGCTAATTCCAAAACTTTGCCCATTTCTTAATTGTTTTATAGTTTTTCAAAATTGATCGAGATTTCTAAAAAGAAAATGGCATTTCAGAAAATCCTCAAAATTTTAAAAATATTCATGTTTTAGTGAAATTTTCAAATTTTCAAATAATGTTCGTGTATAAAAGATACTCATTCTCTCAAAATCTTATGAATTTTCAACATATGTTCCTGTTTTAGAAAAAAGTTCACAAATTTAAATAATGTTCATGTTTTTTATAGAAAAGTTGGTGCTTTCAGAAAAATGTTTTTGAATTTTAAAAGATGTTTTCTTTCATAGTTTGTTCTTGTTTTTTTAAAAATGTACATAGTTTAAACAAGGTTCAGGATTTAAAAAATTGTTCGTATTTTCTAGAATATTCAGAAATTCGTACCTTAAAATCACCTCGATTGAGAGTATTGAAAGGAAGAGTAGATTAAATAACTCATTTCCTGCAAAAAAAAGAGATTGAATAACTAATGGGCCTTCTCTGGCGTATGATGACGTAACAAAACTCTTAAATGCCATCGAGCAATGAATGAAAAATAGCGGATTGATTCCTTCACACGCGCCGAAACCGAGAAACTAAATGTTCCTTTGTCGTGTGCACAAAGGGTTTTGCTTGCACATGTAATTCTCATTGACTTCAAATGCATACTATTTCATCTCCCATTGCAACGTGCGTGCATATGTGCTAGTATTTTAAAAATAGTTCACATTTTCAACATTTGTTTGTGACACTTTAAAAAATATTTATGAACTTTTACATAATGCTTTGCATAATTCATAAAAAATTAACATATATTTGAAAAATAATTAACACATATTAAAGAAAGAGTTCAAAAACATGTATTTGAAAACATGTTATTCATGTATTTGAAAGAGCATTTAAAAAATGTTGTATTTGTATATCAAAATGTATTATGTCTATAAAAAGTGATATAAAAACAGATAACTAAAATTTTAATCATGTATTTTATAAGTTTAGACATGTATAAAAAATGCTCCTGGTGTACATAAAAATGTTTACATATTTTGAAAAATGGGAAAAAGCGAAAAAACTAGTGTAAACCATGATAGAAACAAAGAAAAAAAAAGAAGAAAAACGAAACATAAAAAAGCAGAAGAAACCAAAAAAGTGCAAATTCGAAAAAAACCTTACAAAAAAACTGCCACCAAGCAACCACTGCTACAACAATGGCCAGATATAGCAGGACCCACGCTATAGGCGAGACGGAGCTTTGTCTTGCGTTAGGCGCCAGAGTAACCGTTTGGGCCGTCTCGAATTCTCAAAGATGGAAAAACAAAAACCACGCAAGAAGAACCGAAATCACTAATTGAGAGGTTGTTCTTTCAAATATCATTTCCACCTCCTAGGTTGCGACAAGTGACGTGCTGCATGTTCGCCACTTGTCGCAACCAGGGAGTTTTCCTATTTTCGTAAGTCTGTTTATTCAAAATGTTTTATCTGTTAAACCGTGCATCCAAATCTTGAACCGTTTTCACTGTTGGATTCCTTGCGTCGAGATTTTCAAAACTAGATCCCATGTTGATAGGTTGTGACAAACTTTTTTTCCTGAAAAAATTGGATGAAAAAAACTGTATCTCTCACGAAAGGAAAAAACAGAAAACACGTTTTTCTCCGTTTTTGAGAGGCACGACTGTGCCTCTCGCGGAAGCAAAATCGTGCCTCTTGAAAGTGCGTTATATCGACTAGAGGGGGGTGAATAGGCAATTTTTATGAAAGTCTTCAAAACGTGGAAATTTTGAAGACAAACGATAGAAATAAACTTATTACCATGCAGCGGAAGGTAGACTACACTAGGCAAACCATAGTCAAGTATTCAATGAAGTGAAAGCACATTGACTAATAGCAGCTATGTAGTAAGGATCAGGTAGGAAGATATTATGAAGCCAAACAGAACACGCAGTCACTCAGTAAAGACAGAAGATAGTTCAATCATACAATGACTTCACAAGGACCAACAGTAAGTAAAGGAAAGGGAAGGATGAAACCAGTGACTCGTTGAAGACAATGATTTGTTGGACCAGTTCCAGTTGTTGTGACAACTGTACGTCTGGTTAGGGCGTCTAGGTATTTAAACTTGAGGATACACAGTCCCGGACACCCAGTCCTGAACACGCAGCTCAGGACACCCAGTCCTCACTGTATTCCCCTTGAGCTAAGGTCACACAGACCTCGCCCAATCACTCTGGTAAGTCTTCAAAGTAGACTCCCAAACCTTCACGGACTTCGTTAACCGGCAATCCACAATGTCTCTTGGATGCTCAAAACGCGACGCCTAACCGGCTGGAAGATTCACAGTCCTCAAGTGTAATAAGTCTTCAAATCACACCGACAAGAAGACTTAAGTGATGCCTAACACTCTTAGGCTCTGGGTGGTTAGGGCTTTATCCTCGCAAGGAATTCTCTCTCAAAGGCTTCGAGGTGGGTTGCTCTCAAACGACAAAAGCCGTAGTCTAACTCTGAGCAGCCAACCGTTTATGGTTGTAGGGGGTGGGCTATTTATAGCCACTAGGCAACCCGACCTGATTTGTCCGAAATGACTCTGGGTCACTAAGGAACTGACACGTGTTCCAACGGTCAGATTTCAAACTCACGCGGCAGCTTTACTTGGGCTGCAAGCAAAGCTGACTTGTCTGACTCTGGACAAGTTTCGCTCTCATAGTCTTCACTCGAAGACATAGGTTTTGGTTAAGCATCACTTCAGTCATTCTGACTGGTTCTCTTGGACCCCACTTAACAGTACGGTGGTTCCTATGACTCAACAAATAAGAAAAAGAACTACGAAAGATCTAAGTCTTCGAGCTCCATAGGCTTCATGCGATGTCTTCTCTTGTCATAGTCTTCAATGTGAATATCTTCATATACCACCTTTGACATCAATGTCTTCATACATTTTTAGGGGTCATCTCTGGTAGGAAAACCGAATCAATGAGGGACTTCTACCTGTGTTATCCTGCAATTCTCACAAACACATCAGTCCCTCAACTAGGTTTGTCGTTAATACTCCAAAACCAACTAGGGGTGACACTAGATGCACTTACAATCTCCCCCTTTTTGGTGATTGATGACAAACTAGTTGAAGTTTTCAACGGGGAATATAATATGTGAAATTGTAAATAATAAGGAATTGTCTTCATAAGTTGCAAGGGCTCCCCTTGAAGATGTGCATATAAGTAATTTGCTTTTGGAATGCAAATGCACATGGCAGGTTGTGCTTATGGAGATCCTCTTTAACTTATGATGACAATCCACTATGTAAGTGAAGGTATGTGAAGATAATGACATGCATAATGGAAAATGGACGTCTGCAAAATGATCTAAGTGCGGAATTTATCGCCGCACATGCGGAATTTATCATCGCATCACAAAGTGGAAAATAAGTAGCAGACGACCATTGAGTTTAAGTGTTACAACTCAAAGAAGCAAAAGTATCAAAACAAGAGTTGTAAACATGAAGCAAAATATAAAGCACCCGTCCATATGAACCCGCTTGAAGACTATCAAACTCATATGCTTATCCCCCTTTTGTTAGTAAGGACCAAAAAAATTTGAAGACATAGAGCATCTACTCGTTCCCATGAAGAGTAGGTGAAGCAGCAGGGTCGTCGGTGGTGTTCGACGGTGCAGAAGAATTTGGAGCAGTGTCGAAGCGTGCTGAAGGAGGTCGCGGTGAAGTAGCATCGTCTTCATCCTCGATCACTCTGACATTCACAGTTGCAGCAGAGGAAGAGAACTCAGAGTCTTCAAGAGATGGAGTTCATCGCACCACTGCCCTTCGAGGAGGTGTGGAGTCAAACTTGAAGCGCTCAGAGAAGCCATCCTCTTGAAGATCATCTTCAGAGCACATCAGCGTCAGCCCCTTCCATGTGCGTCGAGAGGTTTCATGGGAAACAAAAGCATTTTTGGTGGCAAGATTGCGAATGCGGTTGACATCCACCAAGAGGCTTTACATTTGACGCTTCAGCCAGTCATGATGCCTATCCTGTTTCTGATGAAGAGCCACCAGAAGCTCTCGGTCATTAAGAACACGAGTACGCTTCTTGGGTCGTTGGGCAGTTGTGCTGTTGGTGGCTTCAGTAAGGGCAGGATGTGGTGCACGTGTAGTTCTAGCCAAAGGATACATACGAGTGACTGCTTCAACTCCTTCAATGTTCTGAGAAAAACTTTGATGCTCCGCATTCTGAAGACTTAGAGGTTCCTTGGCAGGCTCAGGATAAATGGCTTCTGGTGGCTGATATGATGATTGCGATCAGATGGCTGATATGAGATAGCGGAGTGAAGTTTGATCAGCCGCATTACCCATGGGGCGTAGAACTTCAAGTAAAAAGATCAGAGCCTGATGCAGCAAGTTGGAGAATGAAGAAGTCCTGGGCATTGAAGCATTTGCCATGAAGAATATAGAAGAACAAAGTCTTCATTGCACCTTCCAGCTTGGCATGTGGAGAGTGTCCTTTGATGGGCCAGAGAGTTCGCCTTATGATATGATAAATAGTCCTTGGCAGATACTCTAGGTCTTCAACAAAGAACTCTTTGGGATATGCATCATCTTGGGGCAATGGCTTCATCATACTGAGCATCTGACTCATGTTAGGTTCAGACTTCTGAAAGATGCTCTCCATGAAGGAAATATGCCCTAGAGGCAATAATAAAGTTATTATTTATTTCCTTATAATCATGATAAATGTTTATTATTCATGCTAGAATTGTATTAACCGGAAACATAATACATGTGTGAATACATAGACAAACAAAGTGTCACTAGTATGCCTCTACTTGACTAGCTCGTTAATCAAAGATGGTTATGTTTCCTGACCATGAACAATGAGTTGTTATTTGATTAACGAGGTCACATCATTAGTTGAATGATCTGATTGACATGACCCATTCCATTAGCTTAGCACCCGATCGTTTAGTATGTTGCTATTGCTTTCTTCATGACTTATACATGTTCCTATGACTATGAGATTATGCAACTCCCGTTTGCCGGAGGAACACTTTGGGTGCTACCAAACGTCACAACGTAACTGGGTGATTATAAAGGAGCATTACAGGTGTCTCCAAAGGTAGATGTTGGGTTGGGCGTATTTCGAGATTAGGATTTGTCACTCCGATTGTCGGAGAGGTATCTCTGGGCCCTCTCGGTAATACACATCACATAAGCCTTGCAAGCATTACAACTAATATGTTAGTTGTGGGATGATGTATTACGGAACGAGTAAAGAGACTTGCCGGTAATGAGATTGAACTAGGTATTGGATACCGACGATCGAATCTCGGGCAAGTAACATACCGATGACAAAGGGAACAACGTATGTTGTTATGCGGTCTGACCGATAAAGATCTTCGTAGAATATGTAGGAGCCAATATGGGCATCCAGGTCCCGCTATTGGTTATTGACCGGAGACGTGTCTTGGTCATGTCTACATTGTTCTCGAACCCGTAGGGTCCGCACGCTTAAGGTTACGATGACAGTTATATTATGAGTTTATGCATTTTGATGTACCGAAGGTTGTTCGGAGTCCCGGATGTGATCACGGACATGACGAGGAGTCTCGAAATGGTCGAGACGTAAAGATTGATATATTGGAAGCCTATGTTTGGACATCGGAAGTGTTCCGGGTGAAATCGGGATTTTACCGGGTTACCGGGAGGTTACCGGAACCCCCCGGGAGCCATATGGGCCTTCATGGGCCTTAGTGGAAAGGAGAAAGGGGCAGCCCAAGGTGGCTGCGCACCTCCCCCCTCCCCTAGTCCTATTAGGACTAGGAGAGGTGGCCGGCCACCCCTCTCCCTCTTTCCCCCTTGGGAATCCTAGTTGGAATAGGATTGGGGGGGGGGGAGTCCTACTCCCGGAAGGAGTAGGACTCCTCCTGCGCCCTCCTCCTTGGCCGGCGCCCCCTCCCCCTTGGCTCCTTTATATACTGAGGCAGAGGCACCCCAGAAACAGACAAGTTGATCCACGTGATCTATTCCTTAGCCGTGTGCGGTGCCCCCTGCCACCATATTCCTCGATAATACTGTAGCGGAGTTTAGGCGAAGCCCTGCTGCTGTAGTACATCAAGATCGTCACCACGCCGTCGTGCTGACGGAACTCTTCCCCGACACTTTGCTGGATCGGAGTCCGGGGATCGTCATCGAGCTGAACGTGTGCTCGAACTCGGAGGTGCCGTAGTTTCGGTGCTTGATCGGTTGGATCGTGAAGACGTACGACTACTTCCTCTACGTCGTGTCATCGCTTCCGCAGTCGGTCTGCGTTGGGTACGTAGACAACTACTCTCCCCCTCGTTGCTATGCATCACATGATCTGCGTGTGCGTAGGAATTTTTTTGAATACTACTTGTTCCCCAACAGTGGCATCCGAGCCTAGGTTTTATGTTGATGTTATATGCACGAGTAGAACACAAGTGAGTTGTGACGATACAAAGTCATACTGCCTACCAGCATGTCATACTTGGTTCGGCGGTATTGTTGGAGGACGAGACGACCCGGACCAACCTTACGCGTACGCTTACGCGAGACCGGGTTCCCTCGACGTGCTTTGCCATAGATGGCTTGCGGGCGACTGTCTCTCCAACTTTAAGTTGAACCAAGTATGGCTACGCCCGGTCCTTGCGAAGGTTAAACGGAAGTCTATTTTGACAAACTATCGTTGTGGTTGATGCGTAGGTGAATTGGTTTCTATAAGCCGTAGCAGCCACGTAAAACATGCAACAACAAAGTAGAGGACGTCTAACTTGTTTTTGCAGGGCATGTTGTGATGTGATATGGTCAAGGCATGATGCTGAATTTTATTGTATGAGATGATCATGTTTTGTAACCGAGTTATCGGCAACTGGCAGGAGCCATATGGTTGTCGCTTTATTGTATGCAATGCAAATCGCGATGTAATGCTTTACTTTATTACTAAACGGTAGTGATAGTCGCGGAAGCATAAGATTGGCGAGACGACAACGATGCTACGATGGAGATCAAGGTGTCACGCCGGTGACGATGGTGATCATAACGGTGCTTCGGAGATGGAGATCACAAGCACAAGATGATGATGGCCATATCATATCACTTATATTGATTGCATGTGATGTTTATCTTTTTTATGCATCTTATCTTGCTTTGATTGACGGTAGCATTATAAGATGATCTCTCACTAAATTATCAAGAAGTGTTCTCTCTGAGTATGCACCGTTGCCAAAGTTCATCGTGCCCAGACACCACGTGATGATCGGGTGTGATAAGCTCTACGTCCATCTACAACGGGTGCAAGCCAGTTTTGCACACGCAGAATACTCAGGTTAAACTTGACGAGCCTAGCATATGCAGATATGGCCTCGGAACACGGAGACCGAAAGGTCGAGCGTGAATCATATAGTAGATATGATCAACATAACGATGTTCACCATTGAAAACTACTCCATCTCACGTGATATCGGTTATGGTTTAGTTGATTTGGATCACGTGATCACTTAGAAGATTAGAGGGATGTCTATCTAAGTGGGAGTTCTTAAGTAATATGATTAATTGAACTTAAATTTATCATGAACTTAGTACCTGATAGTATCTTGCTTGTTTATGTTGATTGTAGATAGATGGCTCGTGCTGTTGTTCCGTTGAATTTTAATGCGTTCCTTGAGAAAGCAAAGTTGAAAGATGATGGTAGCAATTACACGGACTGGGTCCGTAACTTGAGGATTATCCTCATTGCTGCACAGAAGAATTACGTCCTGGAAGCACCGCTGGGTGCCAGGCCTGCTGCTGGAGCAACACCAGATGTTATGAACGTCTGGCAGAGCAAAGCTGATGACTACTCGATAGTTCAGTGTGCCATGCTTTACGGCTTAGAATCGGGACTTCAACGACGTTTTGAACGTCATGGAGCATATGAGATGTTCCAGGAGTTGAAGTTAATATTTCAAGCAAATGCCCGGATTGAGAGATATGAAGTCTCCAATAAGTTCTATAGCTGCAAGATGGAGGAGAACAGTTCTGTCAGTGAGCATATACTCAAAATGTCTGGGTATAATAATCACTTGATTCAATTGGGAGTTAATCTTCCAGATGATTGCGTCATTGACAGAATTCTCCAATCACTGCCACCAAGCTACAAGAGCTTCGTGATGAACTATAATATGCAAGGGATGAACAAGACTATTCCCGAGCTCTTCGCAATGCTGAAAGCTGCGGAGGTAGAAATCAAGAAGGAGCATCAAGTGTTGATGGTTAACAAGACCACTAGTTTCAAGAAAAAGGGCAAAGGGAAGAAGAAGGGGAACTTCAAGAAGAACGGCAAGCAAGTTGCTGCTCAGGAGAAGAAACCCAAGTCTGGACCTAAGCCTGAAACTGAGTGCTTCTACTGCAAGCAGACTGGTCACTGGAAACGGAACTGCCCCAAGTATTTGGCGGATAAGAAGGATGGCAAGGTGAACAAAGGTATATGTGATATACATGTTATTGATGTGTACCTTACTAGAGCTCGCAGTAGCACCTGGGTATTTGATACTGGTTCTGTTGCTAATATTTGCAACTCGAAACAGGGACTACGGATTAAGCGAACACTGGCAAAGGACGAGGTGACGATGCGCGTGGGAAACGGTTCCAAAGTCGATGTGATCGCGGTCGGCACGCTACCTCTACATCTACCTTCGGGATTAATATTAGACCTAAATAATTGTTATTTGGTGCCAGCGTTGAGCATGAACATTATATCTGGATCTTGTTTAATGCGAGACGGTTATTCATTTAAATCAGAGAATAATGGTTGTTCTATTTATATGAGTAATATCTTTTATGGTCATGCACCCTTGAAGAGTGGTCTATTCTTATTGAATCTCGATAGTAGTAATACACATATTCATAATGTTGAAGCCAAAAGATGCAGAGTTGATAATGAAAGTGCAACTTATTTGTGGCACTGTCGTTTAGGTCATATCGGTATAAAGCGCATGAAGAAACTCCATACTGATGGACTTTTGGAACCACTTGATTATGAATCACTTGGTACTTGCGAACCGTGCCTCATGGGCAAGATGACTAAAACACCGTTCTCCGGTACTATGGAGAGAGCAACAGATTTGTTGGAAATCATACATACCGATGTATGTGGTCCGATGAATATTGAGGCTCGTGGCGGATATCGTTATTTTCTCACCTTCACAGATGATTTAAGCAGATATGGTATATCTACTTAATGAAACATAAGTCTGAAACATTTGAAAAGTTCAAAGAATTTCAGAGTGAAGTTGAAAATCATCGTAACAAGAAAATAAAGTTTCTACGATCTGATCGTGGAGGAGAATATTTGAGTTACGAGTTTGGTGTACATTTGAAAAACTGTGGAATAGTTTCGCAACTCACGCCACCCGGAACACCACAGCGTAATGGTGTGTCCGAACGTCGTAATCGTACTTTACTGGATATGGTGCGATCTATGATGTCTCTTACTGATTTACCGCTATCGTTTTGGGGTTATGCTCTAGAGACGGCCGCATTCACGTTAAATAGGGCACCATCAAAATCCGTTGAGACGACGCCTTATGAACTGTGGTTTGGCAAGAAACCAAAGTTGTCGTTTCTTAAAGTTTGGGGCTGCGATGCTTATGTGAAAAAGCTTCAACCTGATAAGCTCGAACCCAAATCGGAGAAATGTGTCTTCATAGGATACCCAAAGGAGACTGTTGGGTACACCTTCTATCACAGATCCGAAGGCAAGACATTCGTTGCTAAGAATGGATCCTTTCTAGAGAAGGAGTTTCTCTCGAAAGAAGTGAGTGGGAGGAAAGTAGAACTTGACGAGGTAACTGTACCTGCTCCCTTACTGGAAAGTAGTCATCACAGAAAACTGTTTCAGTGACACCTACACCAGTTAGTGAGGAAGCCAATGATAATGATCATGAAACTTCAGATCAAGATACTACTGAACCTCGTAGATCAACCAGAGTAAGATCCGCACCAGAGTGGTACGGTAATCCTGTTTGCAAGTCATGCTACTAGATCATGATGAACCTACGAACTACGAAGAAGCGATGGTGAGCCCAGATTCCGCAAAGTGGCTTGAAGCCATGAAATCTGAGATGGGATCCATGTATGAGAACAAAGTATGGACTTTGGTTGACTTGCCCGATGATCTTGAGAATAAATGGAAAGAAGAAGACTGACGCTGATGGTAATGTTACTGTCTACAAAGCTCGACTTGTCGCAAAAGGTTTTCGGCAAGTTCAAGGGATTGACTACGATGAGACCTTCTCACCCGTAGTGATGCTTAAGTCGTCCGAATCATGTTAGCGATTGCCGCATTTTATGATTATGAAATTTGGCAGATGGATGTCAAAACTGCATTCCTGAATGGATTTCTGGAAGAAGAGTTGTATATGATGCAACCGGAAGGTTTTGTCGATCCAAAGGGAGCTAACAAAGTGTGCAAGCTCCAGCGATCCATTTATGGACTGGTGCAAGCCTCTCGGAGTAGGAATAAACGCTTTGATAGAGTGATCAAAGCGTTTGGTTTTGTACAGGACTTTGGAGAAGCTTGTATTTACAAGAAGTGAGTGGGAGCTCTGTAGCATTTCTGATATTATATGTGGATGACATATTGATTGGAAATGATATAGAATTTCTGGATAGCATAAAGGGAATATTTGAATAAAAGTTTTCTATGAAAGACCTCGGGTGAGCTGACATATTATGGCATTAAGATCTATAGAGATAGATCAAGACGCTATGGACTTCACAAAGCACATACCTGACAAAGTTTTGAAAAAGTTCAAATGGATCAAGCAAAGAAAAGGGTTCTTTGCCTGTGTTACAAGGTGTGAAATTGAGTAAGACTCAATGCCCGACCACTGCAGAAGGAGAGAGATGAAGATGTTCCCTATGCTTCAGCCATTAGGCTCTATCCTGTATGCAATGCTGTGTACCTAGACCTGATGTGTGCCTTGCTATAAGTTTAGCAGGGAGGTACCAAAGTAATCCAGGAGTGGATCACTGGACAGCGGTCAAGAACATCCTGAAATACCTGAAAAGGACTAAGGATATGTTTCTCGTATATGGAGGTGACAAAGAGCTCACCGTAAAAGGTTACGTTGATGCAAGCTTTGACACTGATCCCGGACGATTCTAAATCGCAAACCGGATACGTGTTTACATTAAACGGTGGAGCTGTCAGTTGGTGCAGTTCTAAACAAAGCGTCGTAGCGGGATCTACATGTGAAGCGGAGTACATAGCTGCTTCGGAAGCAGCGAACGAAGGAGTCTGGATGAAGGAGTTCATATCCGATCTAGGTGTCATACCTAATGCATCGGGTCCAATGAAAATCTTTTGTGACAATACTGGTGCAATTGCCTTGGCAAAGGAATCCAGATTTCACAAAAGGACCAAACACATCAAGAGACGCTTCAACTCCATCCGGGATCTAGTCCAGGTGGGAGACATAGAGATTTGCAAGATACATACGGATCTGAATGTTGCAGACCCGTTGACTAAGCCTCTTCCACGAGCAAGACATGATCAGCACCAAAACTCCATGGGTGTTAGAATCATTACAGTGTAATCTAGATTATTGACTCTAGTGCAAGTGGGAGACTGAAGGAAATATGCCCTAGAGGCAATAATAAAGTTATTATTTATTTCCTTATAATCATGATAAATGTTTATTATTCATGCTAGAATTGTATTAACCAGAAACATAATACATGTGTGAATACATAGACAAACAAAGTGTCACTAGTATGCCTCTACTTGACTAGCTCGTTAATCAAAGATGGTTATGTTTCCTGACCATGAACAATGAGTTGTTATTTGATTAACGAGGTCACATCATTAGTTGAATGATCTGATTGACATGACCCATTCCATTAGCTTAGCACCCGATCGTTTAGTATGTTGCTATTGCTTTCTTCATGACTTATACATGTTCCTATGGCTATGAGATTATGCAACTCCCGTTTGCCGGAGGAACACTTTGGGTGCTACCAAACGTCACAACGTAACTGGGTGATTATAAAGGAGCATTACAGGTGTCTCCAAAGGTAGATGTTGGGTTGGCGTATTTCGAGATTAGGATTTGTCACTCCGATTGTCGGAGAGGTATCTCCGGGCCCTCTCGGTAATACACATCACATAAGCCTTGCAAGCATTACAACTAATATGTTAGTTGTGAGATGATGTATTACGGAACGAGTAAAGAGACTTGCCGGTAACGAGATTGAACTAGGTATTGGATACCGACGATCGAATCTCGGGCAAGTAACATACCGATGACAAAGGGAATAACGTATGTTGTTATGCGGTCTAACCGATAAAGATCTTCGTAGAATATGTAGGAGCCAATATGGGCATCCAGGTCCCGCTATTGGTTATTGACCGGAGACGTGTCTCGGTCATGTCTACATTGTTCTTGAACCCGTAGGGTCCGCACGCTTAAGGTTACGATGACAGTTACATTATGAGTTTTTGCATTTTGATGTACCGAAGGTTGTTCGGAGTCCCGGATGTGATCACGGACATGACGAGGAGTCTCGAAATGGTCGAGACGTAAAGATTGATATATTGAAAGCCTATGTTTGGACATCGGAAGTGTTCCGGGTGAAATCGGGATTTTACCGGGTTACCGGGAGGTTACCGGAACCCCCCGGGAACCATATGGGCCTTCATGGGCCTTAGTGGAAAGGAGGAAGGGGCAGACCATGGGCATTAGGACTAGGAGAAGGTGGCCGCCCCCCCCCTCTCTCTCCCCCCCCTTGGGGAATCCTAGTTGGAATAGGATTGGGGGGGGGTCCTACTCCCGGAAGGAGTAGGACTCCTCCTGCGCCTCTCTCCCTGGCCGGCGCCCCCTCCCCCTTGGCTCCTTTATATACTGAGGTAGAGGCACCCTAGAACACACAAGTTGATCCACGTGATCTATTCCTTAGCCGTGTGCGGTGCCCCCTGCCACCATATACCTCGATAATACTGTAGCGGAGTTTAGGCGAAGCCCTGCTGCTGTAGTACATCAAGATCGTCACCACGCCGTCGTGCTGACGAAACTCTTCCCCGACACTTTGCTGGATCGGAGTCTGGGGATCGTCATCGAGCTGAACGTGTGCTCGAACTCGGAGGTGCCGTAGTTTCGGTGCTTGATCGGTTGGATCGTGAAGACGTACGACTACTTCCTCTACGTCGTGTCATCGCTTCCGCAGTCGGTCTGCGTTGGGTACGTAGACAACACTCTCACCCTCGTTGCTATGCATCACATGATCTTGCGTGTGCGTAGGAAATTTTTTGAAATTACTACGAAACCCAACACTCCACAGCTTCACTGTGAAGTTGACAGCCAGATTCATAGAGATCGCCAGGAGTGGGTAAACCAGTGAGCTCAATGATGTCAAAGGCTTTGGCTTCGTGATGAACATTTCCTGTCATCCACTCTAGGACCCAAGTCTTCGGATCTCTGTTGTACCCGCGGATGTGAAGTGTGGCATAGAATTGGAGCAGCAACTCTTCATTCCAATGCTCTTGGTCGGTGACGAACAGCAGCAGTCCAACCTCTTTGAAGCAATCCAGAGCTTCTTCCAGACAGGGCTGACCAGCTATTGCTTCAATGTCAAGACGCTTGTGTGGGAAGATGCGACCTTGATTGTATAGAATGCAGGAGTAATAGCTTCGCTGCGGATAGCTTCAGAACCGATCAAATGATATTCTTTTCCCTTGAGTAGGGGTTTTTGGAGCTATTGAAGAATGTGTTGTCTGCTCTGAAGCCATTGACATTGAAGGATTCAGGTGCTGATGCAGAACCTGGAAACCTGGGCAATCTTGGGATTGGCTTCTGTACCTGAGGCCTGTGCTCAACATGATAGTCGAACTGAGGACCGGCAGCAGGCGCAGGAACAGAAGCAGTGGGATCAGTGGCTTCGCTGACTTCTGGTGCTTGGGTTGGTGAAGGCTCCACATTAGCTTCAGCCATGACAGCGTCAGTGGCTTCATTGGTGTTGATGGTGGCAGCCTCAAGATTTGCAACCTCCACTTGACGAGCTGGAGGGTCGGTCATAGTCACGTTCTCTTCGAGAACAGTTTCTTGGTGGGGCAGGGGAGTAGCAGCTTGTGGGCTTCTTCTTCATCGGCTGATGCAGCCAGAATGTCTTCAACAGCTTTAGCTTCAGACTCAGAGACTGGAGGCCTTGGTCCTTTGTGAAGCCTGCGCAACGCTGGCGACGCCTGTGGAGTTGGAGTTGGCTGGACCTCAAAGTCTTCTTCCTCTTGTGGGCGATCAGCCCATGAAGCATCCTGAGCAATTGGCATCAGAGGACGACCAATGCTGATGAGTTCGCTGTGCCTTAGCACAGGCGATGATACTTGTTGGTGCTCGATCTGAGGAAGGACTGCATCATCTTCAACATGATCTTGGTGACCAATGTCTTCAGCAGCGATGGGATCAGCTGCTGGAAAGTCTTCAGCTTCATGAGCCTCTGTGAAAGCAGACTCATGGACAGTTAGTTGACGTTCTTGCGGTTCAGCGTCAGGGTGAACCATGGAGATGGGTTCAACAATTAAGGGCTCTGTGGGAGCAGCCCGTTCCTTCTTGGTCTTCCTCTTCTTCTTGGAGGGGGCAGTAGCAGAGGCTTCAGGATGTTTCCTCTTCCTGGCTTCAGCCTCAACAGTCCTCGTCTTCTTCAGCTCTAAAGTGGTTGACCGGGCCTTTGTCTTCGAACCAGTCATGCTAGTTGGGAAGATAATGGGATCTGCTTCCTGCCTTGGTGCGTTGGGTTCGTCCATAATGGGCTTCTTCTTCTGCTTAGCAGCCATCCTGGGATCAATGCCCGGACGCCCAAGGGCCTTGCGCTTCTCAGCCTCGTTGTAGCCTTGCACACACTTGTCAGCCAGACTCTTCATGCGCTCATGAGAACTCTGAGCTTCTGCGCGTTTCTTGAGAAAGGCTTCTTTGAGTTCATGCAGCATAATCAAGACATTCGACAGTTTCAATAGAATGCATATGACTTGGAGAGATGGAGTTTGAGATAGAGAGCATAGAGAGGTTAGGGTCCGATCACATTCACTTAGTTCAAAAAACTCAACATGAAGACATAGCTATAAGTAAATGCTGTAGAGGACAGAACACTAGTATATATATATTCAACATAGAGAAGATAATTATGAAGACATGTTGAAATTTAAGCCAACCAAATATGAAGACATAGCAAATGTAACGCCATGAGTGAAACACTTCGAACAGAACCTTTGATGGTGGCGTTACCCACCGTATAGGAAGTATTAGACCCAGACACGGCGCACAATTATCGTGGCGTTCCGAAGTCAAATTCCACATTAATGTATTCACACTTAGAATGTATGTCTTCATTGATTGAGGATATACTTTACTTCGTGTGTTGCACATCTAAGTCAACAATATGCATAAGTGTTAGGATGTGTGCCTGATCACAGGACATTTGAGGATTCCAGGATATTTAGCTCACACCATAACTTGCAAAATCTCTTCTCATCCAAGGGCTTGGTGAAGATATCTGCCAATTGCTCTTCAATGTTAACGTGTATGATATCAATATCTTCCTTCGCAACATGATCTCTGAGAAAGTGATGACGAATTTCAATGTGCTTTGTCTTCGAGTGCTGAACTGGGTTGTTGGCAATCTTGATGGCGCTTTCGTTGTCGCAGTAGAGTGGCACTTACTTCAGATGAATGCCATAGTCCTTGAGTGTTTGCTTCATCCACAGAAGCTGAGCGCAGCAAGATCCAGTAGCAATGTATTCAGATTCAGCAGTGGAGAGAGATACACAGTTCTGCTTCTTTGAAGACCAACATACAAGTGATCGTCCCAGAAAGTGACATGTGCCTGATGTAGACTTGCGATCCACTTTGTCATCAGCATAATCAGCATCCGAGAATCCAACCAGATCAAACTCTGAGCCCTTTGGATACCATAATCCTAGAGTTGGGTTGTGAGCTAAATATCGAAGAATTCGCTTCATAGCTAAGTGATGCGACTCCTTTGGTGCCGCTTGGAATCGAGCACACATGCAAACACTAAGCATAATATCTGGCCTAGATGCACATAGATAAAGTAAAGAACCAATCATGGAGCGGTATACCTTTTGATCGAACTCTTTACCATTGTCGTCGGGACCCAGATGATGTTTGGCTGGCATTGGCGTCGTGAAGCCTTTGCAGTCTTGCATACCGAACTTCTTCAGGCAATCTTTGAGATACTTTTCTTGAGATATGAAGATGCCGTTGCGTTGCTGTCGTATTTGAAGACCGAGGAAGAACTTCAGCTCTCCCATCATGGACATCTGATATTGCTCTTGCATCATATATCCAAACTCTTCGCTGTACTTCTGATTGGTGCAGCCGAAGATGATGTCATCCACATATATTTGGCACACAAACAGTTCACCATCATATGTCTTCGTGAAGAGAGTAGGGTCGAGAGAACCAGGTATGAAGCCTTTGCTCTTCAGGAAGTATTTGAGTGTGTCATACCAAGCCCGAGGGGCTTGTTTGAGGCCATATAGTGCCTTGTTGAGCTTGTATACCATGTCAGGATGTTTTGGATCTTCAAAGCCAGGCGGTTGTGCAACATACACTTCTTCTTCAATCTTGCCATTGAGAAGGCGCTCTTCACATCCATTTGATATAGAAGTATGTTATGATGATTTGCATAGGCTAGCAGTATGCGTATGGCTTCCAGTCTAGCCACAGGAGCAAATGTTTCATCAAAGTCAATGCCTTCCACTTGAGTATATTCTTGAGCAACGAGACGAGCTTTGTTTCTGACAACTTGACCATGCTCATCTTGCTTGTTGCGGTATATCCATTCGGTGCCTATTATGTTGTGCTTCCTAGGATCAGGACGCTTAACCAGTTCCCATACATTATTCAGCTCAAACTGTTGAAGCTCTTCTTGCATAGCTTGAATCCATTCAGATTCCATGAAGGCTTCTTCAATTTTCTTGGGTTCTGTTATTGAGACGAATGCGAAGTGCCCACAGAAATTTGCTAGCTGAGTTGCCCTTGAACGAGTGAGCGGACCAGGGGCATTGATGCTATCAATTATTCTCTTAATCTGCACTTCATTGGCAACACAAGGATGTACAGGGTGAAGGTTTTGTTCTTGCTGATCATTGTCATTGTTAGTGGGATTGTCTTCAGGCTGAGCATTGTCTTCAGGTTGATCAGGTGCGGAGATGATAAGTTCCTTTTCAGATTGAGCTTCAGAGGGTATGATTTCTCCAGTTCCCATTAGCTTGATTGATTCGTTGTATGGAACTTCATCTAGCACATTTGGGAGGTGCTCTCTTTGTGAACCGTCTCATCAAACCGCACATCCACTGTTTCAACCACTTTATAATGAAAGAGATTGAAGACTCTGTAGGAGTGCGAATCCTTTCCATATTCAAGCATAAAACCCTCATGTGCTTTTGGTGCAAATTTTGAAGTGTGATGTGGATCCTTGATCCAGCACCTGGCGCCAAATACTCTGAAGTAGCTGACATTTGGCTTCTTGCCAGTAAGGAGCTCATAAGATGTCTTGTTCAGAAGCTTGTGAAGATAAACACGATTGATTGTATGGATGCAGTATCAATGGCTTCAGGCCAGAATTTTCTTGGAGTCTTGTATTCATCTAGCATCGTTCTGGCCATCTCTATGAGTGTTCTGTTCTTGCGTTCGACGACGCCATTATGCTGTAGCGTGTACGGAGCTGAGAATTCATGTGTGATGCCCAAAGTATCAAGATATGTATCAAGGCCAGTGTTCTTGAATTCAGTGCCATTGTCACTTTTGATGTGCTTTATCTTGGCGCCATAGTTGTTCATTGCTCGATTGACGAAGCGTCTGAAGACATCCTGCACTTCAGTCTTGTAGAGGATTATGTGCACCCAAATATATCTAGAATAATCATCAACAATGACAAAGCCATAGAGACAAGCAGTAGTAGTAAGAGTTGAGTAATGAGTGGGATCGAAAAGATCCATGTGGAGTAGTTCGAAGGGTCGAGTGGTTGTCATGATTGTCTTCGAGGGATGTTTGGCCCTCGTCATCTTTCCTGCTTCACAGGCACCGCATAAGTGATCTTTCTTGAACTTGACGCCCTCGATGCCTATGACATGCTTCTTCTTTGCAAGGGTGTGGAGGTTCCTTATGCCAGCATGCCCTAGTCTCCGATGCCAGAGCCAGCATTCTGAAACTTTTGCTAGAAGACATACGGCAAGATGTGGTCCTGCTGAGAAATCTACCACGTACAAATCATCTTTCCGATACCCTTCAAACACTAGAGACTTGTCAGATTCCATTAGAACAAGGCAGCGATATTTTCCAAACATTACGATCATGTTCAAATCGCAAAGCATTGAGACAGACATTAAGTTGAAGCCAAGGGATTCAACAAGCATGACTTTATCCATGTGTTGATCCTTTGAGATTGCAACTCTACCTAGACCCAATACCTTACTTTTACCAGTGTCAGCAAATGTGATGTGACTCTTGTCGGATGGACGTAAGGTTGAGTCCATAAGAAGACTTCTTTTGCCAGTCATGTGATTGGTACACCCACTATCAATAATCCATTCTGAAGACGCTGGTGTCGTACCCTACAGTGCAGTTACGGGGATAGGCTTCACGAAGAAAATTGTGAAGCAAAAACATTTGACGAACCAGTGGGTTATGAAATCTTAGATCCAGATTAGAACTAATAGGGAGAGTAGAAAGCGATTCAGGAACGAAGTACATAGTAAGACCATTCGGGCATTCTCCTCCTACAGGATTTTTGGAGGAGACTAATCATCATGATGATGGTGATCAAGATGTTGATGATGATGTTTACAAGAATAATTGAAGCAGAGATTAGAGGGAGTGTTAGGATTAATTATTAATTAGTTTAATTAAGGAAATCTCTGTTTTATGGAACCGACATGTGGTTTTTTTTCCGAACAGTCGCGATCTAATCTAACGAACGCGTCCCTCTATTCCCGTTCTCTGTAACAATCGCGCATGTGCGATGCGCCTCTTCAGGAGGTATAAATATGTACAACATCATCATCAATGGATTAGCGATCATTATTGTTCATCGCCTCGCACTGATTCTTTACAAAGCCTCTCACGTCCGGCGTAGCACTACACATCGTCGCACGCGGTGCAATACGACGGTATACGAGCCCGTGGTAGCGACGGGCGTGGCTCGGGCCGCAAAGCGTACGCCAACGGGGACGGGCGAGCGCGCAACACGGCGGGGGGCGCGTCCACCCTGACCCTGCTGCCGCGCCGGCCGGTGGCTCTCGCGTTCAAAAAAACGGATAAAAAGGCGTTGGCGGCACCACACCCCACCCCACCCCACGCAGGTGACGAAAAAGCCGGCGCCCCACCACCAGTCCCGTCCCGCTGCGACACATTCTCCACGCGTATCGTGTGCAAAAAAAGAAAAAGAAAAAGCTCCTCTCAGACCTGGACCGGACCCGTCTACGCACACGTACGTGCGCGCCTCGTTTGTTTCTCGCCAGCCAGCCAGCCGCCACACATACATTTCCCTTCGTACGGTACAGCTGGAGCAAGCGCGTACAGTACGCACGTAGTACAAAGCGGGAGCGCGTATCCCGATGCGCGGTAGGATCGGGATGCACAGGCGAGGGGGAGGGAGGGAATGGAAGCGACAGGCGCTCTGCGCGCATCGGATGCCCTCCGGGACCCGAGGCCGAGGGAGGGGCTTGCGCCCCAGCGGAAAGTACGGTCCTGCCCCTCCTGCGTGCACACCTGTCCGTCGCCGGGGCCTCGAGCGAATACGACCTCCGTTTCTTTTCCGACGAGCTGGCTGTCGTCCAGCGAAAATACATTTATTGCTTGGATTTGTTTTCCTCGCGGCGATACGAGGCGGGTCACGTGGGCCCCACGCGCCCCGAAAAGTCACACGCGCGAGGTTTGCAGATCGAACCCCGGTGACTGCGGAATTTGCGGAATGCTCCTAAATAACGATGGAATTTGTAAATGCCAGTGATGTTTGTGTCATGAACTAAAATGCGGGAAACACAGGGGTGCGCGTGGGAAAGACGCGCGGGGGTCAAATCCGGCACAGGCCGAGGTCAGGTCAGGCCAGGCCCTCCTCCGTGCTCCGACCCCGCATTTCAAATTTCCTCAACAGCCTTCCTTCCTCCTCCGCTCCGCCTGCGCCCCCTCCGAACAAGCACCTCGCCGGCCGCCGGCCGCCGGCCACCGCCGCGCGGCCTCGGATCCGCCCCGCGCCGTCGCGGCCCCCCTGGCCGAGCGCGCCATGGAGAGCGACGACGAGGAGATGCGCGACGCCTCCTCCTCCTCCTGCTCCGTCGCCGACGACGACGACGGGGACGCGGGGTTCCAGGAGGAGGAGGGGGACGGGAAGGAGGGGGTGATGGTGATGGAGGTCCGGTGGTTCGAGGTCGACCTCGACTACGAGTACGACGCGCCGCGCTGGTTCGACCTCGCGCAGGACGAGGCCCCCGCCGAGGCCGCCGCCGCCGAGCTCTGGTTCGCCACCGCCCCCAGCTACCCGCCCTCCCGTACGTCCCCCTCCCCTTCCACCCCGCCCATCCCTCCTTCCCTCCCCCGCGTTCCGTGTTTCCTGCTCTGCTCCACGATTCGAGAAATCAGACACAGTATTACTCGATCGATTCCTTGTTCTGCGCCTGCAATGCGCCAACAGATTGATGCATCATGCCTTTTGCGTGCGCATTATGCTGGAGATTGGGTGGGGCAACGTGATGGATTTAGGAAATTTTGCATTTATTAGTACTCTAATTATGGAGTAGCGTATTCCCCTTTCCAAGTACTAGCGTCGCTATTCCTATTTGGAGAAACTTGTTGGCGTGGTTTTAGGCTTATACCAGGGACAAAATCGCGCAGCCATTTATTGTGATTTTCTGACCACTGGGGTCCGGGGGCAATAATGGTGCAGATAAGACGCTTGTTTTCGACATTTTGAGACCAGCATGCTCTATGCCATTCTGAAACTCTAGGAACTTAGTTTAATTTTGGCAATGATGTAGCATGGCAGCATTCTGGGTTAAGTATTGGCCAGTACTTAAGATGGATATTGGCTGGGACTGCGAGCAGTGGTTTCCATGTTTGTGGCATTGCAATTGGTGGTAGATACAAATGTATGGGGCTAGGGGGTGATGCTCAGACAAACAAGCCACTACGATATATATCAACCTCTTCTTTTCCTCACAAAAAACTAAATGTGTTATTGATGCCTCCTCAGTTGAAAGCCTGATGAAGTGCAAAAGTTGCAAGAAATGTGTTAATTTCCAGCAGATTTTTTTTGGTTATTTCCGTACTTCTAAAATCGTCACAGCGAGCAAAAGGATAAACCCATAATTAGTGCTTGCTAGGGAGAATTATAGTTTCAACAGTAGTTATAACCGAGTTTACATATCATCTATTGCAAACACTAAATGATTAAAAATGCGCAAACTGTGTGCAGTTACTTTAGCCATATCTGTTGATCTATATGGAAACATTATGTGTTGCAGTGTTATTTTCTTATAATTTTATATTGCCTTTAATTGCCTAGTCAATACAACTAACATTTCCCTTTTGTTTAAATAGCGTTGATTGCAATGATGTTGGCTGAAGACCTTGGGCTGCCGAACCTAAGAAGCATCACAGTTGCAGATATAGAGGCTGTGCGTTGCCCTAAACCGTCTCAACGTTCTTCTGGTGCAACTGAACAAAGTATATATCGATCACATGTACCAAATGAAGGTACTAATTAGCCAAATGCTTTTATCTGGTGATTTGTTACATCATTCAGTTGTCACCTACATATATGTTATGCTATATGTTTAGGATGGAGTGCTTGCTTTCCAAGTCTTTTTGCTCATATTTATATATACTACTGTTAATACAGAGCATTGCATATCAAATAATTTGATCACTAATGTTGTTTATCATTCTGGAATTTAGCCTGCCATGGTTTCTGTCTTTTCCCCATCCCTTTTTTGATGAAATGTAATTGTTTTGTGTACTCTTCGCAAAATAGGGCGGATACCGTGCCATGGAGCATCGAAAAATGAACGAAAACCTGTCACTCGAAGTGCTGTGAAGGGGAATTTGTCCAAGGGGTCCACACTGATGAAGCCTACAGCCAGTCAATTGGCCAGGCAACACAAGCAACTTGAAGTGAAGAATGCTGTACCGTATGTCGACTCCTTGTGCTAATTGATTTTCTGAAAATCTCTAGGGTTGACTACAAAAATTATTTCTATGCTTTATTGTTTATGGGTAGTCTGCTGTTTCTTTTAGCCTCAAATTTTACCAACCACACTAGCAATTTTGTATGTCTGTGCTACTCATGTGGTTTATTCACCTGTCCCCTTGATTAAATCACCCATGCATACTTAAAAGGTTCTCTTTAACACTGGTATACATGTATGTCGGTTCCTGCTTTGCTTCAGTCACAACTCACAAGCGGTCTTACTTCAAAGGGGAGCTCTCTTTTACTATTCTCTTTATCTGCATTTTGTCTTGTCTCACCACATTTCCTTCTTTTCAGTTATACCTTTGTACTACATTGAATGTAGGAAATATAAAGTAGATGGACGATGTGTTTATTTCTGTGTATAGTGTGTGACCTTCAATTCTGTTTGCTTTCAGGAGTAAAAAATCAGTTGGAGTGAGAAGTGACAGAAGTACCATTAGCTCAAATGATTGCACTCAACAAGCTGGTAAAAGGCAGAAACTTGAAAAAGGTCATCTCAACAAGGTATGCTAGTACTTCCTTTTGGGGGTTTGAATTATCTTGGGTTTTGTTTTCAGCCCATTCTTTATTTGGGGAGAAACTTTGTCTCATTTCTTAGAACACATATTAATTAACTACAGGATCATACTTCGTGTGCAACTTTTTGTCAATGCACTTAGCATGATTAAAGTAACAGGCACAAGAAGAATCGAGTGTTTTCCCTGCTTTACAAGTCAACTTGAATTGTGGCAACAAACTTTCCTAGTGTTTAGCCCCTACAAGTGCTTGTAATTTTGTCTGTACTTGGGGGCTTCAGTGTTGCCACAGGGAAAAGATCCTTGGTAGCTCGTGAGATTATTTGTGCCTTGTCAGTAGTCAAGTGCAGTTTGTCTTCTGTATTGCATCTGCACATCACATGGATTAGGCTTGCATTTACATGAAAATTTATGGCAATCCCTAGTTATCTTCCAGCGAAAACTGACATTTAAGTTCTCTGCTAAATCTGGAATGTACTGTTGTTTACTTTGTTACTGGAAGTACCAACAATTCAGTGAAATTTCAGTAAAATTTCAGTAAAATATTCTCGATTTGATTTAAAAAAAATCCATGACTTGAACTAAAAACGCTTGATACATGTTATTTGTTAATGGTAACAGTTACTGTTAAACTCTGGTACACGAAATATAGTTTATCCAGTATATGCGTAGGGGCTTAGTGTAGATATTGTGCCCCTGGTTGTCATAGTTGAACCATTGGTTGTTTATCCCTAGAGATGTTCCTAATGACTGAAGGTGCTAATTTGCATCACTTTTGTTGCATAACCATGTCTTTTTTTTTTCTACTGAAGCTACCTTTTATTTTGGTACAGGATGTTGCTACAAATCAACATGAGTTGATTCACAAGGCCCATGAAAAGGTAAAAGTGCCTCGAAGCATGACATAGAAGACATTGATTCTTGTACTGTTCATTTATTCTTTAAATCCTGAATAGTTTTGTTGGTGTAACATGTTTCTATTTCTGTCAAGTAACTTTATCTTATGTTTTTAGTAGCATACTTGATTGTCCTTCTAAAAATATAGTAATACATGATGTGCAACTAGTTATAGGTTCATGTTTGTTGCAGCCTGCAGTACACTGTCCTGTAAAGATATTGTATTATGTTAAAAATATATGACGCCAATGAAGGCCTCAAATTTTGCTTGATGTCACTTTATCATGTATCCCGCAGAATGTTATGAGCAGTAGCTATGATCGTGCTACTGTTCTACCTAAATTGAAAATTACAGTTCCGAGAGAACCTGAGTTGGCTACTAAGCTGAGAGCAGAGAGGTCAAGGATTCAAAGATCAGTGTAAAGTCATTTTCACATGCTATTCTGTTTTGATGCCTGAACATAAGATACTTCTGCAATGATCCTTTTCACACCTTTACCTTCAAATTTCAGCCCAAGTAATTCAAAGCAGTTAAACAGACGGGATTTACAACCTGCTTGTAGGACTCAATCGGCACCGACTAGAAAGGTAGGCTATAAAACTGTTGATTATCTATATTCAAGTTTAAGTTCTCATTAATCTCATTGGCAGATGATTCTTGATATCATGACCCTTGGACGGATATTAGCAAACCCTACAAAATCCCACAATTAACATGTACTGATACATTCCATGGTTTATGGCCCATTTTCCCTGAGATAATTTCGCAATCATGGGAGAAGTGTACACATGCAATTTCTTATATCGAGGAACAAGGTTATGAGGCTGTGAATATGTTCTTAGTAGGAAACTGAGGATATATTTCCAGTAACATTTCTCTTGTGGGCTGATAGTCGAACAGTTCAGGAGTGGTTTCACTGATGTTCTATTTTCCCATGAAACAGATAAATGTAAGGATCTGCAAAGAATATAGGTTAGGTATATCAATGTTTCGTGGTAGCTGTACTTGTACACCATAGCTTGTAATTAGCTTTGCCTTAATTGTCTTTGTGGCTTGTTCACTATTTTGCGTCTAATTCTGTGGCTAAAGCCTAAAGCTGTTCTTTTATATTTATACACGATCTTGTGAGTCAACATTCAGAACTTCTCTTCAATCAGGTCGTGCAACCTTTTCGGGCTCATCAGCATGCAAATATACAACATGTCAATGTTGCACCAAAAACGCCAGTGTGTTCATCTAACCGTGCGACTAGTCTTCACAAGTAAGCTTGCTTCTTATTTTCTGCATTGGTTGCAGTTACATTACCAGTTTCCTAAATTCTAATCTATCCTATATGATATTCAATTTGGAAGAATGTATTGCTTACGCCGAGGTCTTATAAATATTTCTGTTGTTCTAGTGTTTGTCAAGGCAGAGTTGTCTTGATCTAGATAAGGGCTGATAAGGTCCTACATATAGTTTTGGAAAAAACACTGAAACTTGGGCATAAAGTGACAATATCTATTTCTCTGTTGTCTGCTAACAGCATTGATAAAACATCAGAAGATGACCGAGATGGCACGACAGGCACGTTTAAATTTAAAGCTCTGCCACTGGATAAAAAGGTATCTGCCCTGTACAAGTCTTGTATATTTATTTGTGAGCTAGTTTTCACTCAAAGCTTCTAGTTTCAACGGGTACATTCAAGAGTGCCCTATTGGCTATTGAAATGATATTTTGATGAACAATTTACGTTCTTGGTGTTAATTGCTTTACATTGATGTGACAAATCCATTTGTATCAGAAGTTGCATAGTGATCAACTACGTAATAAGTATAGGATGGTTCTTACCATATAGTTAGTTCAGACAACAGATGCACCAATGATCGTCGTATTTTTCTCCTTTAAACAGATATTGGCAAGCAGAGGAGACATTGGTGTATTTCAAACTGCCAAAAGAAATCCTACAGTGCCCAAGGTTAGCTTTGTCGCCGTATTCTTTCATCTGTTTTTTCTTTTGTCCTTCCATTTATCAAAATTATCCATATCTTCTGGTTGACAATCCTAGGAATTCAACTTGTCAACAAGCCGGAAGAGCAAGCCGCCTCCATTATCCGAACTCTTTAACAAGGTACATACTGATGGAACAAAAATGGATCACCTTAAAATCACTTCACTCTGATATTGGCACATATTATTTTGGCAGCTTTCTTTAAGTACCGAAGCCTGCCGTGCCATGGGCCGCCAGACCAGTGAACGCCCAAATTATATCACTACCAAGGTTATTCACTTGCTTACCTTTGATGTTGCGTTTGCGATTCCTTTCCATCTTGAATTCAAAGTGCTGAAATATCTCCTTTCTTTTTATTGCAAGGACTGCAAAGAGAACATGATTGGTGCCATTCATTGCTAGCTCTAGTAAGCGGTATCTTTAACTACCTGGTAAGGTACTTGCTGCTATTACTTATAGGTCGCTTCTCACTTTTTTGCTGAATTGCATTTACAACCTCACACTTTTTTTAACTGTTTTCAGACCGACTTTAGTCAAGAAAAACATCATACAGTTCTCTTTGACAGCCTGCACAAAGGTAAACACGTTTTCCCTCTGTTTCTCCCAACGCATAGTTTCTCGCACTGCATCTCATGGTCGATTTCATGTCTTCTTCGTATAACGACGGGGCTGTAACCGAGCTAGTAAAAATGTACCGACATTACAAACGTTTGATTTCTTGTTGAGATCGAAGGCGTTGCAGTTTAAGTCAGCATATTGACACTGTCCCTCCTCCACATCTTGTAGGTCAAGCGTCTAATTTTGGAGAGTAGGACTCCGACCCTTAAGTCTAACAAGATGGATGAAGCGATACATTATTCGCCATTAAGGCGCCCTCCCCGGCGATCTCCGGCATCGGCCAGTTTTCTGCTGCTCCCAGAGACCAGCCCGATTTCCCCGCTCTCGGCCTCTGTCACACGGCTCAACGTAGCTCCTTAGCTGCTCGTCGCCGTGCCGGAGATCGTCGGCCCGTTTTTGTACAGCTAGAGAAGCAAAACAACCCAGCCAGCCATAGCTCGTAGTGGTGGTGTGTTGTGGGGAGAGCGACTCGCCTGACCTGACCTGGTGCGCCTGGTGGTGGGCTCTGGAATTGTAACGACGACACCACCGCAAATCATCTAGCAAAGTTGTTCGCTTGCTGTATGCCATTGATCCCCCAGTTTTCCGTTCCTTTATGCCCTGCAAAATGTTTCTCCTTAGTTTTTCCCCGGGCCTTATCTTGAATGAATCTCGCATCATGAAGCTGTCAACTCTTGATAAGGGCAGAGGAAGAGGGCAAAACATTTAGGGCCAGTTCTTTTGAACGATTCTCTCAGAATCGCCCCCCTCCCCAGCTTCCCCTAGAATTGTCCCTCCATATTTTTTTTACTCTATCTAATTAGACCTTAACTAGGTTGGATTGTAAAAAAAATAAATGAAATGAGGATTCTGGGAGAAGCTGGGAGGCCCAAAAGAACTTTTTTAACCGGGCTCCATTAGGTTGAAGCAGCGGGAATGCAAAGTTTGAGGCAGGAGAAGGGAAGAAGCCAGAAACTGAACACGTGTCCATGTATTTTTGTGCCTGTTCATCAGTGTAGTTGGCGGCACCACGGGTGTCTCCAGAGGCCACAGCTATAGCCGAATCCAGCAGTGCCGGCGCAGTAGTAGTGTACTGTACCGTGCGTCCCTGCTCAGGGAGGAGCGGTCAAGCTCAGCAGCTCGGGCCGGCCCGGGGGTCGATCGGGGGGCCCCGGAGACGGGACGAGAGGATCACGAATCGCCGGCAGCCGAGTACGTACACCACGAATCCTCCCATCAACAGCGGCCGCATCGGGCTCGCGCATCGGTCCGTCCCGTCCATGAGCAGTAGCCGAGGAATAAAGCGTCTTCGCATCATCGGTCGTCGTACACGCCGGCCGGCACAGGACGCGTCCCAGTCCGGCTGCCGGCTGCATGCATGCATGGCATCGCTTCCACATTCCACAGATGGACCGGACAGCACGGGCACGCACGCGTCGGGCGCATGCGCCGATGCCACACGCCCAACGCTGGCGCCGTCGTCGCTGCAGGAACGCCTGTGCCGGCCCTGCTCGGTCTCGGCCTGGGAGAAGGAGATGCCGGTGGCCGTGCCAGCCATGGCATGCAGCAACTGTAGCTTGCTGCGGGCAGGGGGTTCAGGTTCAGTCCGGAGGCTTTTCAGGCAGACCGCGCATGGCACGTCGCGTCGGTCTGCATGGACGCAGGGCCCCTGAGTCCGAGGCCGAGAGGACGTGTGATCGCAGCAGCAGTCGCCGCAGGACACAACCGCCATTGACTAGCTGACGAGGAGGGGACACTAGCGGGCTGTGCAGGCAACGGAAGCGTTTGACGCCGCAACAGGAGCCCCGTTGTCCGCATGCCCTGTCTCTGCCTGCCGGGAACTGCTCTGTTCATCAGGCTGTACATTCAGGGCATCATCTTTCATCCAAAGAATTCTCATGGGATCTCTGAAGGACCAGAATCTTTGCTAGTACCTCTTTGGACTTCATGGATATGAAAACGTAGGGTTGAGGACGGGCCTCGACCCGTCGGCTGGGCAGCTGAGGTTGTTGCCAGCCCACCCGAGTTCGAGTCCCGACTCGCACACGCGGTGCTCCCGGAGTTTCTTCTATAAAAAAATGCCAACGAAGATTAATCCTTGGGTTGGTCTCATTTTTTTTTAGAATGGCACGTAATGTGAAATCCTACATGATTCCAAAACACGGTGATTCCGGCAATGCACGCCTTTGGATGGTGCATGAGAAAGAGACACAGTAGTAATATCAGAGGACCGAGTGGAGAAAGAGATAGAGTGAGGGTGCGATGGACTTCTCAAAGGAAAAATAAAAAAGAGGTTTGAGCTCACTTTGGAACTCCTGTGGAATAAGCGGCCCAGGAATGGATTCCATAGGAATTTGGTAGCCCCACTTCTATGATCCAAAGGTTTTCCATAGGAAGAAAGTCCTATGGATTAAAACCTTCAAAATTCCTTCGAAAAATCCCTCAATCCAAAGAAGCCATGATTGTTTGATTCGCATGATTGAATTTCATAAGATTTATATATAAAAAAGACATTCGTAGAGTATCTAGCATCAACTCCAATGTATTGGAAAATAATCCTCTGTTCAATCAAACAAACCAAACGAAAGTCATCATGACCTTATAAAAAAGAAGAATGAAGCCCATTTCCACGAAGCACATTTGATGCGACCTTCTCATTTCATCTCATCCCACCAAATTAAGGCCCAGTTCTTATGGCCGATTCTCCAGAACCGGCCCTCCATTCTCATTTCATCTCATCCCACCAAATTAAGGCCTAGTTCTTATGGTCGATTCTCCAAAATCGACCCTCCATCCAGTTTCTTCCAGAATCTTGAACCCATAAATTTTTTTTACAATCCTGCTAAAAATATGGATTCAAGATTCTGGAAAAAGCTGAGTGAAGGGTCAATTCTCAAGGTTACGAGAGAATCGTCTAAAAGAACTGGACTTAAATGCCAAAGTTTGCTCATCATCAAGGAGGCATGAGCTACGCGTGCATGATGACACCATCTACCGCGACAGGCACGCAACGCAGGGCGGCGAAACAGACATAAATTGATACACTACTACAGTCTACAGTTCAGCGGCAGCAGCTACCCTACACTGATGTTCAGAGATTCAGAGGCAGAAAGCAAACCACCACCACCACCCTACAAGCTACGGCCACAATACAGCAGCAAACTCATAAATACCGTCCAAAAAACAGGAGTAGACTGGACAACACCCATTTACATCGCACAATCCTTCCCTGACGACGCATCACGCGGCAGGGCATGGGGTTCGATCAATTCAATTCAATGCGCTCACAGGATCCAAGAACCCATCATCATCGTCACAGTAGCAGTAGTATCTCTCCCTCTGGTCATCGTCATCATCGCAGCGCATAAAGTTTTGCAATGGGCCTTCAAGGCGCTCACGAGATAGGTCACTCGGAACATGACCTATCCACACCATGAATGCCCAGCAAGAGCTCCCTCCATGCTTGCTTCTGATAATCAACACCACCGAGAAGAAGAAGAAGAGCAAAATGGGAAGGTGTGAAGAAGAGCAATGGCACCATCCATCCATGTACTACTCAGAAAGAAACCCTAGGCCTATTTTCCCTGCACTGTGCTCTACTATGCTGTCCTAGCTGCATCTTCCGGCTCTCGCTACACCTTGGGGAGGAGAAGACTTTGGGGGGCGTGGTCGGTTCGCGTGTCGCGTCACATGGTGTGCTTGGAGATGACCTCGCCGAACCGCACGAACCACTGCTCGTCGGGGGAGCTGTTGTCGCCGCCCATGTCGTGCTCCGTGTTGGGGGCCGCCGCCGCCAGGTACCGCGTGTAGTCCACCTTCTTGGAGGCGTCCGTCGCCGCGTAGGAGGAGGGCTTCGCGGCGGCGGGGGCCGGCATCAGCGAGAGCAGCACCCGGGCCACCTCGTGCATCGTCGGCCGGTCGATGGGGTGCCGCTTGGTGCACAGCAGGGCCAGCTGGAACGCCTTCCGGACCAGCCCCATGTCCGTGCACGTCACCGACACCTCCGAGTCCACCGCCTCCATCACCGTGTTGTCGTCGGCTCTCGACATTATCTACACACACACACACACACACACAGGGTGGTCAAATGATCAGATCATGCATGCTGAAGATCATAATATGGTTGACAAAAAATAACTTCAATCTCACTCTTATCAGTGACTTGCACAATGCAATGAAAAGATAGCTGCAATATGATCTGAGAATCATGAGTTCAGTGTGAATGACTTACCAACTGGTGCAAGTTGGAATCGTTGTCGACAGCCTTCATCCCGGTGAGCAACTCCAGAAGAACGATGCCGAAGCTGTACACATCGGACTTCTCGTTCAACCTTGACGTCCGGGCGTACTCTGGATCGATGTAGCCGATGGTTCCTAGCACATATGTGGACGCGTGGGTCTTGGCTGCCGGGACGCATTTGGCGATGCCAAAGTCCGAGAGATGCGCTTCAAAGTGCTCGTCGAGCAGGATGTTGGAGGACTTGACGTCCCTGTGGACTATCCGAGGGTTGCAGTCATGGTGCAGATAGGCCAGCCCTTGCGCCGCACCAACGGCGATCCTCAGTCGGGTGTCCCAGTCAAGTTTCACCTTCTTTGATGGACCTGAAATCAAGCACAGATCATGACACAGATGCTTGTGAGACAGATCATATAATTCTGCTAAAGAAAACAGGGTGAATTAAAATGTCACTGATCCTTACCATGGAGAAGATCCCACAAGGAACCGTTTTCCATGTAATCGTAGAAGAGCAGGTTTCCATTGGGAGAGAGTGAGAAGCCATGAAGGCTGACAAGATTCCTGTGCCGGATGCTACCGACCGTCTCCAGCTCTGTCTCAAACTCCCGGGCGCCATGGTTGTATTGACTGTAGAGCCGCTTCACAGCAATTGCCTTGCCACTCTTGAGCACACATTTATACACAGTACTTGAAGCGCCATAGCCAATGATGTATTTCTCGCTCAAGTTCTCTGTCAGCCTCATAATATCATCATAGGTATGGATAGCCATGTCCATTTGGAGGAGTACTATCTTTGGAGGTCCTGAACATGATTAAGAAACATTGAGATGAGTGCCATTTGACAAGATGATTTTCTGGCATAGATTACAATTTAAAGGACAGGATGCACACAAACCTTGCACTGGTTTATCAGATGCTTTGATAGGTGGCTGTGGCCGCTTTGTCTTATATATTGCCAATAGCAGAACACAGAGCAATATGACGAAGCCCGAGATGATGCAAGCAATCGCTGTCCGAATATTCACTGGAACATGAAACTACCTAAGCATGAGTTTAAAAGCATATTGAATGAAAAGCTAACTTCAGCTTATGACTTGGTTGATACCTTTTGATCCATGAGAGTTGCCACAGCTGGAGTCTTTGCAATGAACGCTCAGCATCGGATTCCCCAAGAAGCTGCGTGCAGGTATTGGTTAGTATCAGCAAAAATAAGGTAGTAACAGAGAGGCATCAAACAGAGCAGATGGGAGTCATTTTGATACCTTTCCACGGGGAACTTTGAGAAGTTCTTAGCGAATGGGACATGTCCAGAAAAGTTGTTATATGACAAGTTCCTGAAAAATGTCATGCCAATGCAGTTAGCAAACAAATCAATAAGCTAATGCAGACTAAGTAATCGCCAATGCTGCAGGGCAGAGCTGGCAAAAAGAACTTACAAGATGTTTAAGCTGAAGCAGTTAGCCAACTGAGCAGGGATCTCCCCAACCAAAGTATTGTTGTTAAGAATCCTACATATATGATAAATTACAGCTCAGTCAAATACTTGCATGGACTTCAGATATCAAAGTTCATACTAATAGCATGATGAAAGAGAACTCACAAACTATCAAGGTTCTGAAGTTGGCCTAGTTCTTCAGGGAGATAACCAGACATGGCGTTGTTGGATAAATCACTATCAATGTTGAAATTAGGATGAATCATCATCAGCCATCACAACTTCATAAGATGGCCACCAACAGAACTTAATACACAGATGACAAGGGTGATCACTTACATTACTTGGATGCTTCTCAAGTTTCCGAACTCAGCAGGCACAGACCCACTAAGATGGTTTTTGCTCAAATTTCTACATTCATAATTTTGTACATCAGAAAATAATGACCACATCAGATGAAATACAAATTTTAAGAGGCTGGTACTGAACATACAGTTGAAGAAGGTGCTCAAGATCACCAATAGTAGCAGGAACTGGTCCAGAGAATTCATTGTAGGAAAGATCCCTATGCCAAAAAGATAGATATAAGGGTGAACAATATTAGAGAATGAAGTAGAATAGTAGATGCAGTAGGAACATGTAACCAAATATAGATACAAGGGCCTCCTTACAGTGTGTCCAAATTGATGATATGACCAAGTTCAGACGGGATATGACCTTTAAAATTGTTCGAGGATAGGTTCCTGTTATTCCATATTTGAAACAAAAACAATTCATGAGACTCTGCTCCAACAGAGTAATGCTGTAATATGAATTAGGTAATGCAAGCAAAATGGTACAAACGCATGTACTCACAAGTTAGTCAAACTCTCCAAATTCTGGAAACCAGCAGGGATAGAACCGTTCAATCTATTGCCGTAAACATTGCTGAAGAGGATAAGTTCTGTTAAGCACCAAGAGAGAGATACTCATGGTTCAGGAAAAAAAAGACACTTGATTTCTAACTTACAATTTGTTTAGTGCAGTGCAAGAACTGATGTTTGTAGGAATAGGACCCTCAAGATTGTTGTTGGCAAGATTTCTAGACAAAAATACAACTGGTCAAGAATTGCACAGATGAAAGGAAATATTAATCTGTACGAAGATCCGTCCTTACAATTCGAATAGCTCTTCAAGTTTCCCAAGCTCAGCTGGAATTGTGCCCACTAATTCATTGTCATTCAGTTGCCTGCATGGAAAAAGTTCTAAACCTCAGATAGTGTTTCAACCCAATTAAAGCAGAGTATTATCAACATCAGCAAACAATCACTTACAGGTAGCTAAGTTTCGTCATGTTCCCAAGTTCCGGGGGTACTTCTCCAGTAAGTTTATTGCCATGTAAATATCTGAAGATAAACGAAGCCAGAAAGTGTTAATGGAAAAGGAATATTGTTTCAGTGAAAAAACAGGTCTTACAAATGATACTAACAGTTTGCCTGTGTAGGATAGGTTGCCGAGTATCGGAGGAATGGGCCCTACTAGTTCATTTTCGCTCAGATCACTGAGAAACAAGAGTCATACACAAAAAAAGCCATTATTGACTATTTCAGCAGCTAACATCTATGCAGACTAAAGAGTTGTGCTTTACTCACAGAACAGCAAGAGCTTGCATGAGGCCAATCACTTCTGGAATTTTCCCAGTCAGTCTATTTCCTTGAAGTGACCTACGAAAGAAAAATGCAAGCATTTAGCACAAGTCTGAATAAAAGAACAGTATATTACAAGAGTGCAGATAAGCTAAAGTATAGAGAATTTGAGTAAAATCAGGAAGGCTTACAGTGTAGCTACTTGAAGGAAACCTATGTTGTAAGGTATTTCTCCAGAGATTTTGTTATATGAAATGTCCCTGTGTTCCATAAATGAAATTTATAATCAATAAAAATCTTGATAAATGAGCACCAATACATCAATGATAAAATCTTAGCAAGCAACATACAGAATCTCAAAGCTAGTGCAGTTCCCTATGCTCTGTGGAATTGTTCCTGTTAGATTGTTGCCCCTCACATCACTGCAGATTTGGAAGAAATTTCAGTGCTGATAAGATCAGTTTGCATGATATAAAGCAGCATCTCCAAATAAGCACAAAACTTACAAGTACCACAGGCCAGTGAGTTGGCACATGTCAGGTGACAAGGTTCCAGTCAGTGAGTTACCCCTCAAGCCTCTGAAAATGAAGAGGATAACAATGTTAGCATCTTCTTTTATACCGACTGACTGCCGAACGAATCTGTAAGCGAAAATAACATGGTGCAGGGGAACTTCTTACAGGTATTGCAGAACTTCATTCCAGTAGATGAGCCTTGGGATGTCGCCTGTGAGCTGGTTCTGCGCCAGATCCCTATTCCAGGTAGAGAAATGATAATTTTCAGTACTAAGAACCACATGAGGCAGAAAAGGAAAATGTCCCCAAGATAAACACTTTGAAGGCAGTATGGAAGGTAAGAAAAGATAGATCATCAAGTTTTCCCAAGAATCCCACAATAAGTAGAGTCACGGGGAAAGAAAGGTACTAGGAAACTCACAGGATCTTGAGATTTGGAATCTGGGACAGTGTGGAAGGGATGGGGCCCGTGAGCTGGTTGTTCTTCAGAATCCTGCAGCCAGAATAAAGAGAAAAGTAAAACATCTTAACTGAAGCATTTTAAACCATAGAAATTTGACAGCAATCCATAAATCACAGAGAACCAAAACTTAAACTAGTTTCACAGCAATATTTCTGTTATAACCCCAAACCATGCTTTGACCCCAAAATATCCATAAAACAGATAAAAGCAAGTAGCCTCTCATTCCTCAGTATAATCCCAAAAAACCCCAAAGATGGGGGTGAAAAAGCGATCATATCTCAGAAAAAGGCATGGCTGTGCCAAAACCCAAAAGGCAGGCAAGATAAACAAATGATGATCCAGTGCTTACAAATCCTCGAGTTGCTTGAGCTTGGAGATGGAGAAGGGGATGTCTCCATACAGCAGGTTGAAGGACAAATCCCTGCATGACACACACACACACACACACACACACACACAAGAAGAGGCACAGGTCAACTATAAAAATACTAGTAGTACTAACAAGAACCATCCATCTCTACAGCAGAAAGGTGGGAGTATAGTAAGTGGGACAATAAAAGAAGACCCGGATTAGGTGGCGTACAAGTATTTTAAGGAGACGCAGTCCCCAATCTCGTCTGGGATTTGGCCTGTGAGCTTGTTCCCCTTGAGATCCCTGCACAAGCAAAGGAAGCAAGCAAATCATTAGGGCCGAGAGAGATAAACTAATCACCAAATCAAGGAGGGTGTGGTAGGCTGGTAGTAGGCTTGATATATAAAATAGTAAAGAAGCTTTGTCACATCACGGCATGAGGGGTCAAATCGGATGGATGGATATTTTAAAGAAAGAGAGAGGGATGGGAAGATTCAGGCGCCGTCAAATGCACAAAATCTTAAGAAGATGCAAGGGGGAGGGGGGAGGGATGGTGGTCTGTGCTGCTTACACGAACTGTAGGGCCTTGAGCTCCCCTATCGCCGGCGAGATCTCCCCTCCCAGGTTCAGATTTGACAGGTTCCTGCATTTTTTTAATTTTATTCCAGGGAGAAAATCAATCACTCGTCAGAGATAGATAATAATACTCCAGTGTATTTGAGTAGCGAAACAAACAGAGGATCATTTGTTGTGCGAGAATGAACCGAGGGGATAATCGGTCCCCTGAGAGAAAAAAAAGCACATTTATTTTGTTTTCGGGTGTGCAGCGGGAGCAAGCAGCATGTTTGCAAAGAGCGGGCGAGCTTTGAGAGAAAGCAAAGAGCGGCGGCCAAGAATCGAATGAATGGGAGGGGGGAAAGGGAAAGGGAGAAGCTTGTCATGGCGTCGCAATGCCAGCCGGAGGAGCAAAAGAAGAGGGGAGGGAGGAGAGGAGGCACGCACAGGGAGAGGACGGCGAAGGAGTTGGCGTCGCAGGCGACGCCCCGCCAGGCGCAGTGGTCGCGGCCGCCGTCCCAGTCGGCGAGCGCGTTGGCGGCGTTGCCGAATCCCGCCTTGACGGCCATCAGCGCCGCCCCGTCCCCTCCCCCTTCCGCCCCCTCCGCCGCCGCCAGCCCAAGAACCACCACCAGTAGCACCACAGTCGCCGCCCACCGCCGCAACGACGACGGCGCCATTCCCTCCCTTCCCTCCGCCGCCTGTGCACTCTCTAAGAAATCAAGAAACCTCCTCCCCGGACGACCGTGGAAGCTACTACTCCTACCACCACTGCTCCAGCACCGCCGCCGCCGCTCCCAGACCCAGACCCAGTCCCATCTGGCGAATGGATGGATGGATGGATGGAGTAGATGGGGGGAGCGAGGGGGAGGGGGAGGGGGGCAATGTATTTGTCGTGGCGACGGACGGATAGCGACGTGACTGTGGTTGCTTTCGGGGGGCAGCCGCTGCGCCGCGCTGCAGGGGAAGCAGGGCCAGCGCCCGCCGCGGCGTGTGTGGTGCCAAGAGAGAGAAGCGAGGCGCGAGGAGGCGGGCAAGGCTGGCGCCGCGGGGCCCGCCTTGTCAGCGGGGATGGCCAGCTATACGTGTAGTACGAGAGGGCGTGGATCTCCTCCCGTTTCCTTTCCAACGCCCTCATGTCGCCCGCCGCGGCTTTTTACCGCGACGATGACATGCGGGCCCCAGCGGGCCCGGAGGCCAGGCTGTAGATGGGTGGGCTGTGGTTAGATGAGCGGGCCGGCCCGCTCGTAGGTGATTACCGGGGTTTGTTTAGGGGGAGGGGGTTAACAAGGTTGGAAAAGGCCTGGTTCGCGCGCGAAACGGGATTGGATTGGCGGCCGGATCGGGGTGCGGAGGGGGGCAACTCCGTGGCCGGCGGTGTGGCTGCGGGTGGGCCCGGCTCGGGGAGTCGGGGTCATGCGGCGGCCGTGATGGACGGGCGGCGTCGGTGGACGGTGGTCCACGCCCCCAACCGGCCGGCGACGGACCGGCTGGGCATCGGCGCGTGCGCTGTGCCGCCGGACCTCAAGGCGAGGTGAGGCCGACGGCGTGATCGATGGATGGAGTTAGCTAGGCTAGGTAGGTACGTGAAGGAGGTACGAGCGTGCATGAATGTTGCGTGGCCGATCAGAATCACAACGACGCTCAGGCTGAGGCTTTGGATTGATCACGGTTCGTGGGATGGATCTAATGAGCGAAGAAGGTTCGGCTCAGCGCAATACTAGAACACAAGGACGCTGGGACAGATACTCGTACTGCATTCCAAGCACGGTTTGGTCGACCGGCGGCAAGCCGTGGAACACTGCCTGAGAACCACCGTCACTTTGATTGCCCGCGGCTTTCATTTCTCCACAGGTTTTGTCGTAACTAAATAATCGGATAAATCGGTCGTGCGGGAGGAGGAAACCATTGGCCGAAGGGAACACACAAGAAGATAAAATTGTCTCTGTGTGTGTGTTTTGTGTGCAGGTCTGATATGAAAAGGGCGCAACATCGATTGACCATTTTTCAGATTTGTAAGGTGGATAACTTTACTAGGCCGCATCCCGCTGGCCCGCAAAACCGTTTTTGCGGGCCGACGCGGACAGCCACAGATGCAGACCTTTCAAACAGACCCGCATAAAAGTATATTCGAGAAATATGTTTTTATGCGGGTCGGCTGGCTTCTGCGGGTTCTGCTCGGGCACCGCCGTAACGACCCGTAAACAGAAAAACTGCAAAATCTCGCATTTGACATAGGGTCTCACAAATAAGTTCAAATTCAAACGACATAACACACAGTTTTACGTGCAAATAAAAGTCAAGTTCATTACGGCAAACGCAAAAGAGGGCCTTGCAAAAGTTTGCGCCCATGTCCGGCATCATCTTGACCGATCTTTACTCCGCGCCACCGAGTCCATCTTGAAGTTCATCGCCACCACCGAAGCCACCTCCCGCGCTTGTTCCAACTACCGCACCGAAATTATCAACATTGCCACCATATGGAGCAGAAAAAACATCTACAGAATTGTAACACGCACCGGCCGACGCAACAATTCTCCTCTTCAAGATTTCTCTCCTTGCCATATCGTGCCATGTTTTGGTGAGATCGTCCATGTCATTGCAGTTCATTGACATTATCTTGTTCTCTTCGGCAAGCAGCTTGGACATGGCTTTGTTTTCTGCAGCGCGTGCTCTTCTCTCCTCAATGGCAGCTTTGCGCAGCCCCTCTTCTTTGAGCAACTGTCACTTTTTTTGCTTCTCCTTTGCCTTCTTCTCGGCCAATTCTTTCTTGATCTTCAATGACTTCAACAACATCGACTCGTTTGATTGCACCATGGCATCAATCTTCTCCCCCAAGCTCGATACTTCTTGCTCTCTCTTCATCTTCTCCTTGGTCTTCTTGTCGCCATCGGGCTTGTGCAAATTTCTTGGGCCATCATCATCCTCATCTTCATCCATGTTTGTTAGTAAGCCTCTCTTTGGTGGGGACTCTTTGTCGATCAACTTTCACTTCTCGCACTTTTGGAGCAAGTCCCAACAATGCTCTACTTTGAAGAATTTGCCTTCTGAAGCTTTCATGTCCTTGTATCTATGTTGAGCAATCTTGTCCTACAAAACGTGAACAAAGTGATGCAATTATTTTCCATGATGCAAAATATGATGATGCACAACTTGAACAAAGGCAAAACAAACTCGCATAGTCGGACTCCACGGTGCCACTTGGAGGTCCATTGCGTACTTGCTCCAAGCAAGCTGCCCAACGGCTGCACATTGGTTTGATATTCTCCCGACGCCCTTGAAGCAGCCGAAATGTGCGTGGAGTCCTATTGGGATGCTTTGCCATAATGCGGAAGTATTGATCTTCAATCCTTTGCCAATATCTCTTGGCGGTTTGAGAAGTACCCGTGCATGCATCAAGAGACACCACACTTCATGCTTTGATCAAAGCTTGATCTTCCAAGATCGTGTAGTTCTTCGATCTTATAATTTTCCCAGTTTTTGTTTGCGATTGCTCATACGCTTCCGCTTCGATCTCCTCCAATTCGTCCTCACAACCATGATCATCCACGCTGCCCTCCGTTTCATTATAGTCGAATGCGGCGAAAGGGGCTTGATCAATGACAACCGCGTTCGTGTCCAACAAGTTCACGAACTCGGTAGTTGCATTGTTTGAACCACCGCTATAGTGAACAATAACAAGTCACGAGCTATCGGTGATAATGGCGAAAATGAAAGGAAATCGCCATGACCGAAGACGCATACCTTCCGGCCATTTCGTCGAACACCTCGCTTGCGGGGGGAGAGGCACCGTTGAACAGCATAGCCAGAGCACCTCCTTGCGGGGGGATGGAGTGAGAGGATGAAGAAGGTGGCTTCTTTGTAGCCGGAATCTTCCTCCGCTTTACGCCCGCGACCTTGCTGACCTTCTCCGCCGCCGGCTGGGATCGCGCTGCCGGGTTGGTGCCCGGAGCGCGGGCCATCGCGGCGGGGGCAGCCGGATTCCCGCCCTGCACGACCACGTTGCCCAGCCGCTTGCGGGCAGGCGCGGCGTTTGCTTGGGCGACGGCGACGAGATCCTCCCGAGGGGAAGGAGCGTGCGCGACCTCGACGGCGACGGGGGACAGCATGGGGTCGTCCATGGCCGCGAGGGACGGCCGGGGAGGAAGCACCGGAGCGTGCGGAGGCGGGGCAATGGTAGCGGAGGGTGGGGGAAGCGGGAAAGGGCGCGCGGAAATGTCCCTCCCGCCAAATCTCGCTGCGGATAGGGGTTGAGCTCGGGTCGGCCTCCCAGCCCGTGAAAATAGAGATTGGGGGAGAAGATTTACCGCGCCCCGCAAAAATATTTGCAGGCCGGGACGGGATGCTGGGTCTAATCGGGCAGGTTTTCCCGCCCCGGCTCGCAATTTGGTGGTTATTTTGCGGACCGAGGCGGGATGCGGAGTCTACTAGAGTCGCTCTAAATGGCTCCTTCATGCACTCACACCCGGCCGGATGAAACAACCAACAAGTCAAAATGAAATCAAAAATTTAAATTCTGTTTTACGGGGTAGAAGAAGTTTCATTCCATAATTATAGAGTTATAATCGCAAGGCAAGAGAAGAGATCCTCTAGATGTATGGAGGCCCTCTGTCGTATCTAGCGGGTGAAGAAACACTTGGCATTGTAGGGTCTGGTGGCACAGGCTGCAGGTGGGCCCTGCCCGTGTGCCTCTTCTTTTTTACCTTATACTAGAGCGGTAGAGCCTACGATGGGAGTGAGGATCATACCACGGGCGTGCATTGTGTGCTCTGTATCTGCGTGGCACGACCGATCGAGCGGGCTAAGGAACTGCGATGTACGGACACACATGAATGTTGTGTGGCCGATCAGATTTAACTACATGTTAGGTTGCCTTAAGGCCAGTTCTTTTAGGCGACCTTAACTAGATAGGATTGTAAAAAAAATATGGAGTGGCGATTCTAGGAGAAGCTGGGGAGGGGGATGACTTTGAGAGAATCGCCGAAAAAAACTGGCCCTAATTTTGATAGGCCGTGTTACTTGTGTTGCATGTGTCCTTTGGACCTACGGTTGATTGATTAAGAAGGACAGAAATAAATAATTACAGACGGTGGTAAGCTGCGGCACAGCTAGAAATTTTCATCATTGGGTTCATTAGGTGGTAAAATTATTTTAAATTTCATAGTAAACGGGAAATAAGTACAGTTTTTGTTTTTGCAAGAGAAAATTTTAATCTATTCAGAATCTGTCATGGCACTACAGAGAATAGTAGAGGCAATACAAATTACAATTAGGTTCATGGACCATCTAACGATGACTACAAGCATTGGAGTGACACGCCGCCGTCTTCGCCCTCCCTCGCCGGAGCCATGCAAACCTTGTTGTAGTAGACAGTCCAGAAGTAGTTGTGCTGAGGCCCCAAAGTACCAGTGCACCCTAGCCGGAACCATCGCCAACGAAGAGAGTCGTGGACATAAATGATCAAACATGTGACCACACCAACAAAGATGAATGGAAAACTCGATGCAAATAGATCAACCAAAACCAACACCAACCAAATCCCGCGAGATCCGATGAAAACAATCTTCATACACCCTCTTACGACGCTATATGCACCATCAGAGCAAAGATGTCGTGGGAGACATTATTTCTACCGAGGGACATTGCCAGTACAACACAGCCCCAGCTAAGACGCCGAACCAAAACAAAACCGGGAGCGAGGTCCGTCCTGCTGGCGGGGGGCCGAGATCCTTCGCCCTTCCACGACCCAGAGGTCATCGGAGTCGAGGCAGACTAGCGGCGGCGCTAGCGAGAGGAGGAAGAAGACTTTTGGGGAGGAGGAAATACATGCACGCTTGGGACTTTGTAAAGGAGGTTGTCTAATTTACAACCCGTGAGTATATATAGATAAATTTTATGAGTAAAAAGGAAGTATGCTTCTTCTGTCCAGATCCATGGGGTATACGTGTAGTGAATATGATGTTTACCGATTTTGTGTCGCATAATAAAAGTAATTATCAGCCAAAGTTTTTTCTTGACCGAATGAACCCTCGGAAATTATATCGGAGGGAGGGGGGCAACAAACCCTGGGAAAAGATACCCGAGGAAGACCAACTGAACCCTCAGAAATTATACCGGAGGGAGGGGGGCAACAAACCCTGGGAAAAGATACCCGAGGAAGACCAACTGAACCTTCGGAAATTATACCGGAGGGAGGGGGCAACAAACCCTGGGAAAAGATACCCGAGGAAGACCAACTGAACCTTCGGAAATTATACCAGAGGGAGGGGGGCAACAAACCCTGGGAAAAGATACCTGAGGAAGACCAACTGAACCCTCGGAAATTATACCGGAGGGAGGGGGGCAACAAACCCTGGGAAAAGATACCCGAGGAATACCAACTGAACCCTCATAAATTATACCGAAGGGAGGGGGGCAACAAACCCTGGGAAAAGATACCCGAGGAAGACCAACTGAACCCTCGGAAATTATACCGGAGGGAGGAGGGCAACAAACCTTGGGAAAAGATACCCGAGGAAGACCATCTGAACCCTCGGAAATTATACCAGAGGGAGGAGGGCAACAAACCCTGGGAAAAGATACCCGAGGAAGACCAACTGAACCCTCGGAAATTATACCGGAAGGAGGAGGGCAACAAACCTTGGGAAAAGATACCCGTGGAAGACCAATTGAACCCTTAAAGGGATTAACAAAATCCTCGGAGAACAAAACAAACCAACATGGTTGCACGTGAATTCCTAACTGTGAATGTGGTTTTTATATGTTAATAGAGAAATTTTTGCACGATCAATAAAAAGTGAGGCGCTATGCTGGGGCGAGGGTACTGAAAATGAAACTGCTCCGAAGAAAGATATCGGGTTTCCCAATGCTTCTCCATGCCGAACATGATGCGGGTTCCTGCATGATGACGATAAGCAACGCATCACAATCCTTGACTTCATAGAAAAAACGGTTAGTTTACTCGAATAAATGACTCAATATTTAGTAATCAAATCATTAGGTTTTTAGATCATTTAGTTCTGAATGAAAGGAGAGAGAGAGAGAGAGAGAGAGAGAGAGAGACCTCCTCATTGTGTTTCAAGAGTGACAAACTAAAGACGAGTAACTTTAGAAGATCAGAATGGCTCCCAATGAACCTGCGCCGACAAGAACAATCAAACAAAGACTTCTTAAAGAGTTAATAGTTACTCCCTAGATTCGATAATGTAAGACATTTTTTGACATGAGACAGAGGGAGTAGATCGTACGTGGAGGTGGAACACGAGAGGCACTACAAATATTCCTCTAGCTCTATACGCATGCCTTTTTTTTCTTCAGAAACACGGATAAAAACTTTGGTCGATCTCCCTCGAAAATTCAAACATTTCGGCGGGCTTTACCTGATCGATCCCTGCAACGTAGTACCTGCACTGTACGTACGCGACACATGCAGGCAGTGCTGCAGAAATATACACGTACGATTCGGTCCATACACGAAATACCAATTTAAAGCCATTTACACAAACATAGCCTGCACACAGGAGCTCTGAGCCCCTCCTCTGCTCTGCGCCGTAGCATGCATCTACTGCTCCTTGCATGCAAAGTATGCGATGCAATTACGCATATCTACGTACGACGTACTCACGCCGCTGCCTGCAACACTTTGCATAGGTATCTATGATCAGGACGCTCTGCTGGCAGGCGGCCATTCAAGTCGCTGCTGCATGCATGCTGCGTGCATGGTTCACACTTGCTACATGATCGTCGATGTCGATCGACGGCTGGCTCTGCACCATGCACACACACATAGGAGCTGTGTCTGTGCTGCTCCAGAGGCTGGCCAGAGGTTGTGCGCGCATCAAAGTGCCAATATCTTTTTTGCTTTTTCTGCGATGACACGACGTACGTACATGCATATTAATCCGTGGGTTCGTCGATCAGCCACGTACCGCGCACGTTACGTCCTGTTGAATGGTTGATGATGAGATAGGATAAGAGTTATGTGTACGTTGGGAGCACCAACGGTGACGTGCACTTGTGTTCCCCGAGAGAGGAGTGACCAGCCAAAGGTTTCATCTGAGGTCACACACGATGATTCAATCTTAGTTGACTTTTTTTTTCCGTTCAGTAATTATTTTGGGGTTTTCTTAATTAGAAAAATTGTATTCCCCCCTTCTCTCTTCTACTTCTCGTGAGATGGCGATGAGAAATGATGATGTAGGCACCGAAGACACGCTTACGCTACTACATATCCGAGCACTACTAACCCCTCGTCACTGACCGGTCGCTAACCATGTGTCGCCGGTAAGTGAAAACTAATTGATGGGTTATCTGACTCTAACTTAGCACCGGCTGGTCGTTAAGTAGTGTCTCGTCTCTGATTTTTTTTATCACGACTGGTTTTTAGTTGCCGGTCTATGATGTTTATTCTTTACATACTGCTTCGGACTTCAAATTCCTTTGATCACCACTTCGGCTCCTCTCCCTTGCTCACTGGATGTAGCGACACCGATTCACCTCTCGTCCGTTATAAATTCCCACTGGCACCCTGCACAAACCCGAGCTCTTTCTCGCCGCCACCCATTTCTCCCAAATCACATCGGAATTTGGCCAGAATTCGCCATGGTGAGGCTGCTCTTGACCCACCATTTCGCCTACTCCTTCCAGCATGTCCCGACCATCGTCTTGTCGGATGATTCCCCGAGATTGGACGACGAATACGAGGAGGAGGCTTTCAACTGGAGCTCCTCATAGGAGGAGGAGGTAGATGGGGAACAACCCCCCACCGGCGCGATCGTGCGCGACGGTGGTGTTGTGGTGCCCTTCCAACCATGGGAGGAGGAGGAGCGCCTCGTCGTCGAGGCACAGCTTGGCGCGGAGCATGCTGACGTTGTGGCCGTCGCCACCCTTCACACCGATCCGCACGCGGTGGCAGAGCAGCTCACTACTGAGCGCCAGTCATCAGGAGTAATACCGGTTGCCGTGACTCCGGTTGTCACGAACCTCGGTGACAACGATGACGGCGAAGAGCCAGAGAAGCCCAGGGGCAACCATGAAGATGAGGCATCAGGGTTCAAAACCTTTGTTGTGCTCCATGCTATATAGATGTTATTTTTTATTATCATATTGCTTTGCGTGATCATAAAAAGCTGACATGATATTAGTGTGGCAATGCCACCTTTCATTACTGTTTCATACATGCTACACTAGATCATTGCACATCCTGATACATTGCCAGAGGCATTCATTAGAGTTCCTACATCATTTTATTGAAAAGATCTATAATTGGTCCCCAACACTCGTGGGATATCGGGTTGTGATGGAGGAGCTTTGTGGAAATTATTGTATTGGAACAATGACAAATGATTACTTGTTTTAAGGAATAACGTTGAAATCTATTTTTGGATACAAGATAAGGTTTAAGGAAGAGCTTTTGATTGTTTACTTTGAATCATGAATCTATAGCTTAATTTGGTTGTAACCTTTTGTATTTTCCCCTTTTCTTTCCGTAATATGTCATAACACCGTTGTTGTCGGGGAAACAACTTTCGACTAGGTGTATCCTTAGTAGCGCGATGTAAGTAAGTTAGTGTTAGCAAGGGCGCGTACAATGGACTTATAGCAAAGGTGGATGCACACATGACAAGAGTGGCATAACACTGTTTTTACTAGGTTCAACCGCCTCGTTGGAGCGTGACGTAGTGCTTTGTTAGGAGGGCCTCAGGTGGGGTTGTATGATCACAAGGCTCTGGCTCTTGCATGACTCCTCATAACGCTCTATTGAACTCTTGGCCAAGGTCGACCCGAGTTGTGCGCGACTCCCCGGACTTGACCCTAGAGTGACTTGAGAGCTATAAATAGGTCCAAGAGCTCCCCTTCCAATCAGTTTATTCAAGTGAAGATGGAATGATTGCACGTTCCCATTGGTGGCTTATACAGGTGAGGATGCCTTGAAAAATGACCAAGGCTACCCATGATGCTAGTGGGCAGGAGATGTAGTATGTAACCTAGGCCGATGAGTCAAGATTAGTCAAAGATTAGGGTGTCTATTGTCCATGGTGCTCGACTCCCCTTCATCCAAGCATGAATAGGCTTATAGCTGGTTGGGCCTCATGTAGACTTGGATTCTTGCCTTCGTTGTTGACTTTGTCCTTTTATTTTCATTTTGATTTGTTGACCATGGCTATTTGCTTGGACTTTCTTTGATCGGTCTTTCTCCTCCTTGACTAGGTTGGAATTTTGTTGACCGCCTTGGTTCTTGTCGAGTGTCTTGGATTTTTGTTGACAAACTACCTAGGACTACTGGGACTCCCCTAATGGGATTATTTATTCCCCTCCAACACACAAAATAATATATATACATAGCAGAAACCTTATAATTATGTTCTTAAAAGATGGATTGGTGGATGAGGTTTTCACTGGTGTCGGATGCTTTAGGGGGAAGATCTGACCAAGTGGCGTCCACATAATATATACAATGGCGATAACCACATTACCGAAAGTATGGAAGGTGAGGGAGGTCCATCTTTAGTCCCGGTTGGTAACACCAACCGGTACTAAAGGAAATTTTTGAATTTTTTTTTATTTTCAAATTTCTGAATTATTTTAACCTCTAATCTCTAATCACCCCTCATCACTGCTCAATTTAACCTCTAATCTCTAATCACCCCTCATCATTCCAAATCATCTAACTTCCCGGACGGTCACCCATCCTCTCACTACTCCAGCCTAAGCACGCTTAGGGCATCTCCAGCCGTTGGCCCCCCAGGGGGCGTCTAAAAGCGCCGCCTGGGGGTGAGCCGGCACAAAAAATGGCCCTGGGGACGAGTCGGTCCCCAGGGCCGCCCCCAGGCGCGTATTAAAAAACAAAAAAAAGAACGTTCGGCGAAGTTATGATAAAAACTAGTTAAATTTCGGCCAAACATGGCAAATTTCGGCGAAATTCGTCCAAACATTACATTAACCTAATCTAAAAAAAGAAAGGGGCTGAAGTCGTCGCCGCCGTCGCCGCCATCGTCGTCGTCGGCCTTCTCCTCCTTGACGCGGGTGCCCTTGCTGGACCCCTGCCCGGCGTCGCCATGGCGAACAGGCGGTGGCGCGTCGTCGTCGTCGTCGCTGTCGCCTAAGACGACGACCCCGCCTTCCTCGCGGCCGCGTCGGCGCTCCTCGAAGCGGCGTAGGGCGGCGCGCTGGCGCTCCTTCTCCTTCTCCCGGCGCACCTTCTCCATCGCAATGGAGTCCTGGCGCGCCCATTCGAGGGTCGCGTCGTCGTCGTCGAACTCCGCCTTCACCGGCGCCAGCCCCGGCTCCGTCTTTGGCTTGACCAAGCGCGGAGGAACCGACGAGGAGGAGGCGCGCCGACCGCCCTCGTTGATGACGATGCCGGCACTGCGAGTGCGCCGGCCGAGCGGCGTCTCTGCCGCGGGTTCGGCCTTGACGCTGAGCAGCGCCGGAGAACCGAAGGAGTGTGAAGAAGAACGCGATGAGGAGGAAGAAGAGGAGGCGCCGAACCTCCTTGGCGCCCATGGCCCGACGCGTCGGTGCTGCGCCGGGGCGGCCACCCTCGCCGGGGGGTACGCCAACGGTGGGTCGTTGCCGCCCTCGAGGTACGTGAGCACGCCCTCGAGCGTGCGGCTGGGGACGCCCCACCAGAGGTGGCGCCCCTCGCTGTTCTGCCGGCCGCCGACCACCGGCGCGCCGTTGGTGGACGCCAAGCGCTGCTGCTGGCGGCGCTCGAAATACGCCGCCCAGGCCGCGTGGTTGTCGGCGGCGTACTGGGGGAGGGAGAGTTGGGCGTCGGTGAGGGACGCGCGCACGATCTCGACCTCCTCGGCGAAGTAGTTCGGCTTCGCCACGGCGTCGGGCAACGGGGGAATGGGCACTCCCCCGGCGCTGAGCCTCCACCCCGTTGGCCCGGCGCGCATGTTCGGCGGCGCCGGGATGTTCGCCTGGAACAGGAGCCAGGACTCTTGTTCGCGGAGCGAACGGCGGCCGAAGCCGTTGGCCGCCGCCTTGTCTCCGGGGAAGCGTTCCGCCATGGTGACGGCGGCGCTGGGCGGGCTCGGGAGAGGTAGAGGGAGGGGCTGGGCGGCGGCGCTCGGGAGAGGCAGGGAGAGGGAGGGGCTGGACGCCGGCGAGGGGCGGGACTAGTGTGGGCACAGGCGAGTGGAGGCCGCCGGCTTTTATAGCCGGGCCACGCCCGTGTGTACGCGTGCGAGGAAGGGAAGGCGTCGGCGCGCCGTCCCGTGACGCGCCGCTCGTGAGGAATCAATGGCAAGGCTGCCGGCGTCGGCGCGCCGTCCCGTGACGCGCCGCTCGTGAGGAATCAATGGCAAGGCTGCCGGCGGCAGCCTTGCCATTGATTCCCCGCGGGAACCGAGGCCGTTGGGGGAAGACGAGGCGCCGAGTCGCTGACGCGGCTGGCCCGCATCTTTTTCACGCCAAAACAGTTCGCCCCGGCGCCCCCGGGCGCCCCCCAGCGCGTCGGGTTCGGCTTGGGTCCGCCGGCGCTGTTTTCGGCCCAAGCCGGCGAAAAACGGGCTCCTGGGGGCGCGACTTGGCCGTTTTTTCGGCGCCGGCGCGAAAAAATCGCCTGGGGAGGCCTTCCTGGGGGCGCGGCTGGAGATGCCCTTAACTTCCGGGTTCTATTCTCCCTCGTTTCCAAGTCTGCACTTGTTGTTTTCCTGATAATAGTAAGATGTCAATCCTATTAACCCTCAGGAATTTAGCTTGAGCATGAAGTCACACATTTCACTGTTTGAGTTTGAAACTATTGTTCTAAAAAACAATATTAATTTAGTAACACTAATATTTCTTGAATAAGTAGTTTGACCACAGTTTGACCAATGTTTGACCAGATTTGACCAAAATACAAAAAAACTGAAATAATTATTTAGTAACACTAATATTTCTTGAATAAGTAGTTTGACCATTGTTTGACCACAGTTTGACCAGATTTGACCAAAATTTAAAAAAACTGAAATAATTATTTAGTAACACTAATATTCTTGAATAATTATTTAGTAACACTAATACTTTTTGAATAAGTAGTTTGACCATAGTTTGACCAGATTTAACAATAATTCAAAAAAACTGGAATTTGAGCATAATTTTTTTTCTTTTAGAATTTAAGGATTCTAAAAATTTGCAAACAGGCCGTAGGCTGTCAAAATCGGATGCGGATTTTCGTGCTGAACATTTTAATATATTATACGTTTTTTTCTAACATCGTATGCAAAAGCTATAGCCGTTTTACATTTCCCTGCATTTTTTGCAAAACATGTCCAAATTTAAGTTTTTAAATTTTTCTAACTAGTAGATGTGGTAACATAACTACATCTCGAAGGATTTTAATTTTTGAAGTTTTTATCATTTTCTTTTGCTTTTTGCAAAACTGAAAAGGCGATACACGGGGGAGGGGGGGGATTTGAAAACTGCACCATTAGTACCGGTTCGTGGCACGAACCGGTACTAAAGTTCTCAACCCCATTAGTACCGGTTCGTGGCATGAACCGGTACTAAAGGTTCGTTTCACGAACCGGTACTAATGGGCATCGCACCCTTTAGTACCGGTTCGTGGCACCAACTGGGACTAAAGGTCCCATTTGAACCGGGAGTAATGCATGTACGGTGCCCTCGCCGGTCGAACCGGGACTAATGCTCACATTAGTCCCGGTTTGTAACACAACCGGGATTAATGCTCTTTTCTGGCCGAACGAAAGCCCTGTTTTCTACTAGTGAAGTGTCAAATAACTAGCCTCGTTTCATACCGCCAGCCGTTTTTTTAATGTTAATTCGCCATAGAAAAGCCTAAACAATGAATATCGAGACAAAATCTAATTATTCTTGAATACGCACTAGTCTTCTATATCTCAGTATCCAAGGAGACGGTAGGAAGTGAAGTCCGGGAACTTGAGGCCCGATCACGAGGAGATTGAAGTAGTGTCGCCGATTGCAGGGCCGTATGAGTCATACACCAAAATATACAAACAATAGAACCTCCCACCAACTCAGGACAACATGATTGACACAATGAACTAGTGGCGGCATTAGGTAATCCATATGCTTGAAGTTGTAAGTATCCTCTCGTGGCTATTTTGCTGCTAGGTTGTAAGACGATGCTCTAGATTTTTGCAATTCCTGTTGGGTTGGAGATAGCTGTGAGGCTAGGATTCTCTATGTAACCGGAGGTGGTAATACACTTGTACAAACAAGAATTGCATAGCAATATTACTCGCATATAGTCATCCATTCATCAAGTTATGTATATCTTCTTGCAGCCTATATTGTACTTTTTTCTTAGACAATTACTACTTTTGTAAAGAAATATAAGAGCGTTTATAGATCACTAACGCTCTTATATTTCTTTACGGAGGGAGTACCACTTGTAGGTTTTGCATTTTTACATAAAGCAGCTAAACAAAAATTAAAAAAGAACATAAAGGTGACATTGCTCCGAAAGGGCACATAACAGGGAATTGTTTTTGTCGTAACATTAACAGAGGCATGCATCTTTTTTTGTGAGAAAATTTTCAATCTATTCATCTTCAATCATTGCAGTACAACAAATACCAGTAATAATAAAAATTATATCCAGATCCGTAGACCATCTAGCGATGATTACAAGCACTGAAGCGAGTTGTTGACATGCAGAAGAACCGTTTAATCACTGGACGGACGCAGAATTTGACATAAAAGTTTTAATCACTTATAGGGATAAAATCCGTATCTGCAAAGATTTAGGGCATGTTTGGTTCCAAATAAGTCACCAACTTATAAGTCAAAAATGAAAAAAGTGACTTATTTTGCCAAACAGACCCAACTTATAAGTCACCCCAACTTATAAGTCATAAGTTGCTCCACCCCAACTTAAAACTTATAAGTCACCCCCTTTTGCGTGGGTCCCACCACCTTTACATAAAAAACAAGGTGGAAAAGTGTGCTCAGGTAACTTATAAGTCCGATAACAACCAAACGGGCATGACTTATAAATCATTGGTTTTAAGTCACCTAACTTATAAATCAGGTGATTTATTGAAACCAAACAGGGCCTTAGGCATCCCTCAGCGCTAAGCAGACGCACCAAAACTTGTCCAATGACGATGAGGTGCAGCCCCGACGGGAGACAAACAAGGCAGCATGCAGCCTTCGCTGAGAAAAGAGACAAACAAGGCAACATGCAGACATACATGCACATGTCATGTTAAATCAGCCGAGCTCAATCAGGCTTATGCTGATGCTGTGCAGCCTTGCTGCCAGCTATAGCCTGCCTTGCATACAAAGCCTATCAGTAAATAAAGTAAATTATAGAAAGAGAGTGAGGGAGAGGAGCACACACTCACACAAGGTAGTAAATCAACGCAGTAGAAACTGGTTCCAGGTCCATCCGAACCAGTTTCTACTGGGTTTTGCGTGCACGCCATGTGTGCACGAACACACTGGAGATAGTAAGTATTGATTGCTATATTATGCATGTGTGAGTGTGTGACACATGCACATTATAGTACCTTCCTTTCTTGATGTGTGAGACATGTAGGGAGGAGAGCCCATAGCAAAGTGACCAGTGGATACGGTTGTATTCAAAAGGTAGTATGTCATTTTTTTTGCAGGTGAGTATGACATCTTTTGAACCAACCCGCAGCAGAGTTACATCTCACCCACCCACGTTTTTCAGTTTGATTATATAGTTTGTACCAATTATATCTTTTGAACCAAATATCTTTGACAAACCATTTATATATTAGTATTCACAATATTTAAATCTTCAAAATCAAATAAATTTTGAACACATTTTAATAAATTGAATTTAAATTATGAAACCATATTGAAACTTATATGAAACTATAACATGTGTGTCTCATCGTATTTTTACATTTTCATTATTTTTTCCTTTACGTGGTTTCACTAATTTTTTATTCCGGATTTCAGTACTATTTCATTCAGGTTTCATTTTTATTTTGGGAGCTTTCAAATATATCATTTAGTTAAATTATCTTTCATGATTGGGAAGGCAATAAAAAGTGTTCTCTTCACACATTTTCTTTACGATATCATGTCCATATGCAATTTTATATGTTTTCATTATTTATGCAGAAGTTATCCTTTGCATGTTTGGTTATTGTTTCACTCCCACAATTCATCGATGTTTCATCTCGGATTTGATATAAGTTTCATTATGATTTATTACATTCCCTTTTGCATGTTTACATTATTGGTTCACTTCGGTTTCATTGTCGTATTATCTCACATTTCGTATAAGTTTATTAAGGTATCGAATTTGAATTTGAACTTGTTCTGAACATGTCCAAGTTCGATCTTGATTTAAAGATTTAGATGTCATGAACATGAATCTGCAAACGAAATCTAAATCGGATAATTGGTTCAAAAGTTGAAAGTATTACAAATTTTAGAATCAAACTACGAGTGTCGGTGGATGGACCGTGGGATGAAAGAATAAAATAGGCTGAGCCCAATAAATTTCTTCTCCTATAGTACGGGTGGTCCCATGAAAAATTGAAAATAGTAAAATTCAGTAGAGTAATAGTATGCAAAATACATATCTGCACACATGGCATGCATGCAGGACCCTGGTAGAAACCGGTTCCGCTAGAATTTCATTTCACCACGTAGGAGGTTCACCGTTTGTGCATGCAGATATATGCACACCCCAAATTAAGGAACAAATATAGACTCTTCTCTCCCCTCTCCTTTGTCACTTTCTCTCTCTATCTTTAAAAGATGCATCTTTCATCTCAAACATATATTGCCTTCATTAATGAGATGCTAAACGAAATTCATCATGCCAAAGCCCAAAGGTGGCGCCTTTGTAATAACCGCCGTGACGTGACAGACAGCCACGCAGGGGCAGCTAGCGAGCAAATGGCAATGGGAAGAAGCTCCATGCAGATGCAGGTCACAAGCTGGCTCGCTCACATGCATGTCGTATGCTACGGCCCACGGTCACATGGGACAATGCCTGCGTGCCTAGTTCTGGACAAAGTCAAAAGCCCTAGTATGCCATTGCCACTACTGTCATAGTGTCATACCGTACTTTGGAGATGAGGTCTGCAACATTGCATTGGAACTATTATTTTGTTGTTGATGAATAAATGTTAGCATTGTTCCAATCCAAAACCAAGTTTGAACCTTTTCATGCGCTCCTGCTGTGGCTTCTGCTACATGCATCTCGTGTTCTTGCCTTGATTTTTGTTCCCCGGCCTTTTTTTCCAACTCCATGGAGATCAACCAGATCATAGCATCATTGCACTGCGTGAGCTGGATCTCTCAAGACAAAAGGTGAAAGAGATGTGTGTGCGCGGGATGGTGTTAGTAAGGGTCCAGCGGCAGCTAGCAAGCAAGCAAGCAGCGAAAAACTCGTATCTTCTCTGCAGGGTCACCCCTGATGTAATGGCGGTTAATTTCTTTGACAGCGTCAACCCTCAGCTCCGAACAATGCTTGGTTAACTGCATCAATCGGTCCACCAAATTTGTTAGAAAAAACCATGTGAAAATTACTCAATTTGTTAAGTAACCCTAATGCATTATCAGTTTTTTTAGCCTAACTTCTGCTAACAACGAGGGTCGGTGAGGTTTTCACTTCTTTTTTCGTGTGGATAGCTGTGCCTGTTCTCAAACTTGGTGCGAGGTGCAAATTTGGGGCTCAATGAGTACAACAGCGGTTACCGTGCAGGTGCGCGCAGGCTCCTTATCCGTGCAAGATCACATGTCCCACCCATCAATCATACACTCATGAAATCTTTGTTACTCCCCCTCTACACACACAAAAACGATGTGAATTGAATTTGTGTTCTCAGGTTTCAGCTCCTTGACTCCTTCCATTTGGATGGATGGGCGAACCTCATGGAGGTGGCTGCATCTAAGTGCACATTAGATAACGCAGCAGCTCAGTACGTATTATTTATGGCATGTATATATCGATTGAACCCAAGTTTTTGTTGTTGAGCTTCGATAGGGAAAGAGAGATTTCAAGCTGTGTGTCTCTTGTTTCTTTAGAAAAGGAGATTATTCACCCCCAGCTGCAATTCAGTGCACACTGAAGCTGTGTGTCTCTTGCATAACCAAAAAGTAAAAAAAACATGAAAATGTAAGAACTAGGTAGGGTTCAACGAAAGAAACCATCATATGTATAGAGTTTATATACACGTGGCCTATACATTGCGACTTGTGTGCGAGGATCTCATATCCATGCCCGCCATCCATATAACTAAGAAGCATCTCTACAACAAAGAGAATGAATGAGCCACACGGTGGACCACAGGCCGTGCACCACCAATGCCCTGCCCATCTCCATTGATATAGCTAGTCATGCACACAATGCAAACCTACTCCTGCTCCATGTGTCTAGCCAAAGAAAATAAGGATGCAGCATGTAGAAAGTCACTAACTATACAGTGCGTTGCCATATTTCAGAATCCAGATGTTTAGGGGTGGGTTTGCAAAATGGGGGACACCAAAAAAAGAGGAGAAGGAAGATTGAAGGAGGGCGCAGCCAGAGCTAGTGGTTTCCCATTACTGAGATTCAGACATTCAGGGGACATATTATTGTTGGCACAGGCGACGTGAGTGAAAGGCAGAGCTACTGAGGTAGCAATGCATCTTATATGCATGCATGATGATGGTAGTTTTGATCAGGAAGAGATAATGCCAACAACGAGAGAGAGAGAGAGAGAGAGAGAACTGTTAATCCAAGAGGCATGCATAGTCTTTAATAATTGCACCAGCCTCTGATTTTTTTGGGTTGTGAAAACATGGCAAAAAGATAGAGGAGTAAAAATGTGCACTTCAATTTGTGTGTGTAATACTTAATTACCACTGCTGCAACACACATACACTGGTCAGTGGTCACAAATGATTTCACCCATGTGATCTCCCATGACAATGCTATGTCCCTGCTCCCACTCTAGTAGCTTGTGGCGGGCTAGTAATATCAAGTACTACAGTATATCCTGGTGATGCACTACAATGCTGCTAGGGGAGTGCGAGGGAGGTGTACTCACTCGCTTGCTTGCATGCCCTACGAAGGGAGCAGAGGAAATCTATAGAGATATTAAGCTCCCAGGATTTGAAGCGCTCTGGTGCATCAGGGTTTGTGGGGTCGTTGTGGGACCTGCATGTAAGGTTCTTTGTTGCTTAGTTTTATTTTCCCTCCTCTTTTTATTTTCTTACATGTTTTAATTATGAGCGCTTATTAAAATTTGTGAACATTAAAAATACAATAAAATAATAATTTATATTTTTAGCTTCATTAATATTTATTACATTCATGAGTATTTTGAAGTTCACAGATATTTTTAAAGTTTGCGAACTTTTTTAAAATCTGAAACTTGTTTAATTTGCAAATGTTTTTAATCCATGAATATATTTTAAACTCATAAACATTTACTACAATTCATGGTTTTGTGAATTCACATATTTTTTAAAATCTTTGAACATATTTTAACTAAACTAACATTTTTTTTTAAAAAATAGTCCATTTTTCTGAGCGAGCAGTGGACCGAGTGGAAAAAAGCTAATCGACTAAGAGGAATAGGGAGTCAAACTAAGCGAGCGAGAGCTCGTGGGCCGATCCATGTAAGTGTTATAGCAGCAATTTCATGATTTTAGCGTGGATAGGGCCTCTCAAGATGTTCAAACGACCACCACCAACCGGCACCGAGACCGACACGTGTAAGGACCCCACAACTGAAACACCAAAAAACTTCATTCTCCTCTAGGAAATATTGTCTCCAACAAAAACCCGACATGATATACAAATGAAAAAACAACTTCATAATGTAATTAAAGCACAAGACAACATTGATAAAATCCAAATAAAACAACCGACTATGGCACTCTACTAGATATAAAAGAATTAATCCCATGAGTGAAGAATGGCGTGGGGAAGTGCGCGTTAGCCTTTAGTCTTCTTGCATACACACTCCAATTGGTATACAAGGAAAGGGAGGAGATGGATCAGAAATGATTGATGGGATGCGAGTCCCCATGCCGCCCCCACAACCCCCATCCATTCGTCCATATTCATCCTTTGGTGGCCCAAAAAACTGAGGCATTTCTCGATCCGTCTTGGAATGGCATGCTTCGTTCATCGATCTCGTCTTGTCATGAGATGGCTTTGTGTATAGCATTAAGTAGGGTTTGAAGTTTCTTTGTGGTAGTAGCTTGGTTGCAGAAAGTGGCTGGCATTGGTGGATGTAATATCTAAGTTAAGAGCATCTACAGTCGGACGCCCCAAACCCTCCTCAAATGCCCGGGCGGCCCGCCCGGTCACTGTCCGGTCATGAAAAATTGACCCTGACGGACTCCTTAAATGGGCCTCAAACGCCTGGGCAGAGTGTTTGAGGGCGCAAGCAGAGCTAGCAGGGTACCCATGTGGACATATTATTGCTCGCAGAGGCCATGTGACTGAAGGCCAGAGCTTGCAATGCATCATGACTGGGTGAAATTCATGCAAACCTGACATAATTTATCAAAGTTTGGATATAAAATAGCATAAATCATCCATACATAACACGCAAATAAGACCAGTATAACAATACTTCAAATTCAACGATATTAACCGGATGATCAACAAGTTTTTCATGAATGGATCATGTCATCCCGCACACAGTGCCTCTTCAACTTTATCCAACGTTGTATGTACCTAAATGTCCGTCCCTCAATCCTGTGGTACATCACGACAACGCATACGGGCTACACAATGTGTAGAGCAATGTTGAGTGAATGAATGATTCAATCGATAAGTTGAGCAAGAAGAAGGAAAACTTAATATCTCCTTCAATGCCACGCGCAGTGGCCACCTTGCCTCCAGCCGAGCAACCGTGTCACAGAACTTGGTGACAGTGGTCAGGATGGCGTACCATCGATATGATAACGACCTCATATTGCGTTGTTGGATGACGTGCATGTCATAGGGCACAATGTTCTTTCGCGCGTGAAACGAATCATGCACGCGCAGCCAGAAGAGCCTCCTTTTTGTGTCTGCCTATAAAATCCGCAGATACGGCCAACCATGCATCGCACAACAACTCATCTTCGATCCTCGAGTACCCTGCCATCCTTCGTACCCCATAAGAACGACATGGCGTTTGAGAATTAGCCCAATGGCATTTGACCGAACACTTGCCGGGTGTGGTGTCCGCCATGGACGTCGTCGACAGGGGAGGAGGAGTGTACTGGCCACGGATTGATCCTGGGTGGACGACGCCATCGCAAAAAGCGAGCGGACGCGTCGGTGCTTGTTGCGGAGGTCCGACAATGACTGTGTGGCGGACGGAGAGGTACATTGGCGGCGTCGGAGGATGAGGTTTAGGATGCAAAACAAAGGGTGAAGGGGTGGATTGAAATAAAATGGGATCGGTAGGGGAATTCAGTGGGCCGGGAGGTGGTATCCTACGTGGCCGCTGTCCGCACACCCGCAAAGCCATCCCCCACTTTGCTTCAAATTTGCAGGGGAAAAGTGCATCAATATCGCTCGGCGGACCGATACATGACCACGTTGGATGGTAGAACACGTTCAGCGCGGTCCGGGTGTATGTGAGCGGTTTGAGGGTTGGCGTTGAAGACGCCCTAAGGCTAACCATGATGAGAGAGAGATAGAGAGAGAGAGAGAAGTACTTGAGCCAAGTACGTGCATGTGAAAAAGAAACTTCCTCCCCTACAATTTGCTAGCTTTGAAGTCTGGACCGCTCTAAATCTGTTTTTTTTTTGTCGTGAAAACATTGCAAAGCGAAAAAGAGGATAAACTATGCAGTTCTTCCACGTCAAAAACAAAATGCAGATCTTTTGTTCGTGTGATAATTACTAGTGCAATACACATACGCTGGTCAAAACTGATTTTACCCATACATAACAACGCTCTGTGCCTGCCCCAACTCTACTAGAAGTAGCCTGCGGCGGGCTAGTGATCTCATCTACAGTAGATCCTTGTGGCGCACTACACTGCTACTACTAGGGGAGTGCGAGGGAGGTGCACTCGCTCACTCGCTTGCAAATGCAAGCCCTATGAAGGGAGCAGAGGAAATCTTCTTTCATACACGCTCCAATTGGTATACAAGGAAAGGGAAGAGATGGATGAGAAATGAGTGATGGGATGTGAGTCCCACCACCATCCATACGTCCATACATACCGAAATACCGAAGCAGTTCTCGATCCATCTTGGAATGGCATGCTTCATCGATCTCGTCTTGACATGAGATGTCTTTGTGTATGTCTGTTTGTGCACTACTGGTTCTACTAGCTAGCATTAAGTAGGATGTGAAGTTTCTTTGTACTAGTACCGTAGTAGCTTGGTTGCAAAAAGTGGCTGCCATGGGTGGATGGGCGATCGAAGCTAAGGCTGGTGCTACCATTTTAGGGGTGTGGCACATGATAGATAGATGGCCTATCTATCATCACCGGGATATGGTGTGGATGTTGGAAAAGTCAGCACTCCAAAGGCCCCCTATCCTGTCACCTACCTACCTGTGTGGGTGCATGTGTGTTCAAGGATGGAGTTGAAGATTGGGCAAAAGATATTGCACTCTGGATATGGATAGATGGATGGACATTTGAGTGGAGAGCATCTGGAGATCACTGTTACCATCCAGCGTTACTTTTGGTCGACCGTTAGGCCATTCCTAGCACGCATGCCCATCATGTTGATGGTGCATGTAGTATGCGGTTAGTGGCAGCAGTTGTCTATCAATAGAGTACAAAGGACAAAAAGGAAAGGTGAACTTGAGGATGATTGATGTAGTATAACTAATCTAATACGATAATGCCAGGACACTACTGTGAGTGCAGTGCAATTTTGCAGTTCCAACAGTTGCTGAACTCCATTTCATGAGACAGAGCAGAGCATGTGTTAGGGAGGAAAGAACATTCGGAGCCAAATCACAACCGGGCCCACAGATCAGTTAGTTGTGTACACATGGGTGGCCCACCCACAGGATCGAGACAGGGAGAGAGGGCTCAGCTAAACACTAGTGGCGAGTAGGATCCTGTGAATCTCTGATCCATGCTTGGTTTGTTCGTTTGGGCGCGTGTCCTCTAATGTATGCTAATGATTTTGGAGAAAGAAAAAAAGCGTATGCTCATGGTCGGGACCGCCACCCACAGACAACGGTGCCGCGCTGCCAGTGCCACGGATCCAGATCCACAGCTCTCTCTGGGCGCCGGCACATGCGGCTTGTGCCGCCGACGGTGGTGTAAACATCAAGCCCGGTACGGCGATCGACGGCGACGCCGACGGCCGGCACGTCGGATTCCTTGGAAATGATTGGCCCGTCGCCATCTCGCCGCAGTCATATGCTAATGCTCCTTCCTGATTTGCTTTGGTTCGAGCGTGTAGCGTTTCTACCGTGCGAGCAAGCTGCAGCAAACGTGTAGCGTTTTACACTGCTATTCCAGGCGTGGAGCAAATTGAATTATACTGTACACCACGAGGAGTTCGTTCGTCTATAATTTTCACGTCCGGATGGATTTCCTTGTACAGATGGGTTTCATTGTACAGTATTTGACTATTTCAGTTGTTACAAGCCACTAAACTTATATAGTGACACAGCAAACTTACTATCTGTTCGGAAAAGGTGACATGATCAGGAAAAATTCCAAGGGTTTTGTCTGTTCTAATCACATCGCGTCCTAAGTTGAATATAATGTTTACAAGTTGCGTATCTCCTAAAGTTTACATGCATGAATTCAAATAAGTTAACCATGTTCTTCATATGTAGGTCGATTTTAGTTGCACTGCACAAAATAAAGGGAATGTTAGTCAGCAATAGATTCTATGGTGATTGTCGCCAGCAAGAATACCACTAGTGGTTACGCCCCATCCCAGCTATCGCATTGCAATAGATTGGACTTAGGTATGTTATTATTAACCACATGCATTTTATAAATCGATGAATATCTTGTGTTGATTGTCTTTTCAATTTTTGTTCTATGCAAAATTATATTTTAGTTGCAGTGCACAAAAGTGTTGGAAATATGAGCAATTTACCATATGATTTTATTAACGGAAATACTAGATAAAGCATGACTAAAATAACAGAGATAAAGCAAGTCATGTAATCTGACAAAGAGAAGGTAAATAACATCTACAAATATGAACTAGAACTGAACACATCTAGAGCAAACAGTAAAGCAAGTTGCATATATGAAGTAGAACTTAACATATCTAGGGCAAACACTGGAACAAGGAACTGTTGCAGGACCTCTAACAGAAAGAGCAAGAACATGTATGAGACAACAGCGACAACAGTAGCACTGGACTTGGGGTCGATGTCTTTGCCAGCCATGTCGTTGAGGACGTTGTCAATGTCGGTGAAGAAGTTGTCGTCGGGGAAGTAGTCGTCGGAGTCCGGGGCATCCGTGACGAAGAAGTCAGTAGTCGCGCGGAGCGCTCCCCAAAAACCTTATCACCCTTCTTCCGTACAGGACTCAAAGAGGTGCGATTTCGGAGGCCTCCTGTCCCGACCTACGGTGCACGTCGCAAGCCGAGATGAGGAAGAACGTAGCAGCAACGCAGTGCTCAGAAACTTGGTGGCGAGAGGAAGATGATCTTCTGGTGCATCTCTCTGAGAGGAGCGACCTCCCTTTTATAGGCGCAAGAGAAGAAGGCGAGAGGCTGCGCAGGGAGCTGAAGGGAACGGGGGAGACGAAACGAACAGGCAGCAGCCGGAGGGTGCAGCGTTCGTATTCAGTATCCACTACAGCAAAAACTTTCCAGCTCCCGAGTGACCTTTCGTATACCCGTAGTGCGTGACAAAAATTTAGACACCGGCTCATTCCCGCAACCCGCGTCGTGGCGTGTCGTGCCGAGGCAAGGCGGCGGAGGAGGAGCGCACATGAATGCCCCTCTTGTTCTCATGCTCATACATATGGGGAAACATCCTTCCTTATAAGGAGGTCCACCTCTTGCCTTGCGCGAATGGGCTGCGTGGGCCTCTAGAATTTATTAGGAATTTCTGAAACTGCTACTGGGCTTGGCCCAAAATAGAAAAAATTCTAGCAAAAAGAAGATGACAAGGGACGCTGCAAATATACATATTGGTGTAAGCACAACGGGTTTCACTAACACTTGTTTCATTGGTGATTGGATCGATAAGTTTGACACAGCACTGGTAGAAAAAGGGCCTATAGTCCCGGTTCGTAAGGGCCTTTAGTCCCGGTTCCGGAACCGGGACTAAATTGTCGGTACTAATACCTCCCCGCTTTAGTCCCGGTTCAATCCAGAACCGGGACTAAAGGCCCTCCACGTGGGCAGTGCGCAGAGCGCAGTGCCACCAACCGGGACCAATAGGCATCCACGCGTCAGCACTTCTGTGGCTGGGGTTTTTGTTTTTTTTTTGAAGGGGGGGGGGGGGGGGGGGTGGGGGGTTTTGGGGGGTTAATTTAGGTGTTTCATATATTGTGTTAGCTAGTTATAATTAATAGAGAGAAGTGTCCTCTGTTATGTCCGTGCTTGGTCGACGCTACGTACTATACATACGTATATAGAGAGGACTAGACACGCTAGCTAGCTAGTAAGCAAACGAAGGAAACAGAAGATCGTCATGAACATATATGCATATATACAGAGAGAAGTGATATCGACCATCTCTCCTTCTCCGAGAGATTGGTCGAACAACAAGTTCTCGTATATCTATCTGACACTACCGGCTACATATATACAATAATTATCTTTTACAAATATAATCATACGGACTCAGGGTCCACATAGAATTCTCCGTCTTCAGGGATCACGTGGTCAAGAAAGAATGCCGCCAATTCCTCTTGAATTGCTCGCATGCGAGCTGGTGCTAGGAGTTCATCCCGCTTCCGAAACATCTAATTTGAAGAAGGGGGTCAATACATATATATATATATATATAAATGAATGAAACTCAACACAAATGATGGTAATAAAATAAAATTGTGAATGTTGTTATTTACGTACTTCATATTGTTCGTTAGAGTACCCGCCCCGCTCACAGGTCGTGTGGCGGATGGACTCGCAGATGTAGTATCCACAGAAATCATTCCCTTGTTCCTGCCACAACCACTTTACAAGAAATAGAGGTCAATCAAACTGATAAGCAAGAATGCTAAATGGTATTGATGAAACTAGCGCTTGAATCACTAGGAGATGCGCGGAACATGCTACTATAGTACTTACTTTCGGGTGTCTAAATTCCAGCTCCTTCGGCAGTCCCGAAACTATTTTGGTGAATTTTCTCCAAACCCTGCCGGACAAAGAAAACAATTACTTGATATCAGGAAATGAACAAAGTTGCTGATATGGTGGATAATGATCGATTTAACTTACTTCTTGAGGATTTCAGTCATGTCCGCATACTCCTTGGGATCTTTTCATTTAGAGTCCAAGACGGTTACTACTCCCTGCTCAAGCTTAATCTCTAGGAGAATATAGTGGAAACTGCACACACATGCATAACTCATGAATTACATTACTATAACCTTGACTAATATATAAGGGAAACCGAATACGCACAAGACAGTAACACTCACCTGAAGTTGTAAGGAAAGAGTATTATATCTTTGTTTTGATTTATTACGAACGACTGTAGTAAGTTGGCCTTGGTAGCTGCGGCATGAAGTTTAACCTGAGTTGCATCTATGAGATATGTGTTAATGAACCCAATATCACCGACTTGTCTTTTCTTCAATTCGGCGATCTTCAATCTGCATAATATAGTGAGGATGATTATAAATACATGCAATGAAAGAGCTAAGCTATATAGAGAAACTTAATGACAGAAGTAGTACTACTTACAGACAGTAGCAGGCGACCATTGTTTTATCGAGGGCCAATTGATTGAAAAACTGATAGAACTCCTCAAATGGAACATGCAACAGATCAATTCCAACGAGGTCATGCTCCTTTTTAACTTTCACATACAAAGTACTCCTCCCCCCAGAGTCTCTGCAGATTTTCAAGTACCAATCATGCAATCTTCGCATCATCGTTGATAGAGATCTTTCATCTTTGACGAGAGGCTTCCCGTACTCGTATCTTTGTATTTGCACCTCCATGGGTTCATAATGTACTTCGTCGGGCAGGTAATCTGCAAGATTGCTATAACCGGGCACCATCCTCGGATCATTATCGACGTTGTGGCTAGGCACCTTGAGCGGGGGGCACGATTGCTTCGCTTGTTCGCCGAGCTGGGCAATTTGTTTCCCAGCTCGTCGTTCTTTCAGCCTTTGATCACTGACAGTACTTCCCGACCGCTCCGCTTCGGCAAATTCCTTTCCAATAATGCGGTCATAGTTTCCTTTCGGCGGATCAGACTTCAGTGGTTTTGTCAGGGCAGCCAGAGTGCGCTTCACTTTCACCCGATCTACCTTCTCCTCCGGAGGTGGATGTTTCTTTGCTTTCACCCCTTCAAAGAAGTTCCTCACTTCTTCTCGCGCGATCTCGGCGTTCTCCTCCAGGGTCCTCTCATATGGTAACTTCTCTGGAGTCTTCAGAGAAGGACCGAATCTGTATGTCCTCCCGCCTCTGGTTGTACTGCTAGACGCCGACCGAGCAGACGGAGCGGTTGTCTTCTTTACTTGCTTAAGCGGCGGAGGAGAAGCACTACGACGCGCCGGAGCAGCTGGAGCGGCGGCAGGTCTCTTCCGCCCTTGCTGACGAGGCGGAGAAGGAGGAGGCTGGCTGCTCAGGCGCGTCGGCGCAGGCGGAGATGGAGGCGGAGTGCCGCCACGCGCCGGAGAAGGAGCCGGCCGAGGGCCCTGATCGTCACTCGTCGGAGGAGGAGGCGGTGGAGGCGGAGTGCCCTGACTCGCCGGAGGAGGAGGAGGAGGAGGCGGTGGCGTCCAGTTCGGAAGGTTGATGAGCTCCTTCCGCCATAGGCATGGAGTCTTCAGAGCAGACCCCAGCCGAGTCTCCCCTTCACCGGTAGGGTGGTCAAGCTGGAGGTCCTCAAATCCCTCCGTTATCTCATCCACCATCACCCTAGCATATCCTTCTGGAATCGGCCGGCAGTGAAAAGTTGCGCCGGGTTCAGTAGGATAAACAGAGCCAACAGCCGCCTTGACCTTCAAATTCATCCATTGCGTCATAAGGTGGCAATTTTGAGACTCCGTTATAGCATCCACGGGATAGCTGGCAGGAGCCGTCAAGGCATGCTCCAGCTGAAGCAGCTCGGTGGAAGCCACGCTGCTTCTGCGCTGAGATGGCGGGGTAGCTTCAGGGGAGGCCTCGGCAGTACGTTTGCTGCGATTTGCTTCTCGTTCCTCTATCGCGTCTACCCTTGCTTGCAGCGCCTGTATTTGGGTCTGCTGCACTTTTTTCCTCCTCTCATGGGATTTGTAACCGCCTGCGTCCGGAAACCCAACCTTCCACGGAATGGAGCCTGGCGTGCCTCGTGTCCGTCCAGGGTGCTCAGGATTCCTGAGGGACATTGTGAGCTCGTCGTTCTCTCTGTCTGGAAAGAACGTCCCTTCCTGCGCTGCTTCGATATACTGCTTAAGCTTACTGACTGGTATGTCCATTTGATCGTTCGTCCAAATGCACTTCCCTATTATAGGGTCCAGTGTTCCGCCAGCCCCGAAGAACCAAGTCCGGCAACGGTCTGGCCAGTTAATTGTCTCTGGTTCGATCCCTTTATGAACCAGATCATTCTCAGTCTTGGACCACTTAGGCCGGGCTACGAGGTAGCCACCTGACCCCGTGCGATGGTGAAGCTTCTTCTTCGCAGCATTTTGCTTGTTTGTCGCCGACATCTTCTTACTCTTTTCTGATGTCTTGTGGGCCACAAATGCGGGCCAGTGATCTCTGATCTTCTCATATCTGCCCTTGAATTCGCCCTATAGTGAGTCGTTATTTTCGACAAACTTATTCAGCTCTTTCTTCCACCTCCTGAATAGTTCTGCCATCCTCTTCAGAGCAAAAGACTTGATTAATTTCTCTTTAACTGGGTTCTCTGGATTATCCTCAGGCGGTAGGGTGAAATTTGACTTCAGCTCAGTCCAAAGATCATTTTTCTGCATATCATTGACATAAGACACCTCAGGGTCTTCTGTAGCCGGCTTAAACCATTGCTGGATGCTTATCGGGATCTTGTCCCTAACCAGAACCCCGCACTGAGCAATAAATGCGCTCTTTGTCCGGAGGGGTTCAATAGGTTGGCCGTCGGGCGCGATTGCTATGATCTCAAACTTTTCATCCGAGCTCAACTTTTTCTTCGGGCCTCGTCTCTTTACCGAAGTTGTGCTCGATTCGGAGGGCTAGAAAAAAGAACAAAGACTTAATTAATATGTGTACATACCAAAACAATGAATGCATCAATCAGCTAGTCAGCATAGGCTTAACTAATATATATACCTGGCCGGACTCGGTTCGGTCACCGGAGCCGTCATCACGGTCTCCTTCTTGCACCGGCATTGGGTCACCGGAGCCGTCCTCATGTTCTTCTTCTTGCACCGGCATTAGGTCACCGTAGCCAGCTTGTTCACCCTCTCCTTCCAGACCATCGGTTTCGTTGAGAAACAACGAGATGGCATCACTTCCTTCTGCGATTATGTCCCTCAACAACGCTTCTTTTGTTGCTTCGTCTAGGGCGGTGTCCATAGTTTCTACAAATATTTACAACATGGCAATTATTATTCAAACATGACAGATGGATATATTAGTGCCAAACGTAGAACTAGCTACCTAATCATAGTAAGCTATCGGGAGGGGGTATATATCGACAACGACGACACTACATCTATGTCCCTCGACGACCCTCGTTCCCGATAAAAAAAAGAGGAAGAAGAAGAAAAATAAGAGGAGAAGAAAGAATAGAGGAGAAGATCTCCTCTATTCTTTCTTCTCCTCTTTTTTTTTTCTTCTTCCTCTTCTTTTTTTATCCTCTTCTTCCTCTCATGTTCGATAGGATCGCCGAGGGGTCGGGAGGTTGCCTAGTGTCAAGGGATTCAACAAAACCATGTCTTCATCATTAGGCGAAAGTAACATGTGCATGATGGTACGAAGCTCTTCAAAGTTGTTCTGGAACGGAGTCCCAGATAGGATAATTTGCTTTTTGGTACAAAGTTCAGCAAGAGCCTTCCGAATATCGCTATTTGGAAGGCCTTTGCTAAATTCGTACCAAAAGGCGGATTATTCTATCCGGGACTCCATTCCAGAACAACTTTGCAGAACTTCGTACCAACATGCCCTGTTTACTTCCGGCTAATGATGAAGGCATGGATTTCTTCAATACTTTGACACTAGGAAACCTCTCTCTACTTCCGGCTAATAAGAATAAGAAGAAGAAGAAGAAGAAGAAGAAGAAGAAGAAGAAAAGAAGAAGAAAAAAAAGAGGAGAAGAAGAAAGGAATAGCGGAGAAAAGATAAAATAGAATATATTCTATTTTCTCTTCTTCTCCACTATTCCTTTCTTCTTCTCCTCGTCTTTTTCTTCTTTTTTCTTCTTCTTATTTATTTCTCCTCTTCTTTTCGGTAGAGGAAACCCTAAATAGCTAGCAAGTATCGTGGGTGTGAGATACATGTGGCCTTCGGTGTCGGACACTACATCCACGTCCCACAAGTGACGTGGGCGTCGAAGCCCGCGCCACTTGTGGGATGTGGGTGTAGTGTCCGACACCGACGGTACATGTATCTCACACCGACGCTACTTTCTATTTAGGGTTTCTACTCTACCGCTCCTCGACCTCTCGACGACCCTCGTTCCCGATAAAATAAAGAGGAAGAAGAAGAAGAAAAAAAGAGAAGAAAGAATAGAGGAGAAGACTTCCTCTTCTTCCTCTCCTCTTCTTCTCCCTCTTCTTCCCCTTCTTCCTCGCCTCTCTCATGAATGTCCGGCGTTCTCGACCCCCCCCCCCACGTGTCGAAGAAAAAAAGAAGAAAAAAAAGAGGAGAAGAAGAAAGGAATAGAGGAGAAAAGAGAAAATAGAATATATATTCTATTTTTCTCTTCTTCTCCTCTTCTTTTTCTTCTTTTTTCTTCTTCTTATTTATTTCTCCTCCTCTTTTCGGTAGAGGAAACCCTAAATAGCTAGCAAGTATCGTGGGTGTGAGATACATGTGGCCTTCGGTGTCGGACACTACATCCACGTCCCACAAGTGACGTGGGTGTCGAAGCCCGCGCCACTTGTGGGATGTGGGTGTAGTGTCCGACACCGACGGTACATGTATCTCACACCGACGATACTTTCTATTTAGGGTTTCTCCTCTACCGCTCCTCGACCTCTCGACGACCCTCGTTCCCGATAAAATAAAGAGGAAGAAGAAGAATAAAAAAGAAGAGAAGAAATAATAGAGGAGAAGACTTCCTCTTCTTCCTCTCCTCTTCTTCTCCCTCTTCTTCCCCTTCTTCCTCGCCTCTCTCATGAATGTCCGGCGTTCTCGACCCCCCCACCCTCGACCCCTAGGCGACCGTCGACCCCTCCCGATAAAAAAAAGATGAAGAAGAAGAAAAAAAAGAGGAGAAGAAAGAATAGAGGAGAAGCTCCTCTATTCTTTCTTCTCCTCTTCTTTTTTCTTCTTCCTCTTCTTTTTTATCCTCTTCTTCCTCTCATGTTCGACGACCCTCGACCCCGATAACATTTTTTTCCCCGATAACATTTTTTTCTCCGAGATAGTTAGTGTTCCCGAGTGAACCGGAGGGGGACATTTTTTTCTACGAATGTTCTATATACATACATCCATCGATATCATTCCATACATACATATACATCTACATTATATATGAACAAAAAAATATCAAAATTCATCATACATACATGTACAGTATATATGAACAAAAATTATAAACTTTCTCCCCAACTCATACATACATACATACATACATACATCTACATCATATCAATATTTTGCAAATTAAGGAGCAGGGAAGGAAGGAAGGGGGGAGGATGGGGCGGTAGCTACCTCTCCCGGAGGGATCGGGGAGGAGACGCGGCCGGCCGGCGTCGGGGCGACGGCGACGAGGACGGGCTCGGGGTCGGCGAGGGCGAGGGCGACGGCGGGGCGCGCTCGGCGGCGGCGGACGGGCTCGGGGGCGCAGGGGGTGCTCGGGGGCGGCGGATGGGCTCGGCGGCGCAGGGGGTGCTCGGGGGCAGTGGACGGGCGGCCAGCGATGACGGCGAGGCAGGGCGCGCTCGGGGGCGGGGCAGGGGCAACGGCGGCGACGGCGAGGCGAGCACAGGGGCAGCCTGGCGGCGACGTCGGGGCGGGATCGAAGAAACTGAACCAAAATTTTCACAAGTGTGGCTTATATAGACAGAGCATTGGTCCCGGTTGGTGGCACAAACCGGGACTAATGCCCCCTTTAGTCCCGGTTGGTGCCACGAACCGGGACTAAAGGCCAATTTTCAGCAGCCCAAAGGGCGGGAAGCGGCGGCCTTTGGTCCCGGTTGGTGGAACCAACCGGGACTAAAGGGGGGCATTGGTCACGGTTGGTGCCACGAACCGGGACCAATGCCCCCTTTAGTCCCGGTTGGTGCCACCAACCGGGACCAATGGCCTTTGCTGCCCCGAGCCCAAAAGTTTAGTCCCACATCGCTAGCTGAAGGGCGTCGGCACTGGTTTATAAGCGCTGGTGTTCCTACCCATTCGAGCTCCTCTCTAATGCAGGCTTTCGGGCCTAAACTTGCTACTGCCTGTGGGCCTATTGGGCCTTCTGCGGGCCTGAATCCTGGCCCATGTAGGGTTTCTAGTCGTATTCATGCCGTGGAGGCCGAGTAGGAGGCATTTTTTTGGTTTTTTCTTTTTTATTTCTATATTTTTTTTGGTTTTTTATTTTTTTATTTCTACTTAAAACTAAATACTTACAGTTTTTTCGTGATTTCTTTTTGCTTTTAGGTCACAAAAATTATAAACTTTCTGTTAGTGCCATTAGTTTTAAATTTTAAATAGTTTAAATTTGAATTTTTAAAAATTTGTGTGAATCACTAGTTTATGAATAACTTTACTATAAAAATAGAATTTTTTTCTTCTTTGCTATTTATTTTTTATTTATACTTACAATTAAATACTTATAGTTTGATTTTAGGTCACAAAAATTATATTCTTTTTGCTATTGAAGAATATTATAGTTTTATTTTAGTTGATCATAACATAATATTTTAATTGATTGTTTTTATTTTCATAAAAGTTTTGTAGTTCATTCTGTTTGCTATTAATTCATTCTTTGAGCTAAATGACTCTGAAATTGGAAAGCATTTCAAAATGAACTCTGAAAAGGTTGAAAGTTGGCATGGTATCATCATTTCACCCACATAGCATGTTCCAAAAAGTAGAGAGGGTTACGACAAAAACTTGATGCACTTCGTGTACAAAATGGACAATCACTTTTGAAGTATCAAAGTTTCGAACCATAAGACATGAAAGCATTTCAAATGAACTCTGAAAAAGTTGAAAGTTGGGATGGCATCATAATTTCACCCACATAGCATGTGCATGTACAAAACGGACAATGGTAGCATGTTCGTCTGTTACAAATTTGGCATGGTATCATCATAATAGTTGCGGGAGAAAGTCTTCACTTTTTCTTCGCTTGTGTCATTTGCTTATTGCGCCGTAACCATGGATAATCTTCATTGTTTATCAGGATGCTTGGGTCAGCCTTGACATTGAAGGGAGGAATTTCATGAAACTTTTCATAATCTTCAGACATGTCTGTCTTGTCGTCCACTCCCAGGATGTCCCTTTTTCCTGAAAGAACTATGTGGCGCTTTGGCTCATCGTATGATGTATTCGCTTCCTTATCTTTTCTTTTTCTCGGTTTGGTAGACATGTCATTCACATAGATAACCTGTGCCACATCATTGGCTAGAACGAACGGTTCGTCAGTGTACCCAAGATTTTTCAGATCCACTGTTGTCATTCCGTACTGTGGGTCTACCTGTACCCCGCCGCCTAACAGATTGACCCATTTGCACTTAAACAAAGGGACCTTAAAATCAGGTCCGTAGTCAAGTTCCCATATGTCCACTATGTAACCATAATATGTGTCCTTTCCGCTCTCGGTTGCTGCATCAAAGCGGACATCGCTGTTTTGGTTGGTGCTCTTTTGATCTTGGGCGATCGTGTAAAATGTATTCCCATTTATCTCCTATCCTTTGTAAGTCAATACAGTCAAAGATGGTCCCCTTGACAACAAGTACAACTCATCACAAATAGTGTTGTCACCTCTAAGACGTGTTTCCAACCAACTGCTGAAAGTCCTGATGTGTTCACATGTAATCCAGTCGTCGCACTGCTCCGGGTGTTTGGAGCGCAGACTGTTCTTGTGTTCATCGACATACGGGGTCACCAAGGTAGAGTTCTGTAGAACTGTGTAGTGTGCTTGAGACCAAGAATATCCGTCCCTGCATATTATTGAGTCTCTTCCAAGAGTGCCTTTTCCAGTCAGTCTCCCCTCATACCGCGATTTAGGGAGACCTATCTTGTTAAGGCCAGGAATGAAGTCAACACAAAACCCGATAACATCCTCTGTTTGATGGCCCATGGAGATGCTTCCTTCTGGCCTAGCGCGGTTACGGACATATTTCTTTAGGACTCCCATGAACCTCTCAAAGGGGAACATATTGTGTAGAAATACGGGCCCCAGGATGACAATCTCGTCGACTAGATGAACTAGGACGTGCGTCATGATATTGAAGAAGGATGGTGGGAACACCAGCTCGAAACTGACAAGACATTGCGCCACATCACTCCTTAGCCTTGGTACGATTTCTGGATCGATCACCTTCTGAGAGATTGCATTGAGGAATGCACATAGCTTCACAATGGCTAATCGGACGTTTTCCGGTAGAAGCCCCCTCAATGCAACCGGAAGCAGTTGCGTCATAATCACGTGGCAGTCATGAGACTTTAGGTTCTGAAACTTTTTCTCTGGCATATTTATTATTCCCTTTATATTCGACGAGAAGCCAGTCATGACCTTCATACTGAGCAGACATTCAAAGAAGATTTCTTTCTCTTCTTTCGTAAGAGCGTAGCTGGCAGGACCTTTATACTGCTTCGGAGGCATGCCGTCTTTTTCGTGCAAACGTTGCAGGTCCTCTCGTGCCTCAGGTGTATCTTTTGTCTTCCCATACACGCCCAAGAAGCCTAGCAGGTTCATGCAAAGGTTCTTCGTCACGTGCATCACGTTGATTGAGGAGCGGACCTCTAGGTCTTTCCAGTAGGGTAGGTCCCAAAATATAGATTTCTTCTTTCACATGGGTGCGTGTCCCTCAGCGTCATTCGGAACAGCTAGTCCACCGGGACCCTTTCCAAAGATTACGTAGTGTAAATTATTGACCATAGCAAGCACGTGATCACCGGTGCGCATGGCGGGCTTCTTCCGGTGATTTGCCTCGCCTTTGAAATGCTTGCCTTTCTTTCGACATTGATGGTTGGTCGGAAGAAATCGACGATGGCCCAGGTACACATTCTTCCTACATTTGTCCAGGTATATACTTTCAGTGTCATCTAAACAGTGCGTGCATGCGTGGTATCCTTTGTTTGTCTGTCCTGAAAGGTTACTGAGAGCGGGCCAATCGTTGATGGTCACGAATAGCAACGCCTTAAGGTTAAATTCCTCCTGTCTGTGCTCATCCCATGTACGTACACCGTTTCCATTCCACAGCTGTAAAAGTTCTTCAACTAATGGCCTTAGGTACACATCAATTTCGTTGCGGGTTGCTTAGGGCCTTGGATGAGAACTGGCATCATAATGAACTTCCGCTTCATGCACATCCAAGGAGGAAGGTTATACATACATAGAGTCACGGGCCAGGTGCTGTGATTGCTGCTCTGCTCCCCGAAAGGATTAATGCCATCCGCGCTTAAAGCAAACCATACATTCCTTGGGTCCTTTGCAAACTCATCCCAGTACTTTCTCTCGATTTTTCTCCACTGCGACCCGTCAGCGGGTGCTCTCAACTTCCCATCTTTCTTTCGGTTCTCACTGTGCCATCGCATCAACTTGGCATGCTCTTCGTTTCTGAACAGACGTTTCAACCGTGGTATTATAGGAGCATACCACATCACCTTCGCAGGAACCCTCTTCCTGAGGGGCTCGCCGTCAACATCACCAGGGTCATCTCGTCTGATCTTATACCGCAACGCACCGCATACCGGGCATGCGTTCAGATCCTTGTATGCACCGCGGTAGAGGATGCAGTCATTAGGGCATGCATGTATCTTCTCCACCTCCAATCCTAGAGGGCATACGACCTTCTTTGCTGCGTATGTACTGTCGGGCAATTCGTTATCCTTTGGAAGCTTCTTCTTCAATATTTTCAGTAGCTTCTCAAATCCTTTGTCAGCCACAGCATTCTCTGCCTTCCACTGCAGCAATTCCAGTACGGTACCGAGCTTTGTGTTGCCATCTTCGCAATTGGGGTATAACCCTTTTTTGTGATCCTCTAACATGCGATCGAACTTCAGCTTCTCCTTTTGACTAATGCATTGCGTCCTTGCATCGACAATGACCCGGCGGAGATCATCATCATCAGGCACATCGTCTGGTTCCTCTTGATCTTCAGCAGCTTCACCCGTGGCAGCATCATTGGGCACATCGTCTGGTTCCTCTTGATCTTCACCAGCTCCCCCCGTTGCAGCATCACCGTATTCAGGGGGCACATAGTTGTCATCGTACTCTTCTTCTTCGCCGTCTTCCATCATAACCCCTATTTCTCCGTGCCTCGTCCAAACATTATAGTGTGGCATGAAACCCTTGTAAAGCAGGTGGGAGTGAAGGATTTTCCGGTTAGAGTAAGACCTCGTATTCCCACATTCAGTGCATGGACAACACATAAAACCATTCTGCTTGTTTTCCTCAGCCGCATCGAGAAACTCATGCACGCCCTTAATGTACTCGCGGGTGTGTCTGTCACCGTACATCCATTGCCGGTTCATCTGCGTGCATTATATATAATTAAGTGTCCAAATTAATAGAAGTTCATCATCACATTAAAACCAAAGTGCATACATAGTTCTCATCTAACGACATATAGCTCTCCAGAGCATCTAATTAATTAAACCATACATTGAAACTATGTAAAACATTTCAATGCGAAAACAAATGCGATCATAATCGCAACCAAGGTAACAATTGATCCAACGGCATAATGATACCAAGCCTCGGTATGAATGGCATATTTTCTAATCTTTCTAATCTTCAAGCGCATTGCATCCATCTTGATCTTGTGATCATCGACGACATCCGCAACATGCAACTCCAATATCATCTTCTCCTCCTCAATTTTTTTTATTTTTTCCTTCAACAAATTGTTTTCTTCTTCAACTAAATTTAACCTCTCGACAATAGGGTCGGTTGGCATTTCCGATTCACATACATCCTAGATAAATAAAATCTATGTCACGTTGGTCGGCATAATTTTCATAAACAATAAATGAACCAATAGTTATAAAGATAATATACATACCAAATCCGAATCATAGACAGGATGAGGGCCGATGGGGGCGGATACCAAAACCATCGCACTATATAAGATGCAATAATAAATGTAAGAAAATGATACAAGTATCTATCTAAACATACAAGTAAGAATATTTTTCCTTTCAGAAAGAAGATAAGAACAAGAGGCTCACCACGGTGGTGTCGGTGATGAGATCGGCGCGGGTGATCGACGGCGGTGAAGACGGGGACGGGGCGTGACGGACCGCTAAATCTAGACAAATCTCGAGGAAAATGGAGCTTGGAGGTCGAGCTTCGAGAGGAGAAAGCTTAAGTAGTGTGGCTCGGGCATTCCATCGAACACCTCATGTGCATAGGAGGTGAGTTAGAGCACCACAAAGCCCTCTCCCCCTCGGCCAGAAAAAACAGAGCACTGTGCTCTGCTCTTGTGCGAGGGGGTATATATAGGCACCTCATTGGTCCCGGTTGGTGGCATGAACCGGGACCAAAGGGGAGCCTTTGGTCCCGGTTCAAGCCACCAACCAGGACCAATGGTGGTGGGCCAGGAGCGAGGCCCATTGGTCCCGGTTCGTCCCACCAACCGGGACCAAAAGGTCCAGACGAACCGGGACCAATGGCCCGCGTGGCCCGGCCGGCCCCCTGGGCTCACGAACCGGGACCAATGTGCATTGGTCCCGGTTCTACACTGAACCGGGACTAATGGGCTGAGCCGGCCTGGACCATAGCCCTGTTTTCTACTAGTGCAGATTGGTGAGATTATTATTCTTGCGATCTGCTTCCTATTAAGGGCTCATTCGGTTTGGAGGATTTCATAACGTAGGAATTAGGACTAGTATAGGAATTTTATAGGATGACACTTGCCATCCTAAGGAATTGACTCGCCTCGTTCCTACGCGTAAAATGAGATTTGAGTGAACGTGTAATTTCCTCCAAAAACACAGGAAATGAATAGTATTCCTATAAAATTCTTGTACACATTTCCTACAAACCGAACGCATCTATAGGAAATTTTCCTCTAGGATCCTTGTTCCTATGTGTTTCCTATGAAAATTCTCCAAACCGAATAGGCCCTAAGCGGCCTTTAGTTCTTAAGAGGCGCGACGGATAGACTACTCGAGACGGTGAGTAGTTCAGAAATATTTAGATTTATATCTATGTCCATTGTCTAGCTTGTTAAGTGGCTCGATAGACTACTCTTTTTAATAAGCTCTTAGAAGTATATATGTTGAATGTGAAGTGTGTAAGTGTACGTATTGTTGTATGAAAACAACTTGTACAAATGAACAATGATGTATTCCTACATATTTTGTTTGTGTGTTTTCATTAATTTCATTTGCCGGGCTGGTGCCAACATAAATAAAGCAAAGCCATGAAGGGGGCAAAGCAGCATGTGATGAACAATTAACAAAGACGGGCTGACGGTCTGTGCTTATACTTTATCACTAACCCCAAGCCACAGACTAGCCAAACGCGCATCAATGATGATATGATTTGGCCAGTCAGTTTTATTCGGCTTTATAGTACTGGATGGGGAAGGGTGGTTGGGGAGGCCTTATTTTCCTTCATGTTTTGAGGGGAGGGGTAGGGTGGGATGGGTGTCCCTAATATATAGAGGTGGGTGGAGGGAGCCATGTAGTGAGTTTTTTTTATTGTTGTGAAAACACCAAAATGGGAGATGGGGGCATGGTTGCCATTGCTCTAACACCAAAATCTCTCACAGACTCACCACACCATAATGAGTAGATTGTACAAGTTGTAGGCCAAGGTAAAAATCAACTAGTAATAATGTGCCTATTAGATAGAATATGCATATATATGGTTGAGATGCACACAATCATATCAAAAGTACATGAGCCTATGATGCAATATCGATATGATTCTTACATAAATGTGAATATAGTAGATAAAAACAAAAATATAAGAGATTACCACACATGCCGTTGAATTAAAGAAGATTGCACTCACACAAGCTAATAAATGCATTGAAACCTTCGTTCACTCCAACAATGTCCAGGATATAAATATAAGTCCCAACCAATATTCGTGATTCCAATTCACAATGCTGGCGAATGGAGAATATGCATATATTCAGTAACAGAGACCGGTTTTCATATGAATGAGTTTCTAAGCTTGGAAGGCACATACAATTTCTTGTTATTGTGGTCTTTACAATCCCTGTTGCCAACTGTGTTGGCGATGCCCATGATGAGTAGGATTGTTTAGATAATCATTGCCTCATTTAGATAGACAATAAGACAACTACAGTATTACTTGCATATGGTCATTCATGTCTAGATTTGGGCAAGTATTATTACAACCTTTTTTAGACAGTTATCACAAATAGGTACAGATGCGGTAACAACAATTGTATGAATTGTTTTTTGTTAGTTTTTTCATAAGGGGGTGTACACCCCGGCCTTTTGATCAGGTAATGCACACAACCATCTTGTAGCAGCGTCTAAGAATCGTACATAAATATGGCTTATAATGGAATAAAAAAAGATACAACTCATGAGGATTGATGGCACTTACTCTGCTAGCTCTGCTTACGACTTCCAGTTTGAGGGATGGTTTGTTCCAAATTTTATAGCTGCATTTGGAAGGGTTGGGTACCAGCCAAGTACAATATCTTCCTTTAGAGGGCGCTACAAGGCAATATCCTAACAACAGATATCCTGATGCTTAGAGGCCGAGAGAACGGTTATTTTTACCCTCTTTGCATGCGCTGCCTAGAGACGACAAAGCATTTACTTTCCGACTGCCATTGGTCAAGGCAGATTTCGGACAACTTCCCAACCACTACTTCCCTCCCATCGTTTTCTCTTTACAATTGGAATGAGGAAGGCTCCTTTATGGACTGGTTTACTCTTCTGTGTGAGTGAACGACGATTGGCGAATAAGTCAAGAAAAGGATTAACGGCGCTGGTAGCATTAACTTGCTGGGAAATTTGGCTTGAGCGCAACAAGAGAATCTTCCAGCAAAAGGACCTCGCAGTGGCAGTCATGATTCAGCGGATTAGAGATGAAGCAGCAATGTGAAAACTTGCAGGTTGTCCAATACCCTTTGACCCTAGCTGAATCGGATTAGCTAGCTTTAGGCCGTGGTGTGGGTTGTGTACAAAGCTCCGATCTTGTTGTTCTTTTGTTATTATTTTCCTTTGATCTATGACCATCTTTGTACTTGGCCATCGACCTCTTCTACTTCAATGGAATCACATCAGTTATTCTGCTGTCTTTCGAAAAAGAGGGGAAATTCCCGATCCCTGTATCAGACAATGTGCAACCAACAGCTCCATGAGGCTATCTAAACTACAGTGATTTTTTTTTGCTACTAATGGAGACACCATTCACAGGCAAAAGACCCGTTCAATCATGGACATGCATAAAAAGTAACAACAGACGTTTTATACCACTAGACCAGGGGATTTCGTAATATATTTTGCCAGTTGAAAAACTAAACAAGGGATATCCAGACAACATCTAACTATCGTCCATTACATACTACTTTTCATATATATCACTGTCCTAGAGATGGTAGGAATTCAGGGTAGGATGGTTGTGGCCTGATCGGTTGGAGGTGGCAGTGGTGCCGTAGATCGCCAGGCCGTATGAGCTATATACCAAAAGATGCTAACACCGAAACCTCCCACCAATGCACCACACAATTCAATACAATTGACTAGTTGCGGGCTTAGGTAATAAAAAACGACTAAATAATATACCCGTTAGATGAAATATGCATGCTTCAGACGCATGCAACCATATCAAAAGCATATGAGACTATGACACGGCGGTGATACAACTCTAACATAAATATGAATATAGCAAACCAACATAATACGAGATATTACTACAATGTGCTAGAATTGAAGAAGTCTGCACTCACATAAGCTAATAAATGCATTTAAACACTAAGCTCACTCCAACAGTGCCCAAGATATATAAATATAGGTCCCTTCCAGTACTCGTTCCAGTTCCAACAACATTGATGGATAGAGATCATGCATACGTTCAAAGAGTAGAAATCGGGTCATATATGCATAGATTATCTAGGCTTGGAAGGCAACAGAAATTATTTTACGGCTTCGCTTCGTATCAATGCGAGTGATTTGATCCCTTCGGCCTCTTCTACAAGACGTCGATGGGCATCCTGCCCATATGTTTAATCCACCTGCTTAGAATCGGCGCCGAGGTACAATGGCTGCACGAACAAGGAGTTCATATGCTTGAAGCTATAAGGATCCCATTCTCCTTCTATTTAGTGACTATTTTGTTGCAAGGGCTTAAGATGTAGCTCTAGCTACTATTATTTTTGACATTCCAGTTGCTATAGTAGTTGGAGATAGTACCTTCATCCGGGTTTATAAGTCTTTCTTGTATTCTGATTCAAACTTCGACCTTTGATTTAACTACCAAAAGATAAGTTTTATGTCATAAAATATTGTCATTGGGAAACTCTTTCTAATATGAATCCAACAATATACATTTTTATAATGTACTCCCTTTTGTAAAAGTAATATAAGACCTTTTAGATCATTAGGTAGTACAACTTATACTTTATTAGTCAAATACATGTTTAAAATTACGCACAAAATATGAAGGGGACCAATGAACCCGGACGGAGGTAGTTGCCCTGATGGCTAGGACTGTTTGCGTAACTGGCAGTGGTGCTACACTTGGACAGACAAAGTAGTGCAGCAACATACTTGCATATAGTCATCCATTCATCCATTTATGTAAATCTTCTTGGAGTCTATATTTTTTTCTTAGACGGCCAACACTTAACACTGATAGGTTTTGCATTTTTACATAAAGTAGCTAAACAGAAATTAGAGAAAAATAATAATCTGTACCACAGCTCCGAAAGGGCGCATGTATCACAAATTCACAATAGGGAGCGTTTTAATCAGTGATACTAGGAGACAATAAATCTGTAAGTGGGAAGATTTAGGTGCTAAGAGTAACTCTATTGGGGTGACCCATTTCGTCAGCCGCCGTCTATTTGGGTCGGCGCGGACAGAAAAGTGGGCCCAATGCGCCGACCCAAACGGACGCGCGTCCGCTTTTCGTCCGCTTGTTGACCCATTCCCGGCTCATTTTTGAGCCAGATTTGCATCGGCGCGGACACAAGACGGACGCGCGTGCGCTCGCCCTCTCTCCTCCCAGGGCCCGCTAGTCGGTCGCACATTGGCCTCTCCCCATCCAACAACACACCCTCGCCCGCCTGCTTCGTCGCAAACGCCGCCGGCCATCTTTTCCGATAGAAAAAGGATGCATAGATAGTTCTAGCATAGAAAGATAAAAGAAAATATCAACTACTAGTCGTTTTCCGACTCCGACTCGATAATGTCCTCCTCCGACGTCTGAATGTAGGCGTCAGCATAGCGCTCGTCCTCGGAGTCCCAGGACGACGCTTCTCCTAGCTTCATGTTCAATTGAGCAGCCTGCTTTCGCGCACGCTTGTCCTCCCGATAGGCGGCTCGCTCCGTCTCCTCGCCTCCCTCTTCGTCCTCCTTTGTTTGTAGAACTGGCGCTCGTGCACAATGTCCTGCAGGAAGCGTTCGCGCCACACCGCCATGGCTTCCACGTCCATCTCGGCGATGGCGAGACGACGCTACCGCCTCCGGTTGTCACGACGATCCTCGTTGGTGAAAAGCCGCAGGAGAGGCGCGAGATCTTGCGCCCGCTGGCTCGTCGACACATCGGGAAAATTCATCTTCCGACGAGGCCGCCGGAGGCGCCACGCCGCCGCGTCGTACGCGCGGGGCGCCTCCTCTGCGGTGTCGAAGGTGCCGAGAATGAGGCGTTTCTTGCCAAACCAGATCTCGGAGGAGAAGGCGCCGGAGCGGCGCTCGCGAACTCCGCGAAAATCTAAAGCGCCCAGGCGGCGCATCGACATGGTGGCGCAGAGACGGCGAGGCTAGTGAGAGGGGGCGAGACGAGTGGGCGGCGGACAGATTGTGGAGGGAGCGCCTTCTTAATAACGAGCGCCGGCCGCGGCACGCCAAAACCAGCGCGCGTTGGGCCGATTTTTCCCCGCACGCGCGAACCTTTCCCGCGCGCTGGAGCGCCAAAACCAGGGCGACGACATGGCCGCTGACATTATCTATGCGCACGCGGTCATGAAATGGATCGGCGCGTTGGGCGCACCGCCGACCCAAATCTAAAAAAGGGCGAACGCCGGGCGGGCAGCCGATCCAAACAGACAAAGAGCAGATAAAAATGCCGTTCGTTTGGGTCGGCCCATTGGAGTTGCTCTAAGCAGACGCACCAAAACGTTGACACGCGTAGTAAATCTTGTCTCTATTCTAATCTTTTTGTCCAAGTCTAGCATCTTCCTAAACTCCTTTGAGCGCTCCGATGGTGTGTAGCCCCGAGGCGAGACAAACAAGGCAGCATGCAGACACACATGCACAGGTCATGTGAACCAATCCCAGCTCGATCAGGTTTATGCTGATGCTTTGCAGCCTTGGGCGCCAGCTATAGCCTAGTAAATAAAAGAGGAGAGAGAGAGAGAGAGGAGCACACCCACACAAGATGGTAAATCAACGCAGCGGATAATCACACTCGTACATACACAAGGGCGGGCAGCAGGTGCACAGTTTGTGCAAGTGTATATAATATATGCACAACACAAACGAACAAATATGAACATTAAAAAAAACAAATATGAACATTCAAAAAGACTGTCACTTTCTCTTAGTCTCATCTTTAATAGTAGATGCATCTTTTCATTTCAAACACATATCTTGCCTTCATTAATGAATGCTAAACGCAATGCACAATGTTGGTGCAGAAGCAGCTTGTGGGCAAATGACAATGTCTGAAAGCTCACTTGCATGCCTATTCACTTGCATGCCTATGCCATGCTACAGCCCACGGCAACATTTCAACGGAATATCGGAAGAATGCTTACTCCGAGTAGCATTGTTGCAACCCAAAACTATTTTTGAATCCTTTCATGCCCCGTCTCCGGCTGTGGCATCTGCTGCATGCATCTCCTGTTCTTGCTTTGATTCTTGTCCCCCGGTCTTCTTTTTTCCCACATCTGCTTCCAAGGGAATACATCTCCATGGAGATCATCCAGATTACAGTAGCAGAGATCAATCTCTGAAGAGCAAAAGTGAACGAGATGTGTTTGGGGATGACAGCACTGGCAAAAACTTCTATGTTGTTTATGCTGGGTCTGACGTGTGGTGGTTAATTGCCGTGCAAGGTTTCAAGTCTTTTTTAACTCCTCTTCAAACTCTGAACAAAAGATGAATGATTTGTTAATGAACAATTAATGATTCATTAACTAATCCCGATGCATGATTAGATTTTGAGAGTAGTATTGAATTATCTCAGCTGTTGATTACCTGGGTAGTTTGGTATTTTATTTGTTTCGTAATATGTAAAATCCCTCCCCTAAGACCACCCTCGTCAGGCTTCATCGTTGCCGTCGTCGCTCATCTGCTGCGCCTAGCCAACAATCAATCACACTTCGGAGCTCATGCCATCCGTTCGCCCTAATGGCGTTGACGAAGTAGCTGCCACCGTTCTGGACACCTGGCGTCATTGTGGCCGCCGGCGACGGCGACGGCGCCGCAGCGCCGACGTTCCGCTTGGTCCACGACATCGCTGATGCTTCGGGGTGTGCTGTACGTCGAGCCTTCCGCTAGGCATGTACTCCGGCGAAATTAGCATCACCACTGGGACGTGCGTCGCTTGTGACAACGGGATCGTCTGACGTGTTCCGGCGAAATTAGATCGGGGTGCCTGCCTTGCTTTTGTGCAGCGGCTGCAGCCGCTGGTTTGATCGTCGGAGAACAATCAGCCGATCACGTACTCGTACTGGCCTCGTAAATGGTGATTTCCTCCGGGCCTAAAATACTGTCCATCAAGGATCGATCCACTACGTACAGTCATGAACAGGAGAAGAAAACACACGGGCTTCAGCAAGTAGAGTTTTGTATTTGTTTTGTGTGTCTTCCAATTTTGCCCCTTGAACAAAAAATACTTTTGATTTTGTCCGGCAGTATTGATCGATCTAGACCATTGAATGGCCGAAAGTGAACGGCTCACATTATTTAGATGCACTGTAAAAGATCTCAAGATTTTTAGCCTAACCTGTCCCAGCAAGGAGGTTGAGGTCTCCACTTCTTTTCTCGGGTGGATAGCTGTGCCGGCTGTGAAGCTTTAGTAGTAAGAGCTGCAAGTGTTGGGCGCAATGAGTTAGAGTAGAGCAGCGGCCGCCGTGCAGGTGCGCGCAGGCTCCTTATCGGTGCAAGATCACTTGTCGCATCCATCAATTATCAACTCATGAAATCTTTTAGTTTTGTTTGCTCTCTCTGTGTCTCTAGAAAGACACACATAAAACGATGTGATTTTTCTTTTAGGTTTGAGCTCCTTAATGTGTTTGGATGTATGGACGAAGCTCATGGAAGCGGCTGCAACTGAGGATGTATGCACACTGGATAACGCAGCAGCTCACTGTTATTTATGGCATGTATCTGCATGAGGATGGACGGATAGATTGATTGAACACATCATGGAATCCGTGATGGGTAGATCGCTCTCCTTACTCCATCGTGGCTATCTATCCGTGAAATGCAAATGCTGGCACAACAGAAACATATTGCCGCCATATATACCATCAGAAAAGTGTTGCCTCTCTCATTGCAGTACATTTGTCATTGTATATGGATGCAATGCAACATGTAGAAAGTCACCACCAGTGTATATGCAGCATGGCAATACATCATTCATGTTAGAAATATGAGCAAATTAGTACGAGATTTAATCCAAATAAACAGAAGATAATTCATGACTACAGCAACAGAGATAAAACTAATCATGTGAACTAAGCATAGCAGATGAACAGATCACATCTAGGGCACATACTAGAAACATGAATTCTACCACGATCTCGAACAGGAAGGATAGAATCACATACGGTGCAGCGGGAGCAACACCGCCGGCGTTGACGTTGTCACCCATGTCGTCGAGGACGAGGTTGCCGAGGTCGGGGAAGAAGTCGTCGTTCGCGAAGTCGTCGCTGCCAGCAGTCGCGCGAGTGCGCTCCCCAAAAACCTGATCGCCCCTCTCCCGTACAGGATCACGAGAGGCGGGGTTCCGGAGGCCTGCTGTCCCTTCTCCCGGTGCACGCGAAGGAGGGATGGAGAAGACTTGCTTGGCGGCGCAATGATCTGGAACGGTGGTGAGAAACCATACGAAGCGGCGGCGGCTAGGGTAGACGTCTGCCTGACTATATAGTGCGGGCCGGGTAGGTCGTGGGAGTAAAACCCACGTCCGAGTCATCACGATCCAAAAGAATTGGAAACGGTTCCGTAATTAATGCGTCCGTTAATTATTAATTAATGACTCATTAATTTTCCCGAGCAGCAAAAATATAGACAACGTGCATAGTTCTGTCCTCGGCTCAATCCCGCAACCCGCGCCGCGTCGTGACGAGGCGTGCCGTGGCGAGGCGAGCGAGGAGGAGGAGCGCGCGTGTAGGTCTTCTCTTCTCATGCTCATACAAGTGGTAGAAGAGTTCACCTTATAAAGAGGTGCAACTCTCTCTCAACTTCCGGGATGGGACTAAACTTTAGCCTCACTCACTCCACTCACATGTGTGCATGAATGGGCCAAGAGAATTTCAGAATTTTAGTTGGGCTTTGGGCCAAAGTCCTACTAGCAAAATTCCAACAATCCCCCATAAAGTCTCATTGGCACATCTCATCATTTAGTTCTAAAATATTGTTTATATACCGGTGCTTAGTGGAGACTGTGAAGTTGAACTTCCACTTAGAGATTTATGTTACACTAGATCACAATTTGAATAGTGGACAATGCCTTGAACTACAAGTTTTCTGTGAGACTAGTTTCACACAAATTCTTGATCGATACTTGGCTGCCGCAAGGCTTCCCCGCGGGTGGAGCGTATACGTCATACTCCAGGGCCTTTTAATGAATTTATTAGAGAACACCCAATTCTCACAGACTGCGACATTAACAGTCAAATTCATATAGGTGTGTTCCTCAGAAGATGTTCTGCCGGACAACATCTCTGCTTACCCGAATAAGCCACTTGGAACACATTAAGATAAGTATCAACCTGCCATGCAGATCAGGAGAGTACTGCATCTTCATGGAGTGGGATAGTTAATATAGGGATACTCTTGTATGAGCATGAGAAGAGAAGACCATGGGCTGCTATGACGCCACCAAGGGCAAGCCTGAGGGCGATCTTAATCCAGCACAGCTGGAAGCTTTTGAGAAGATCGATACCCTCTTTAAAGGCGCTCTTCTGAGTGTTCTTGATGACTCCATTGTGGATTCGTATATGTCGTTTGACAACGGCAAGGACATGTGGGCTGCGCTCGAGGCCAAGTTTGGTGCCTCGGACGCCGGCAGCGAGTTGTACGTCATGGAGCAATTCTATGACTACAAGATGACTGATGAGCGCCCTGTTGTACAGCAGGCTCATGAGATACAGTCGCTCGCAAAAGAACTTGAGTACTTCAAGTGTGTGTTGCCGGACAAATTTGTTGCCGGAGGCATCATTGCCAAGCTTCCACCTTCGTGGAACAATTTTGCTACTTCCCTGAAACACAAGAGACAGGAGTTTTCCGTTGCGGATCTCATTGGTACTCTTGATGTTGAAGAGAAGGCGAGAGCAAAGGACACACGTGCTCGAGTTGCTGAGGGAGGTTCTAGTGCCCACATGGTACAGAAGAAGAACTCCCAGCCCAACAAGTTCAAAAACAACAAGAACAAAACTCAGGGCAAAGGCAAGTTTGATACAAAGAACAAGCCATCACATTCTACCAACTTCAAGAAGAATTCTCATAAGAAGGGGAAGGGACTTTGCCATGTCTGCGGTGATCCTAATCACTGGGCTCCGAAGTGTCCTAACCGCTTTGAGGAGCGCGAACATGAGAAGAGCGGCAAGTCCGCTAATGTTGTCATCGGTGATACTGATATGAAGGAATCAGGGTACGGTATTTTTCCTACCATCCTTTCAGTATTTCAATCCCCTGATTGGTTAATTGACACCGGTGCCAATGTACATGTTTGTGCTGACGCCTCCATGTTTTCTTCTTACCAGGCCACTGGGACTTCTCCCGTGCTGATGGGGAACGGGTCACATGCCATCGTTCGAGGTGTTGGTACGGTCGATCTGAAGTTTACTTCGGGGAAGACCGTGCGTCTGAAGAACGTTCATCATGTGCCGTCCATCAATAAAAATCTCGTTAGCGGTTCCCGTTTATGTCGAGATGGTTTTAAGTTGGTTTTCGAATCCAATAAAGTTGTAATTTCTAAGTGTGGACAATTTGTTGGAAAAGGCTATGAGTGCGGAGGCTTGTTCCGCCTATCTTTGTCAGATATTTGCACTAAAGTTATTAATAATGTTTGCCACAATAATGAGTCTGATATTTGGCATTCACGACTTTGTCATATTAACTTTGGTTGCATGACGCGGCTAGCCAATATGAATTTAATTCCGAAAATCTCTCACTGAAGGCTCTAAGTGCCAAGTATGTGTGCAAGCTAAGCAACCTCGCAAGTCCCATAAGACTGCAGAGGCAAGAGACTTGGCGCCACTAGAGCTTATACATTCTGATCTTTGTGAGATGAATGGCGTGTTGACAAAAGGTGGAAAGAGATACTTCATGACGTTGATTGATGACTCCACTAGATATTGTTATGTGTATCTTCTGAAATCAAAAGATGAGGCTTTGACTTTCTTCAAAAACTATAAAGCTGAGGCAGAGAACCAACTTGATCGAAAAATTAAACGGCTTAGGTCCGATCGTGGTGGAGAGTATTTTTCCAATGAATTTGATCTGTTTTGTGCGGAACATGGTATAATCCATGAGAGGACGCCTCCCTACTCACCCCAGTCAAATGGGGTAGCCGAAAGAAAGAACCGAACTCTAACTGATATGGTTAACACCATGTTAGACACTTCGGGTCTATCCAAGGAATGGTGGGGGGAGGCGCTAATGACTGCGTGTCATGTCCTAAACCGAGTTCCCACAAAGCATAAGACCATGACTCCATTTGAGGAATGGGAAAGGAAAAGGTTGAAACTCTCTTACCTACGTACTTGGGGTTGTTTGGCGAAAGTCAATATACCAATTCCCAAGAAGCGCAAGCTTGGACCAAAAACCGTGGATTGTGTTCTTCTGGGCTATGCTTTTCATAGCATCGGCTATAGATTTTTGATAATAAAATCTGAGGTATCCGACATGCATGTTGGTACGATTATGGAATCAAATGATGCAACTTTCTTTGAGGACATATTTCCTATGAAGGATATGTCGAGTTCATCAAATCAGGAGATACCTACTCCATCTAGTGAGGAATTCACTGTAATTCCTGAACCCACCATTGCGATGGAACACGTTGAGAATCCTGTTGAGGGTAACAATGGAACTCCTGTGAGGAGTAAGAGACAGAGGACTGCAAAGTCTTTGGTGATGATTTCATTGTGTACCTCGTGGATGACACACCCAGGACTATTTCAGAAGCCTATGCATCTCCTGATGCTGACTACTGGAAGGAAGCTGTACGTAGCGAGATGGATTCCATCTTAGCTAATACCTGGGAGATCACTGACCGTCCTTATGGGTGCAAACCTGTAGGATGTAAGTGGGTGTTCAAGAAGAAGCTTAGACCTGATGGTACGATTGAAAAGTACAAGGCACGGCTTGTGGCCAAGGGTTATACCCAGAAAGAAGGTGAAGACTTCTTTGATACTTACTCACCCGTGGCTAGACTGACCACAATTCGGGTGCTACTATCACTGGCTGCCTCACATGGTCTTCTCGTTCATCAAATGGACGTTAAGACAGCTTTCCTCAATGGAGAGTTGAAGGAGGAAATTTACATGGATCAGCCAGATGGTTTTGTAGTACCTGGTCAGGAAGGAAAGGTGTGCAAGTTATTAAAGTCTTTATATGGCCTTAAACAAGCTCCTAAGGAGTGGCATGAGAAGTTCGAAAGAACATTAACTGCTGCCGGCTTTGTAGTAAACGATGGTGACAAGTGCGTGTACTATCGCTATGGTGGGGGCGAAGGAGTTATTCTTTGTCTGTATGTCGATCGACATATTGATCTTTGGAACCAAACTTGATTTAATCAAGGAGGTTATGGATTTCTTATCTCGCTGTTTTGAGATGAAGGATCTAGGAGTAGCTGATGCTATCTTAAACATCAAGCTGTTGAGAGATGAGAATGGTGGGATCACACTGCTTCAGTCTCACTATGTGGAAAAGGTCTTGAGTCGTTTTGGGTATAGCGACTGCACACCTTCTCCAACTCCATATGATGCTAGTGTGTTGCTTCGAAAGAATCGACAAATTGCTAGAGATCAACTGAGGTATTCTCAGATTATTGGTATGCTTATGTATTTGGCGAGTGCCACGAGGCCTGACATCTCTTTTGCTGTGAGCAAGCTGAGTCGGTTTGTGTCAAAACCGGGAGATGATCATTGGCATGCGCTTGAGAGAGTTATGCGCTATTTGAAAGGCACCGCGAGCTATGGGATTCACTACACCGGGTATCCAAGGGTACTGGAGGGTTATAGTGACTCAAACTGGATTTCTGATGCTGATGAGATAAAGGCCACAAGTGGTTATGTTTTTACACTTGGTGGTGGCGCTGTTTCCTGGAAGTCTTGCAAGCAGACCATCTTAACGAGGTTAACTATGGAAGCAGAACTCACAGCATTGGACACTGCCACTGTTGAAGCAGCGTGGCTTCGTGAACTCTTGATGGACTTACCTATGGTTGAAAAACCAATACCCCCTATCCTGATGAACTGTGATAATCAAACTGTGATCGTCAAGATAAACAGTTCTAAGGACAATATGAAGTCCTCAAGGCAATGTGAAGAGGAGACTAAAATCTGTCAGAAAATTGAGGAACTCCGGAGTTATTACGTTGGATTATATCCAAACGTCGAAAAACTTGGCAGATCCCTTCACAAAGGGTCTATCACGTAATGTGATAGATAATGCATCGATGGAGATGGGTTTGAGACCCACCGCATGAGTTGTCCATAGTGGTAACCCACTCTATGTGATCGGAGATCCCGTGAAGTAGAAGTGGGAGACAAGCTGTTGGTCAGCTGGGAGGAGAGTATCCCTATATTAACTATCCCACTCCGTGAAGATGCAATACTCTCCTGATCTGCATGGCAGGTTGATACTTATCTTAATGTGTTCCAAGTGGCTTATTCGGGTAAGCAGAGATGTTGTCCTGCAGAACATCTTCTGAGGAACACACCTATATGAATTTGACTGTTAACGTCGCAGTCTGTGAGAATTGGGTGTTCTCTAATAAATTCATGAAAAGGCCCTGGAGTATGACGTATACGCTCCACCAGCGGGGAAGCCTTGCGGCAGCCCAGTATCGGTCAAGAATTTGTGTGAAACTAGTCTCGCAGAAAACTTGTAGTTCAAGGCATAGTCCACTATTCAAGTTGTGATCTAGTGTAGCATAAATCTCTAAGTGGAAAGTTCAACTTCACAGTCTCCACTAAGCACCGGTATATAAACAATGTTTTGGAACTAAATGATGAGATGTGCCAATGAGACTTTGTGGGGGATTGTTGGAATTTTGCTAGTAGGCCTTTGGCCCAAAGCCCAACTAAAATTCTGAAATTCTCTTGGCCCATTCATGCACACATGTGAGTGGAGTGAGTGAGGCTAAAGTTTAGTCCCACCCCGGAAGTTGAGAGAGAGTTGCACCTCTTTATAAGGTGAGCTCTTCTACCACTTGTATGAGCATGAGAAGAGAAGACCTACACGCGCGCTCCTCCTCCTCGCTCGCCTCGCCACGCCACGCCACGCCTCGCCACGACACCAAGTCTCCACGTCACGCCACGCCACGCCACGCCTCGCTATACCCAAAACGACTCAAGACCTTTTCCACATAGTGAGACTGAAGCAGTGTGATCCCAGTGAGTGAGGCTAAAGTTTAGTCCCACCCCGGAAGTTGAGAGAGAGTTGCACCTCTTTATAAGGTGAGCTCTTCTACCACTTGTATGAGCATGAGAAGAGAAGACCTACACGCGCGCTCCTCCTCCTCGCTCTCCTCGCCACTCCACGCCACACCTCGCCTTCTCTTCAACATCAAGAGTACCAATGAGATCCGCAACAGAAAACTCCTGTCTCTTGTGTTTCAGGGAAGTAGAAAATTGTTCCACTAAGGTGGAAGCTTGGCAATGATGCCCCGGCAACAAATTTGTCCGGCAACACACACTTGAAGTACTCAAGTTCTTTTGCGAGCGACTGTATCTCATGAGCCTGCTGTACAACAGCGCGCTCATCATCATCTTGTAGTCATAGAATTGCTCCATGACGTACAACTCGCTGCCGGCGTCCGAGGCACCAAACTTGGCCTCGAGCGCAGCCCACATGTCCTTGCCGTTGTCAAACGACATATACGAATCCACAATTGAGTCATCAAGAACACTCAGAAGAGCGCCTTTAAAGAGGGTATCGATCTTCTCAAAAGCTTCCAGCTGTGCTGGATTAAGATCGCCCTCAGGCTTGCCCTTGGTGGCGTCATAGCAGCCCATGGTCTGAAACCAGTAGATTGCTCTCGTGCGCCACCTCTTATATTGCCCCCTTAAAGGCAGGCGGCTTCAGATGCGCAGCAAAACCACTCGAAGTAAATTGCCTATAATCAGGTTTTTGGATTGTTGGAAATATGAGCAAATTAGTACGAGATTTAATCCGAATAAACAGAAGATAATCATGACTACAGCAACAGAGATTAAAACTAAATCATGTGAACTAGCATAGCAGATGAACAGATCATCACATCTAGGCACATACTGAAACATGAATCTACCACGATCTCGAACAGGAAGGATAGAATCACATACGGTGCAGCGGGAGCAAACACCGCCGGCGTGACGTTGTCACCATGTCGTGAGGACGAGGTTGCCGAGGTCGGGAAGAAGTCATCGTTCGGCGAAGTCGTCGCTGCCAGCAGTCGCGCGAGTGCGCTCCCAAAAACCTGATCGCCCCTTCTCCCGTACAGGCATCACGAGAGGGCGGTCCGGGGCCTGCTGTCCTCTCCGGTGCACGCCGAAAGGGGATGGAAAGACTTGCTTGGCGCGCAATGATCTGAACGGTGGTGAGAAAACCATAGAAGCGGCGGCGGCTAGGGTAGACGTCTGCCTGACAATATAGTGCGGGCCGGGTAGTCGTGGAAAACCCCACGTCGAGTCGTCACGATCCAAAAGAATCAGAAACGTGTTCAGTATTAACGCGTCCGTTAATTATTAATTAATGACTCATTAATTTCCGAGAGCAGCAAAAATAGAACAACATGCATAGCTCTATCCACGGCCTCGGCTCAATCCCGCAACCCGCGGCGCGTCGTATGGCGAGGCATGCGTGGCGAGGCGAGCGAGGAGGAGGAGCGCGCGTGTAGGTCTTCTCTTCTCATGCTCATACAAGTGGTAGAAGAGCTCACCGTATAAAGAGGTGCAACTCTCTCTCAACTTCCGGGGTGGGACTAAACTTTAGCCTCACTCACTCCACTCACATGTGTGCATGAATGGGCCAAGAGAATTTCAAAATTTTAGTTGGGCTTTGGGCCAAAGTCCTACTAGCAAAATTCCAACAATCCCCCACAAAGTCTCATTGGCACATCTCATCATTTAGTTCCAAAATATTGTTTATATACCGGTGCTTAGTGGAGACTTTGAAGTTGAACTTCCACTTAGAGATTTATGCTACACTAGATCACAACTTGAATAGTGGACTATGCCTTGAACTACAAGTTTTCTGCGAGACTAGTTTCACACAAATTCTTGACCGATACTGGGCTGCCGCAAGGCTTCCCCGCGGGTGGAGCGTATACGTCATACTCCAGGGCCTTTTCATGAATTTATTAGAGAACACCCAATTCTCACAGACTGCGACGTTAACAGTCAAATTCATATAGGTGTGTTCCTCAGAAGATGTTCTGCAGGACAACATCTCTGCTTACCCGAATAAGCCACTTGGAACACATTAAGATAAGTATCAACCTGCCATGCAGATCAGGAGAGTATTGCATCTTCACGGAGTGGGATAATTAATATAGGGATACTCTCCTCCCAGCTGACCAACAGCTTGTCTCCCACTTCTACTTCACGGGATCTCCGATCACATAGAGTGGGTTACCACTATGGACAACTCATGCGGTGGGTCTCAAACCCATCTCCATCGATGCATTATCTATCACATTACGTGATAGACCCTTTGTGAAGGGATCTGCCAAGTTTTTCGACGTTTGGATATAATCCAACGTAATAACTCCGGAGTTCCTCAATTTTCTGACAGATTTTAGTCTCCTCTTCACATGCCTTGAGGACTTCATATTGTCCTTAGAACTGTTTATCTTGACGATCACAGTTTGATTATCACAGTTCATCAGGATAGGGGGTATTGGTTTTTCAACCATAGGTAAGTCCATCAAGAGTTCACGAAGCCACTCTGCTTCAACAGTGGCAGTGTCCTAATGCTGTGAGTTCTGCTTCCATAGTTGACCTCGTTAAGATGGTCTGCTTGCAAGACTTCCAGAAACAGCGCCACCACCAAGTGTAAAAACATAACCACTTGTGGCCTTTTATCTCATCAGCATCAGAATATCCAGTTTGAGTCACTATAACCCTCCAGTACCCTTGGATACCCGGTGTAGTGAATCCCATAGCTCGCGGTGCCTTTCAAATAGCGCATAACTCTCTCAAGCGCATGCCAATGATCATCTCCCGGTTTTGACACAAACCGACTCAGCTTGCTCACAGCAAAAGAGATGTCAGGCCTCGTGGCACTCGCCAAATACATAAGCGAAGCCAATAATCTGAGAATACCTCAGTTGATCTCTAGCAATCCGTCGATTCTTTCGAAGCAACACACTAGCATCATATGGAGTTGGAGAAGGTGTGCAGTCGCTATACCCAAAACGACTCAAGACCTTTTCCACATAGTGAGACTGAAGCAGTGTGATCCCACCATTCTCATCTCTCAACAGCTTGATGTTTAAGATAACATCAGCTACTCCTAGATCCTTCATCTCAAAACAGTGAGATAAGAAATCCTTAACCTCCTTGATTAAATCAAGTTTGGTTCCAAAGATCAATATGTCGTCGACATACAGACAAAGAATAACTCCTTCGCCCCCACCATAGCGATAGTACACGCACTTGTCACCATCGTTTACTACAAAGCCGGCAGCAGTTAATGTTCTTTCGAACTTCTCATGCCACTCCTTAGGAGCTTGTTTAAGGCCATATAAAGACTTTAATAACTTGCACACCTTTCCTTCCTGACCAGGTACTACAAAACCATCTGGCTGATCCATGTAAATTTCCTCCTTCAACTCTCCATTGAGGAAAGCTGTCTTAACGTCCATTTGATGAACGAGAAGACCATGTGAGGCAGCCAGTGATAGTAGCACCCGAATTGTGGTCAGTCTAGCCACGGGTGAGTAAGTATCAAAGAAGTCTTCACCTTCTTTCTGGGTATAACCCTTGGCCACAAGCCGTGCCTTGTACTTTTCAATCGTACCATCAGGTCTAAGCTTCTTCTTGAACACCCACTTACATCCTACAGGTTTGCACCCATAAGGACGGTCAGTGATCTCCCAGGTACAGTTAGCTAAGATGGAATCCATCTCGCTACGTACAGCTTCCTTCCAGTAGTCAGCATCAGGAGATGCATAGGCTTCTGAAATAGTCCTGGGTGTGTCATCCACGAGGTACACAATGAAATCATCACCAAAAGACTTTGCAGTCCTCTGTCTCTTACTCCTCACAGGAGTTCCATTGTCACCCTCAACAGGATTCTCAACGTGTTCCATCGCAATGGTGGGTTCAGGAATTACAGTGAATTCCTCACTAGATGGAGTAGGTATCTCCTGATTCGATGAACTCGACATATCCTTCATAGGAAATATGTCCTCAAAGAAAGTTGCATCATTTGATTCCATAATCGTACCAACATGCATGTCGGATACCTCAGATTTTATTATCAAAAATCAAAAATCTATAGCCGATGCTATGAAAAGCATAGCCCAGAAGAACACAATCCATAGTTTTTGGTCCAAGCTTGCGCTTCTTGGGAATTGGTATATTGACTTTCGCCAAACAACCCCAAGTACGTAGGTAAGAGAGTTTCAACCTTTTCCTTTCCCATTCCTCAAATGGATTCATAGTCTTATGATTTGTGGAAACTCGGTTTAGGACATGACACGCAGTCATTAGCGCCTCCCCCCACCATTCCTTGGATAGACCCGAAGTGTCTAACATGGTGTTAACCATATCAGTTAGAGTTCGGTTCTTTCTTTCGGCTACCCCATTTGACTGGGGTGAGTAGGGAGGCGTCCTCTCATGGATTATACCATGTTCCGCACAAAATAGATCAAATTCATTGGAAAAATACTCTCCACCACAATCGGACCTAAGCCGTTTAATTTTTCGATCAAGTTGGTTCTCTGCCTCAGCTTTATAGTTTTTAAAGAAAATCAAAGCCTCATCTTTTGATTTCAGAAGATACACATGACAATATTTAGTGGAGTCATCAATCAACGTCATGAAGTATCTCTTTCCACCTTTTGTCAACACGCCATTCATCTCACAAAGATCAGAATGTATAAGCTCTAGTGGCGCCAAGTCTCTTGCCTCTGCAGTCTTATGGGACTTGCGAGGTTGCTTAGCTTGCACACATACTTGGCACTTGGAGCCTTTGACAGTAGAGATTTTCGGAATTAAATTCATATTGGCTAACCGCGTCATGCAACCAAAGTTAATATGACAGAGTCGTGAATGCCAAATATCAGACTCATTATTGTGCCAAACATTATTAATAACTTTAGTGCAAATATCTGACAAAGATAGGCGGAACAAGCCTCCGCACTCATAGCCTTTTCCAACAAATTGTCCACACTTAGAAATGCAACTTTATTGGATTCGAAAACCAACTTAAAACCATCTCGACATAAACGGGAACCGCTAACGAGATTTTTATTGATGGACGGCACATGATGAACGTTCTTCAGACGCACGGTCTTCCCCGAAGTAAACTTCAGATCGACCGTACCAACACCTCGAACGATGGCATGTGACCCGTTCCCCATCAGCACGGGAAGTCCCGCCTGGTAAGAAGAAAACATGGAGGCGTCAGCACAAACATGTACATTGGCACCGGTGTCAATTAACCAATCAGGGGATTGAAATACTGAAAGGATGGTAGGAAAAATACCGTACCCTGATTCCTTCATATCAGTATCACCGATGACGACATTAGCGGACTTGCCGCTCTTCTCATGTTCGCGCTCCTCAAAGCGGTTAGGACACTTCGGAGCCCAGTGATTAGGATCACCGCAGACATGGCAAAGTCCCTTCCCCTTCTTATGAGAATTCTTCTTGAAGTTGGTAGAATGTGATGGCTTGTTCTTTGTATCAAACTTGCCTTTGCCCTGAGTTTTGTTCTTATTGTTTTTGAACTTGTTGGGCTGAGTTCTTCTTCTGTACCATGTGGGCACTAGAACCTCCCTCAGCAACTCGAGCACGTGTGTCCTTTGCTCTCGCCTTCTCTTCAACATCAAGAGTACCAATGAGATCCGCAACGGAAAACTCCTGTCTCTTGTGTTTCAGGGAAGTAGCAAAATTGTTCCACGAAGGTGGAAGCTTGGCAATGATGCCTCCGGCAACAAATTTGTCCGGCAACACACACTTGAAGTACTCAAGTTCTTTTGCGAGCGACTGTATCTCATGAGCCTGCTGTACAACAGGGCGCTCATCAGTCATCTTGTAGTCATAGAATTGCTCATGACGTACAACTCGCTGCCGGCGTCCGAGGCACCAAACTTGGCCTCGAGCGCAGCCCACATGTCCTTGCGTTGTCAAACGACATATACGAATCCACAATGGAGTCATCAAGAACACTCAGAAGAGCGCCTTTAAAGAGGGTATCGATCTTCTCAAAAGCTTCCAGCTGTGCTGATTAAGATTGCCCTCAGGCTTGCCCTGGTGGTCATAGCAGCCATGGTCTGAAACCCAGTAGACTGCTCTCATGCGCCACCTCCTATGATCACAAATCCCTACTGTGGTAGCGGGGCGGCGGTCGTGAGAAGAGTGATCAAACAGATAGCACATGGTTCGTTATCAGGTCGGGCCCGCAGGATGCGTAAACCCTACTCCTGCTTTGGTGGATTATCTCTTCTTGAGCTAGCTATGGCGTGAGGAGCTCAAGCCGAATCCTTCCTCTGGTCGCCTCCGCCTCCTTTTATAGAAAAAAGGGGTTGCCACAGTGCACATAGGAGGAAAGTAACAGTGCTGCGAGTTATCCTCAACATTCACGTGACAAGGCGCATTAATGGCGGCTGCTAGGTCTGCTTATCGGACGGAGAACATGTCTCGTCCGTCGCCGCTCCTTCTTGTGTCGACACGCCCCCTGCCAGCGACGCCTGCGATGCCATGTAGTAGGCAAGCAAGCTGAGGTGGCGCAGTGGTGGTCTTCACGAAGATCTGCATGCCTCCACGCAGTGCCTGCCAGGCTGGTTTGATCGGCAAACTGCATGCATGCGATGTTGAGTTTAGTCGTGGCCTGATGGTGGCCCTGCGGGTGTCCTCGCAAGCCTTGCTGGGCCCCGGCAGGGTCTTGCCGAGGCGCTGCTGTCATCCCCGCAAGCGCTTTCCGGGGGCTTGTGGTCTTCCTCGCTGGATCCCGCCAAGGGTTGTCGTCCTTAGTGCGTATCTGATCTTGAATGTCTCACAAAGATCTGCATTGCCTCCACGGGATGTCTCCCGAATCTTACCCTTTGGGCAGTGGACTCAAGGTGATTTGCTCCGTAGCGCGGGACGAGTCGCCGCGCAAGTCTTGCCGGGCTGCCTAGAACTGTCTCCCGGCAAGATCTTGCCGGGGGAGTCGCTTCGTCCCCTTGCTCTTCGTGTCTGGCCTTGCGTCGTTCTAGTTCTCTTTGAGCTTCGGTCTTACAACTGCCCACCTCCCTTGCCTTGCTTGTGTGGTGTATCCGCTCAGACTGCCCGTGCACAGTTATAGGGGTACAAAAGTGTACCCCTCTTTTTGTACACCGATAGGAGCCTCCGGGCCTGGGCCACACATAAGCGCAACGCGTTGTTGGGCTAGGCCCAAAAACGGTGCGCGGGCAGGCGGGGCGGTTTTTACCGCGGTAAGATTCTTCGCGCGCTGCACTTCCCACGATTCCCGCACGTGGCGCGGCGTGGGGAGGCGCGTGTGACATGGGCGGCATGCGTGGGGTTGGTTCCCGCAGGCATGCGTCACATCATAGTAAAGGCGCGGTTCGCGCCTTCCCCATAAACGGAGGGAGGCGTGGAGGCGTGGCCCATTTACTGAATGGGGCTAAGGCGCGGTCTTCAAGGCGTCCACTCCCCACGATCACGGGGTGGGGAGTGGTCATCTCACCCGTCCCCTCGGTTCTGCACGTCCGCCACGTGTCTCCCATGCGCTTGGGGTGGCAAACGGTGGAGGCGGGAAACCGGGCCGTCGCTGGTTGGGGCGGCGGGTCGGTCCTGGCTCCCTGCGCCTTCCGTATCTTGATTGGCCGAGCGGGGCGGCCGAGCCCCAACCCCGATCCTTTATAAAGAGCGGGAGGGGGGATGGCATCCCACATTCTTTCATCATCTTCTTCCTTCAGCTTCTGCTCCTCCTTTCCATCCGTCATGGAGAGAGGGAATCCTGGTCCTTCAACAGTGGCGGCGAGGGTCGCCGCTCGACAACGCGTCCCTCTTTCTCCTGCGTCTGCGGTGGCAGAGCCAGCCGCGAGGGGAAGGGGGAGGGGGCGAGGCCGGGGCGCTCGGGGAAGGGGAGGACGGGGTGGCGCGCTGGCCTCGCCTCCGCCAGCAGCTCCTCCTCCAACGGAGGGCCATGTTGGGGATGACCCTTGTGAGTTCTTCGTCAGGCTGCGCCGCCCGCCGCGCCGTCGCCTTCGTCTCCCGACTCCATTTGCGCGGGAGATGGAGCTGGATCCGCCGGAGTCGTTGCGGCTGCACATGAGGGGCTGCGGGATCAGTGGCACGCGGGTCCGCGTCGACTTCCCCGCCCCTCACGTGATGTATCTTCGTCGGGGATGGAAGACGTTTGCTCATATCCACCGCTTGACGGAGGGGCTCACTCTCCATTTTAAGCTGATGGAGGGTGGCCTTCTCTCCGTCAAGGTCTTCAGGCTCTTTGGGACCCGTGCAAGGTGCTGCGTGGAGAGCTCTTCTAATAGTGAAGACTCCTCCTCGGGCGGGAGTGACGAGGAGGACAGCGGCAGCGACGACGAGGGTAGTAGGCGGCGGGATGACGGGTCCGACTAGGTGTCGGGTGCCGCTCCGTGCGGCATCGGCGACCCCATCATCCGTGTCCGGCTCCCTGAACTTCTCGGGGTCGTCTCCTTGGGCGGCTGGCGTTGGGAGGCTGCGGAAGAGGAAGAGGGCGGGCGGCAAGGCCGTCAAGTCGGAGTACGCGGGCACCGATGCCTTCGACGCGTGCTGACGTCCTGCCGCCTCGTCTTCGAGCTCTGCTTCCGGCGCCGCCATCACCATCCAGCCTTTGGACGGCCACCAAGATGTTCTCTTGGTGTCTTCTGCCACCCGTAGCTCGCCTAGGCGCTCCTTTTGTCCTTTTCGCCTCCTTGACCTGCCTCCTGAGGAGAGGGACAAGAAAGGGATTACGGGCACCTTATCTCTTTTTAGTTTGTAAGCCTTCGGGCCTTTGTTATTTAAAACTTGTAATCCCATCATTCATGTTTTTCATTCCCTATGGACTGTACCTGAGTGGAATGTTTTTTTAATGAAAAAGGGATGTTTGCCGGGTCATTTGTTTGCGGGTGGAACCCACGACAAGGAGTAAATCCTTGATATCTTCAAGATAAACATTTCCTTGCCCGGCAACAGGCCTTGCCGTCTCCCCACTTCGCTCAACCTTCCTCACGCCTTTGGCGGAGGCAGGGATGAGGCTGGTTCAGGCTCCTTGTTTCATCCTTTCGCTGCCGCGACTACGACCAAACTTGGCCCCAGGAACGAGCCCTAAGGCCTAGAGTTAGGGGAGCACGGTAGCTTAAGGGAAAACGAGGTTTCACATACCTCAGTCCATAATGGAACACATGATAAGGGATGAAGAACTTATCTGAAGCTGTAGTCCCCGGCAACCCTGGTTCGCCGTGGGTAAATCTTTGCTCTTGCAGCCCCCGGCAATACTGGCTTGCCGGGGGCTAGATGCTGGTCTGTTCCTCTTTTTTTTCTCCCCAAGTGGTTCGGTACGGATATCTGTGTGTCCTGTGAACCAAAGAAGACAAAAGAAAGACAAAGAGACGCACACTCGACCTCTAAGCTAGGAGTTAGTCGCCGCTAAGCACTATCAACCTTAACCAAGGACGAGACTCGACCTAGCATGCATGCTATAACTTTGGGCGCCAGCGCTTCATTTATTTATGCTCAGCGTCTGCGCCTGGCTTTATACAAAGGGTTACATGCGTCATCGGCAAGGCTCGTACAAAAGGTGGCTTGCCGGGGGGCCCGGCAAGCCACGCCTCACGGGTAAAACTTGCGAAGATGCTCAATGTTCCAGGAGTTACTCACCGGAATGGCATCTTCGGTCTCCAGGCGGACTGCGCCGGTCCTGGTGACTCGTATTACCCGATAAGGGCCTTCCCACTTTGGCGTCAACTTGTTGAAATTCTTGGCTCAATCCCGCAACCCGCGGCGCGGCGCGGCGTGGCGCGGCGCGTCGTGACGAGGCGCGGCGCGTCGTGACGAGGCGAGCGTGTATGTCTTCTCTTCTCATGCTCATACAAGTGGTAGAAGAGCTCACCTTATAAAGAGGTGCAACTCTCTCTCAATTTCTGGGGTGGGACTAAACTTTAGCCTCACTCACTCCACTCACATGTGTGCATGAATGAGCCAAGAGAATTTCAGAATTTTAGTTGAGCTCTGGGCCAAAAGCCTACTAGAAAAATTCCAACAATTCAGGGCGCTGCCGTATTCAAGATCTTCAGGAGGAAGTCAGAGCTAGCGGGATACCCTGGTGGTTCCCCATTTACTGGATCTAGTGGACAAATTATTGTTGGCACAGGCCATGTGAGTGATGGCAGAGCTAGCAATGCATCTTATGCATGCATGATGATGGCCGGCCTGAACTGGGGGAAGATAAGATGACAAGGGTTTGGTAGTTTTGGTCAGGTACATATAAATAAATCAAACCACGATGGGAGAGAGAGAACAAAAAATACTAGTACAGCCAAGTACGTGCATGTGATAAAGAAACTTCCTCGCTTATCATTTGTGAGCTTTCAACTGTTGCTCCAAGAGGCATGCATGAGCTTCTGAATTTCTTTTTGTCGTGAAAACATTACAAAAAGAAGAGAGGATTTCCTAAAAAAAGGATTAAATGTGCATCTCATTTGCTTATGTGATGATTACTACGACAACACACATACACTGGTGGTTTCACCCATATGATCTCCCATGACAATAATGCTCTGTAGCGGCCCCAACTCTAGAAGTAGTGACCTCCCCTGCTACTAGGAGAGTGTAAGGGAAGAGGAAGAGGAAATCTTCTTACGAATTCGCTCCAAATGGTGCAAGGAAAGAGGAGAGAGATGGATGGGGATGAGAAATGAGTGATGGCCCGCCTCCATCCATCCGTCGATCCATCCTTTTGTGCCCCCAAAAACTGAGGCATTTCTCGATCCACCTTCGAATGGCATGCTTCATCGATCTCGTCTTGTGTATGTTTGTTTGTGCACTATTGGTTCTACTAGTTACTCCACCTTGGAGTAGCATTAAGCAGTAGGATGTGATGTTTCTTTTTAGTAGTAGCTTGGTTGCAGAAAGTGGCTGCCATGGGTGGATTGACAATCGAAGCTAAGGCTGGTGCTACCATTTTAGGAGTGTGGCACATGATAGATCAGAGCTGAATGGAGTGGACGCTGGAAAAGTCACCACTCCAAAGCCCCCCCTATCCTGTCACCTCTACCTACCTACGTGTGTGGGTGCATGTGTGTGCATGCATAGAGTTAAGGATTGGACAAAAGATATTGCACTCTGGATAGATGGATGGACATTTGAGTGGAGAGCATTTGGAGAACACTACTAGCAGCCAGCGTTGCTTTTTGTCTACCGTTAGGCTATTCCCAGTAATCCCGTGACACTATTTAACAGGAGTACTGTAAGTCTTTTTTTTTAATTGTTTGAAAAAAAAGGAGCACCGTAAATTTTGCAGTTCCAACTGTTGCTGAACTGCATTTCACCAAGCAGAGCAGAGGAAAGAACATTCAGAGCCAAATTACCATCGGGTCTACATACTAGTTGGTTGGCCCACTCACAGGATCGTCGATCGACCCAGAGAGTAATGATCTTCGCTTGATTTTGTTCATTGCTGCCGGCACGGGCTCTCACGCTCACGGGCAGCTTTGCCCAGGGACCACATAACATGGACTCTTCTTTCTTTTAGCATTCCGTTGGTTCGGTCTGGCCACTCATGTATGCCGTTGGATGTATCTGTAAAACGAAAGCGTATGCTCATGATAGGGACGTGCGACCCACCGGTGCCGCTGCCACCAATCAAGATGAACCACAATTCTCTGGGCGACGGCACATACGCCTCTCCGTCGGTGGTGTAGATATCAAGCCCGGTACGGCGATCGACGGCGACGGCCGGTACGTCGGATTCCTCCGAAATGATTAGTCCGTCGCCATCCCGCCACAGTTATATACATCTAGCTAAGCTTCCACTGGTCATTTGATCCCTTCCCTTTTTCGCTTCGACCGTGACAATTGGCCGTTTCCACCGTGCCTGCAAGCAGCTGTGGCAAACCAATGGAAACCGGAAGCATTTTACATTGCTATATATTTGAGACGTGAAGCAAATCTCTCGATTTAAGAGTCCCTATTGTACTTTTGGATAAAGTTTGACCACATGTTTAACGAGAAAAATCTTAATGCATGTCATCAAAAATTATAATGTTGGATTCAAATTTGAATGTGGTTTCCAGTGATATTATTTTTGCTACATATAACATACTATATTTTATTAGTTAAAATTATGGTCAAAATATGACCCAAAAAAGATTAAGACTAGTAAATCTGGACGGAGGGAGTACACTATGAGGTGTTCGTTTCGTCTATAGTTTTACTTTTACGGCCTGATAGACTTCCTTGTTACAGACTGGCTGGCTGGCTGGCTGGTTGAGCGTGTCTGCGTGTGTAGTAACACTGAGCTTTGTCGCAGTTATCACGCTGTTGGAATCTTCGTATCTGAATGGTCGCAGCTGCAAATAGTAAACAGAAAGTTGATGATTTTGTTCCTTCAAATATAGGTGAACTGTCCGTGTGTGTATCATGGGTTGTCTAGGCTCGAAAGACATCTGGAATTATTTCACGACAGAGGCCAGGTCCGATCCACGACCATGCGATTCCTCAAGTTCTCCTATTGTCTTCTAGATCGGCGGTCTTGGAGGTGACTTGCCTTGATGTTGGAAGGCCTTCTTGCCTAATGCGGCCGGGGATATGGTCTAGTTAGTGATGGCGAACTTCTTAGCACATTTACAGCTGGAGCCCCCAAAACCGCTCCAAACGCCCGGGCAGGTTACCCAGTCAGTGACTGGACGCAAAATTGTCACCAAACCGGTTATATCGGGCCCAAACGTTCGGACTGACCGCCGGGCCCGTCCCTGGCCCATATATGGGCCGGATATGGTGACTCCTGAATCCCCCCCTTCCCCCATGTGGATTGACCGGTAGGACCAACATGGTAAACCGTATAAACCAGTGGTCTGACGAGCGCCTCATATGTTCCTCGGTGAGGACATATTCATGGTACCGTGTGGCGCCGCTTCGGCACGCAGCCCGAGGAACCAAGTCCTACTAATTAAGCCGGACGACGGCAACCAAACCGTAGCGTCTCCCTATTTCTTTCCCTTTCTGCTCTTCGTCGCCGCCACTTTCAATTTGTCCACTTCTAGCAATGCCAAGGCACCTAATCACTACTTACGCAATGCTCACTCTCGAGAGGTAGCTCCAACTGCTAGAGGAGATCCGGGCTAGGTGCGGGGCTCGAAATGCAGCCGGCCTACCTCCGGATTTAATGCAGCCCGAAGAGGAGGATGAGGAGCCAGGGAAAGAGGAGGAGGTCGCCGCCATGGAGTAGGAAGCCGAGGAGGAGGATGCCACCATGGAGAAGGGAGCAGAGGAGGCAGTTCCGGTGCCTGCAGGCTTCGACATGTCCGAGGCGTTAGCGAAGTACGAGGTCGCGGACCAACAAGCCATCCTTGACTCCATCCATTGGAGGCCAACCTCCGATTCCTCAGTGCCAGCAAGCCACGAAGATCAATGAGATCTTCGCCGATACGGAGTCCAGCGAGAAGCCAGAGGTGCGCCCGATCGCCAATGACCACGAGGTCGGTGGCTCCGGCACCAATTTCATCAACATCTCCAACAAAGACAAGTACCGTAGTTGATAGTCGGTAGTACGTAGATCTTGTCTTTTGCATTGTTTTGTATAAACATGCTAACCGAAAAAATGCCTATTATGGTTGTTGGAGTTGCAATGTGGGGTGTGAACATCACCGTGTGCCCGGGCGCATCCACGAGCATTTGTCAACTCAATTTAGGCACCCATGGAATTAGATGCTTGTACTGATCCAGTGAAGGCGGACGTTACCGCGCGGGGGGGGGGTGGGGGTGTGTTTTGGCTCCCGGGAGAATTTGCTCCAGGATAAACAGTACCGCAAAAAAGTGGTTATATATTTTAAAAATATTCCGGTCATTTTTGTGGATCTTCGTGTTAGTGTCGAAGCCATGCTTGACAATTTTCATCCAAAACCGAGTCTGAGTGTTTCGTTGGTGAGAAAAAAATTTGGGGTAATAGTTGATGTTCAAATTTGTTGTTTTTGTACGGGCCGAAATCTTTAACATTTTTTCCTAAAACTTCGCAGGTACCATGTAGATGTGACTATAAATACATATAAATTTTGTTGGGCTATTTTGACATTTCAAAAATTATTTTTCACGTGCAGGACCACACATGGTGCCGGGAGGCCCGGGACCAAACTGGATTTCCGGGCGTTACCTCCCTATTCTACTTGTGCACAATTTGTATGGCGTCTTTTTATTTTACCTTCGCTGCACAATTTGTACACGCGCAGGACCAAACGTAATACCACATTCTGTGGCAATGGATGCAATACCACATGCTTCTCTCACTTGATGAAGGCGTCAAGGGGTGTCTTTGTCTTCTCACTTTGTCCCTGTAAGGAACTCCCGCGGTGGCTTTGGGCCTGTTAATAAGGTCGTGGATTAAATGTTTCCTTATGAACGACTTTACGGTATATTTCTCCCTTATGAAACATATTTGGAACATAATGCTTATATAGGCGAGGTCGTGGAATAAATGTTTCCTTATGAAACACATTTGAATGGATTATGAGATTTGTGTGATGAATGAATTGCGTACGCTTTTGTGTATCTAATGTAAGAGGAAATATAAAAAGCTTGTTTCTTCAAAACACACACACACAAGCGGTTCTAGTATACAAACCATCTATAATGATCGCATATTCGATGCGGCGGGAAAACTAAAGCCGCCTCCGGGAGACAACACATTGGAGGAGGTTGTTTACGTAAGCTGCATGCAGTAGATTATTGTCACATGCTTCTAGAAACCGCTTGCACCAAGCCAAGTATTAGTGACATAGGCTTTGAGGTGGAATGAGGAACCACCGCTGGCCTATGTGCTGAAACATCCTGCAAAGCCCGGCTCAGTACTAGTGATAGGGTTTGCATTCGTGATGTTGGTGTGCCTTTTTTTGGTAACACTCATCCCTCCAATGATGTAGCTTCCCTATAAGAAAGTGAACATCGGAATAACTCCTCGTATGAGGAGCTTCGGTTACCAATTGACCTTGCACTTACTATATCTTATTGTTTTCGTTTAACTCATATAATTGTGGACATCTTTAGTACACTTGTTATCTCACCTGAACAATTGGTTAGGCCAACCTTATATTCCGCACTTGCCTAAACTTGCTGATTTTCAATTAATATTTGCAATAGTACCTACTCACCCCCCCTCCCTCCCTCGAGGGAGTCCTGAATTATGAAGTCCTCGGGTGTCCGGGCTATGTGATATGGGCCAGACTGATGGGCCATGAAGATACAATATATAAGGTCTTCCCCCGTGTCCGGATGGGACTCTCCTTTGCGTGGATCGCAAGTTTGGCGTCCGGATGTATGATTTCCTTTCTCTGTAAACCGACTATGTACAACTCTAGGCCCCTCCGGTGTCTATATAAGACGGAGGGTTTAGTCCGTAGAGGCTATCGAAATTTACGTAAGCTAGACATCTAGGGTTTAGCAATTACGATCTCGAGGTAGATCAACTCTTGTAACCCCTATACTCATCAAAGTCAATCAAGCAGGAAGTAGGGTATTACCTCCATTAAGAGAGCCCGATCCTGGGTAAACATCGTGTCCCCTTTGTCTCCTGTTACCTTCGATCCTCAGACGCAAAGTTCGGGATCCCCTACCCGAGATCGGCCGGTTTTGACACCGACATTGGTGCTTTCATCGAGAGTTCCACTGTGTCGTCGGAAGAAGGTTCGATGGCTCGTTCGATCATCAACAACGATGCTGTTTCCGGGGAAACTTTCCTCCCCGGTCAACTTTTTGTGTTCGGCGGCTTGGCTCTGCGTGCCAATTCGATTGGTCACCTCGAACAGGTCGACAGCTACACCCCTAGTCAACAGATCAGATTTGGAAGCCTAGATTACATCACCGACATCTGAGTAGACTTGATCTTCGAAGGGTTCACGGCCTCGACCACCGAAGGAAGCCCGTCGGATCCTCCACCAGGCTCCGTTCAAGGACCAACAGTCATCCCTACCCTGGCCTTATATCCAGAGCAGACTACTTCATCCGAAGATGGGTGTCTGAAACCCACCGGACTCTCTCCTACTATGGAGCTTTTCTCCGAAGGCGTGGAGGCAACTATGTCTTCGGTGAGCCTGCGATCAAGCAGGACTCTCCATGTCATCAGAGAGTCGAACTCGCCTCGGGACGCCAACACCGAACCCTCAAGGTCTGCGTCTAGTGAGCTCAGCCTGGTGGAATCTGTCGTGCCTAGCCCCGTAGGTCCCCGGTTCCCCGTCCGTCCTGTGCTCTTAACTGAGGCCATGAACTTAATGTGATCCCTCGCCATTATGGAAGTATCGCCTCCGAACTACACCTAGCCGGGACTAGGGGCTGAGAGCGGGGAATTTCACGTCCCACCCGCCACCCACTTAATAGCCACTGTCGAGGATTTGACCGACATGCTAGGTTATGCCTTTGAAGACATCGACGGTATGGACGACGATGCCAGAGACAAACAAATCCAAGACCCGCTATTCACGGGGCGTTGGACGGCTACCTCCACATATGATGTGTATATGGTCGATACACCTAAAGAGGATGACGACGAAGGCGGAAAAGATACGATCGAGGACAAGCCCGTGGATGCACCACCAAAACATCGACGTCAGCGACGCCGCTCAAAATCACGTCGCGGAAAAGAAAGTAACACCGGCACCAGAGACGATAACACTCCGAACAATGCCGAAGACCCTATTGAGCATGCGTCCGAACATGACGAATGGGAGGAGGGACAAGTTAACCCAGACGAGCCGGTCAGGAATGAGGACTCGGAAGATAATAACTGTCTAGCGATCTCCGAGGATGATGTCAGCCTCGGCAATGAAGACTTCATCGTGCCAGAGGAACCCCTCGAGCAAGAGCGCTTCAAGCGCCAGCTAATCGCAACTGCGAGAAGCCTAAAGAAGAAGCAGCAACAGCTCCAAGCCGAACAGGATACCCTCAACAACAGATGGACCCAGGTCCTAGCTGCCGAAGAATATGGCCTCGAGCGACCAACAAAGAGTTATCCGAAGCATCGGCTACTACCACAATTCGACGACGAGGCCCTTGAGCCAATACTGTCAAGATATGACCGCGCTGATGAACCAGACTGGCCACCACGTGGGCAAGATAAAGCGGCTACTTATGCCGAACACCAGCCCCTACCACCTCGCCGTCGAGGCAAAGAGGTAGCAGCTCCGGCTATACCTACGACTTACGACAGGACCTCGACAATAAAGCCGGTCAGGCCAGATCAATCTATGGATAAAGGGGGCGTGCCCCAACGCGAGACGACGGCCATCAAGCCTGGCGCGACAGGCATAACCTCACCCGGGCCAAAAACCAAATACGGATGTCATCCGAACTCCATCGTCACGTTGCCCAATACAGAGGTGCCGCGCATCCCTTATGCATTACCGATGAGGTAATGCAGCACCAGTTCTCAGAAGGGTTCAAACCCGTAAACATTGAATCATACAATGGAACGACCGACCCCGCGGTATGGATTGAAGACTTTCTTCTCCATATTCACATGGCTCACAGCGATGACCTCCACGCCATCAAATACCTCCCCTTAAAGCTGAAAGGACCAGCATGACACTGGTTAAACAACATCCCCGAGAACTCCAATGGTAGCTGGGAAGATCTGGAGGATGCCTTTAGAGACAACTTCCAAGGTACCTATGTCCGGCCTCCGGACGCCGATGACCTTAGTCATATAGTCCGGCAACCCTTATAGTCAGCCCGCAAACTCTAGACTAGGTTCTTAATTAAAAAGAACCAAATCATCGATTTTCCGGACGCCGAAGCCCTCGCGGCCTTTAAACATAGCGTCCATGACGAATGGCTCACCCGACACCTCGGCCAAGAAGAGCCGAAGTCCATGGCAGGCCTTACCACACTCATGACCCGCTTGTGCGTAGGAGAGGACATCCGGTTGGCTCGTAGAAGCAACAGTACCAACGACCCTAGCACCTCCGAAGTCAGGGATGGCAATGGTAGGCCACAACGCAACAACCATAAGCGTCGAAGTAACAATGAAGAAACTGAAGACAAAACAGTTAACGCCGGATTCAGTGGCTCTAAATCTGGTCAGCGGAAGAAGCCATTCAAAGGGAATAAATATGGTCCATCCAATTTGGACAAAATACTCGATCGGTCTTGCCAGATTCATGGCACCCCTGACAAGCCTGCCAACCACTCCAACAGAAATTGTTGGGTCTTTAAACAGGCCTGGAAGTTAAATACCGAACATAAGGGGAAAGGACCGCCGAGAAAGGACGATGACGAGTCATGGCCACCAATCACAGGGGATCAAAAGAAATTCCCCCCTGAGGTGAAAACAGTGAATATGATCTATGTCACGCATATCCCCAAGAGGGAGCGCAAACGTGCGCTAAGGGACGTCTGTGCCATAGAGCCCGTCGCCCCTAAATTCAACCCGTGGTCGGCTTGTCCGATCAGCTTCGATCGTAGGGACCACCCGACCAGTATCGGTCATGGAGGTTCGGCAGCCCTGGTCCTCGATCCAATCATTGACGGATAACATCTCATTCGAGTCCTTATGGACGGTGGCAGTAGTCTTAACTTGATCTATCAAGACATCGTCCTAAAATGGGTATTGACCCGTCAAGAATTATGCCTAGTAATACCACCTTTAAAGGAGTGATACCTGGCGTTGAGGCCCACTACACGGGCTCACTAACATTGGAAGTAGTCATCGGTTCACCGGACAACTTCCGGAGCGAAGACTTGATCTTCGACATCGTCCCCTTTCGCAATGGTTATCATGCACTGCTCGGACGTACCGCCTTCGCCCGCTTCAATGCGGTCCCGCATTATGCTTACTTAAAGCTCAAAATGCCTGGGCCGCGTGGCATTATCACAGTCAATGGAAACATGGAGCGCTCCCTCCGTACCGAGGAGCACACCGCAGCCCTCGCAGACGAGGTATAGAGCGGCCTTATCAAGCCGAACACTTCATCGGCCATCAAGCCCCCGGACACTGTCAAATGAGTCCGGCCTACCCTGCAGAATGACAGCTCAGTCCATCCAGAGCTGGACTAGCAATTCCGCCTCCATCAGCCGCCCATCTAATCGCGATATATGTACCGCGCGTGCATAACTACGCACCCAAAATACCTTGGACAAGGACGGAGGCACATGGTGGACAAGGTCCATAATGCGGCTCGGCCCTATTTGGACCTTAATCTTTTTTTCTCTTTTTTATTTCAAGTTCTTTAAAACCTAAATCACTTTTTGGTGGTACAAGGGCCCTTTCCCAGGCCCCTTTTATATACACGATCATCGATCCTCTCAAAGTATCCTACACCAAGGCGAAAAGTGGCGCAGACGTGCGGCAGGGTGTCCAAAGGATCTTCAAGACCATCTTTTCTTTTTTAGGGCCTGTATACAGCTCTCCCTTCTTTCCCTTCTTTAGACGTGCGGCGCAGATGTAAAATAGCCTTGATGCTTATGGCATTCTCTGTAAGAGCAAATTTTGACGCATCAATCAGACTATAATGGAAACAGTTTTGTCAAACCCTATTCGGTATTGGTTTATTTCATAATCTGTATTCCCTCTTCACGTCAGATTGGCATATACACCTCGGCATGATTCAAAATTCTAGGGGCTCTATTCGGCCACATATCTTTTCAAAAAAAAAAGTCCGAACACTTTTAGAGTATACTTCGACGTCCCGAACACTTCATTATATGCATCGGCTCTGAATCATGTCTTTGGTCAATAGTTGGGTTGCCAGCTCCTGTGGTTACTATCTTACATTCCGCTTGTTCGGCTAAGGTAGTAAAGGGAGAACTACTGCGATTGTGTTTCCGATTCGTCCGGTCAAACGCCTCAGTAGAGAAAGCCGAAAACTGAATGTCATGATGTGATGAGAGCTGGTCAGCAGTTCGGCGACTTGATATAAATCTCTTGTGATTTTTTCCGTCTTACACGAAGGACTGGCCTTCGTACAGTTACACCTCGAAGGCTTCCTAGTTGGGATAGTCGCATACGCACCAGGGCTAATCCCTAGCCCCACCGTCAAACTCCTATGGCTAAGTCAAAATGATAAAGCCGCATAGTCTGATTGCCCGGTTCGCTGCGCAGACACCTCCTTCATGGACCAAGACATTGGGACAAGTGTGATCATGCGCTAATCCGAACACACCCATAGCATCTACGTGGGGGCTGAAGCCGACGACTGGCAAACTCTCAAGATTAATAAACGACCGCACAGGAGGAAAGTAATTTCAGATAAAAGGCACAAATATATTACAAAGCCTTGGTTCATAAAACAACGCCCGGGCAGCCCAGATACATTCACTCAAATATGATATCCTTCGAGCATTGACCTTCTATTAAACGGGCACCCTCTAGGACGCCTTCAAAATACTGCTCCGGCTTGCGGTGGTCCTTGCCTTCGGGTGGGCCCTCGACCGCCACGACGGCGGCCTTCATCTTTGCCCAATGCATCTTGACACTGGCAAAGGCCATTCACGCACCCTCTATTCACGTCGAGCGCTTTACAACTTCAACTCGGGGCAGGGTGTCGCCAAGCCGCTTGACCAGGCCGAAGTAGCTGCTAGTAATGGGTCCGGCTGGCCACAGCCGGACTATGATGTCCTTCATGGCCAACCCGGACATCCTATGCAGCTCCGCCAGCTGTATCATATGGTTGTTCAGCAGCGCTGGACGCTCCGGCGCTAGGTACTGTGACCAGAAGAGCTTCTCCGTTGTGTTCCCCTCTTGGGCCCGGAAATACTGTGTGGCGTCGGCAGCACTCTTCGGAATATCCGCGAAGGCGTCTGGAGAAGTCCATAGTTGAGTGAGCAAAGGCATATTTCTGACTGCCAAATTTACTCTGCAAAAGAAAGGGCTTACCAGCCGCTATCTGTTTGGCATGTTGATCTCCTCACGAGCCGGCCGAGACTCGATCCGCGCCTCCTTGGCCTCCCAGGGAGCCTTGGCGAGATCGACTGCTTGGGCCTTATTCTTCTCCTCCAAGGTCTCACACTTGCCGGCGGCATCCTTGAGCTCTTGCTCCACTTCGGTCACCCGCTCCTCATACTGGTGGCGGGCAACTTGCTCGGCCTTTAAATCCGCAGCTGCTTTATCAGCAGCCACTTAGCTCACTCGTTCCTTCTCCTTGGCTTGGGCGAGGGCACTCTTCAGGGTCTCGACCTCGGCCGCACTACCTGCAATAATGATCAGGACAACGCATGAGCTTAAACTCTGCATTGGCATATCACTTCAGGTGTGTAAATAATTTTTCAAACATACCTTGCGCCTCATCGAACCGCTTGTTAATGCAGACAATATCATCATCGGCCAGCTTCAGCTTCCGCTGAAGTTTGGACACTTCAGCGGCCTGGGCGGTCGCCGCTAACAGGGAGGCCTGTTTACCAATAGACCAGTAAGTTACCTCCTGTGATTATTATTTCATCCTCTGTTCAACCGTTTTTCAGAACGGAACAGAGTCCCAGGGGCTACTATCTATACACAGGCATATTTTTGATATGAAATGCGGCTAAGAATATTATATCGCATACCTTGAAGCCTGTTAGCAGGCTGGTGAAGGCTTCGTTCATCCCGCTCTTGGGGGACTGAACCTTCTCAACCACCACACCCATCAGGTTGCAGTGCTCATCCACGATGGATGCACGTCGCAGTGCCTCCATCAGAGTGTTCGGCACCTCCGGAGTTGGCGCTCCCCCTCCTTTGAAGGGGGTTGCTCGCTCGATTCCGGAGCCACATGGGTCTCCCGAATGGTGTTCGGCTGGGGGCCAGACTGGTCAGGGCCCCCGTTGCTAGTCTCCATGGGGCTTGCACCCCACATGTTTTCGGCAGCCAATGCATTACCCTCCGGTGCGGTCTTGGCGGCCTCCCGCACCTCTCCATGGCCCGGAGAGGCCCTTTGGGACAACACTTCAGTGTCATCCGCGGCAGTTAGCGGAGAGGCTCGCGGTGGCGTCTCGCTCTCCACCATCTCCGACGCTAGAGAGTTCCCCTCCGATAATGATTGTTGGGGGCGGTCGCGGGCCGGACTGAAGCACACGGTATAATGTGTTAAACTACAATCATAAAGACCTGAAATATGTAAAGCATCCTTGGACACTTATGATGCGGCCAGGGGCTTCACCCTGGGGCGCCACTCAGGGATGGCTTCGGCATCCGAATCCGAGCCGTCTGAGAGGGATATCTTCCCTCTCTTGGACGCCTCCGACTCTGGGTCTACAGAGGCCGCCCTTTTCTTCTTCCTCCCCTTAAGGGGAGAATCACTTTCTGCCTCCTCCTCCTCTTTGTCTTGATCTCCCTCGTGGGAGGAGGGAGCCTCGGTCTCTCCGGACACATCATCTTAAGCACCTTTATGGTGGAGGCCACCTTTGGCCTCCTTGATCTTCTTCTTGGCCTTCTTCTCCGGTGCCTGGTACGGCACCGGGACCAGCATCCTCGTTAACAGAGGAGTGGCTGGGTCTTCTAGTAGCGGAGCCGGACACTTGATCCGCTCTGCCTTCTTTTTCCAGTCCTAAATAAAGGATGAAGGGCTCAACATACCCTCTGATTTGTGAACCAATGTTGTGTTTGAAAATTAAATGCTTACCGGGGTGGCCGGATGAGCGCTGTCGAGGCCGATGTCGTCGGTCTTCTTCGACCACATCTTATGGGCTTTGAAGAGCAGCTTCCAGATCTCTTCATTCGTTGTGCTGAAGAATCACTGCAGGGATCGCGACCCTTCCGGATTGAACTCCCACATATGGAGAGGCCGGCGCTGGCAGGGGAGGACCCGACGGAATAGCATCACCTGGATCACGTCAGTGAGGTTGGTGTTCTTTTCTATCATGTTTTTGATGCGCTTTTGCAGCATCAACACTTCGTTGGTCGATCCCCAGTCTAGGCCCTTGTTGGTCCACGATGCGAGCCGCATTGGGGGTCCGGATCTAAACTCAGGAGTGGCCGCCCATGTGGCGCCGTGAGGTTCAGTGATGTAGAACCACTCCTACTACCAAACTTTGATGGTCTCCACAAAGGATCCTTTGGGCCAGGTGGTGCTGGGGAGCTTGCTCACCAGGGCGCCGCTGCAGTCCGCATGCTGCCTGTCGACCACCTTCGGCTTCACGTTGAAGACCTTGAGCCATAGGCCAAAGTGTGGAGGGATGCGGAGGAGCGCCTCGCACATGACGATGAATGCCGAGATGTGGAGGAAGGAATTTGGGGCTAGATCGTGAAAATCCAGCCCGTAATAGAACATGAGGCCGCAGACAAAGGGGTGAAGGGGAAACCCTAGTCCGCGGAGGAAGTGGGTGATAAACACCACTCTTTCGCCGGGCTCCAGAGTGGGGATGGTCTGCTTCTTAGCAGGGAGCCTATGCGCGACGTCCGCAGTCAGGTACCCCGCCTCCTGGAGATCTGTGACGTCCTTCTCTGTGACGGAGGAGGCCACCCACTTGCCTTGAGAGCTGGATCCGGACATGGCCGGAGATGTTGGTGGCGGTGGGAAAGATTGAAGCTTGGGCGTTGGAGCTTGAGGATGGGGAAGCAGAGGAAGGAAGAAGGCGTGGGTAAAAAGATGGATCTTTATCCGCTTATATAGGCAGTGAATATCAAGCGCCCCCCCCCCCACACACACAAGCCTTAAAACTCGCCTGTTACCAAGGGATTGTGCGAAGGCACGGTTGGATTACCCAAACCCGTGATGAGGATCCCGCAATAAGCGGACACGATATCTATTTTGACAAGACGTACCAATAGAGGCCGTGCCTCAAAACGCGAAGCGGGAGGTCAAAAAACAGCTCGAAATGATAAAGAGGCTAGACGTAATGTTTGGACGAAAAAGTTGTCAGTAGACATACCTTAATTTGATTAAGTATTGTGCCCTTGTGGTTGAGGGTTGTGACTGCTATACAGATCTGGATACAATTCTCTTATTCAGAAGACTACTTTGAAGTATTCGGAGGAGGAACCCGCCTTGCAATGCCGAAGACAATCTGCGTACCGAACACATCGTCATCGAAAGACTAGTTCAGGGGCTACTGAGGGAGTCCTGGATTATGGGGTCCTCGGGTGTCCGGGCTGTGTGATATGGGCCGGACTGATGGGCCGTGAAGATACAAGATAGAAGGCCTTCCCCGTGTCCGGATGGGACTCTCCTTTGCGTGGATGGAAAGTTTTGGCGTCCGGATGTATGATTTCCTTTCTCTGTAAACCGACTCTGTACAACCCTAGGCCCCTCCGGTGTCTATATAAGTCGGAGGGTTTAGTCCGTAGAGGCTATCAGAATTTACATGAGCTAGACATCTAGGGTTTAGTCATTATGATCTGGAGATAGATCAACTCTTGTAACCCCTATACTCATCAAAGTCAGTCAAGCAGGAAGTATGGTATTACCTCCATTAAGAGGGCCCGAACCTAGGTAAACATCGTGTCCCCTTTGTCTCCTGTTACCTTCGATCCTCAGACGCACTGTTCGGGACCCCCTACCCAAGATCGGCCAGTTTTGACACCGACACCCCCTCCCCCCTTCTTGATCCATCTGAATATTTTCAGTGGGCATTGCTGGACTTTCTGTAACACTCAAATTTCCCACCAACTCATCGCAACATAATCAATACAATTAACTTGTTGCATGCTTATGCAAAAAAGTACAGGTAATAAGCTGCCCATTAGATGAAATATACATGGTTGAGATGCAGGCAATCGTAAGCACATGATCATATGACACGACAATAACATGGTTCTAGCATAATTGCGAATATAGAAAATCAAAACATAATCGAAGAGATTCCACACATGTGGTAGAATTGAAGAAGCATGCACTCACATATGATAATAAAGGCATTGAACCAGTACATTCGCTCCAACAATATGTCCAGTAGTATATATAAACATACGCCCCTTCCAATACTATTGGTTCTAATTCCTACAACAACGGGTAGACATAATACATATGTTTAGACTAGAGATAGGGTTGTACATGAATGAGTTGTCTAGGATTGGAAGGCACCGGGAATTATTTTATAGCTGTAGGACATACCCATGCGAGCAATATGATCCCTTTATCCTCTTCCATATGACATCTATGTGCATTGTGCCTGTATCTTCGATATATATGATGTGATTTGGCCGCAAGACTTTCTTGTTGCGGAGACAATGAAACCATACGCGTGAAGCCATAAGGAACCAATGTTCCTTCTATTTAGTGACTATTTGGCTCGAAGAATATAAGACGTAGCACTAGCCTATGTTAATTTTCCGATTATGGATGGCATTTTTGTAGGATATAGCCATGGCAACTACTGTTTTCTATGTAACCAGTGGTGGTGGCGCGTTAGTTCGAACAACAATAGCGGCGCAATATTACTCAGATGTAGCCATTCATTTCTTGATTTGTGTATTTTAACTTGATATATTGTATTGTTTCCTTCTTACTTTTCGGTAGACACTAAAAATACAGTAATGTCAGTGGTATGAATTGTTGTTTTGTTCCTAACAGAAGACCATTAATAGGCAGAGGACACATTTTGTCACTGGACATAATCGTAGGCTCTAACCACACAACCATGGTGAAGGAACAATAATTGATGCACGTGATTATGGAAGTTAAGAACAATGCAATATTGATGCCTTCCTCGAGAACTATATAGGACATATATGAAACACACCATGATTGTACTTGGCATAATTCAGGATTGGCCCACTTGCTACACACTTCCATATTTCTTGATATTTACATTTCTGCAACTCTCCAACACTTTTTAGCACTTTTATTGATTCCTTGCTATATTCCAGCTCATCAATCCGTTCTGTTCCTTATTGGGTTCGACACTCTTATTTACTAAAAAGATCCACCATTGGTCCCTTACATTCATGGGATATCACGTTGTGATGGAGGAGCTATGTGGAATTTACTGTATTGGGGTATATTTTATTGGAATAGCCACACATGATTACATGTTTTAAGGAATGATGTTGATATGTCCTTTTGGATGCAAGAGAAGCTTCAAGGAAGAGCTTATAGCATCTACATACACGATTACCAAATCTAGCTCCCTATACGTCTACCGATGCGCCTGCATGCGTCTGCGGACAGTGATTAGTCGGTCCTCAAATTCTCGCCAGCATAGCCGTGTACCTCATATCCAGCACCCTATATCCATACTATGCATGCAACGTGATGAACTACTCTATGTAGATCAAACAACGGACAAAGAAATCGGCATCAAACGGACAATGAAATGCACATAAACTCACTTTACATAATCCAAAAGGTCACCACAATTCATCGCCGAACGGGATCTAAACTTAAACAACTAAAAACGATAATAATAAATGGAGCAGGAGCGTCTTCAATCACTTCCTCGCTGGCCCTTTACCCTTCTGGTCGCTAGCGCAGCAGTAGGCATCTGCGGCTGGTGGTGGATCATCTGAGTCGTCGTCGGAGGAGTTGTGGTCGTCGCCATCGTCCGACGAGGAGTCGGAGATGACAGTAACCCGCGGCGGCAGTGCATGGAATGCTCCATCACATCCCTCTCCCGGAGGTTTGAGGCCGGCTTGAGGCATCCGAGTAGGTCGGGTTTTTTTGACCAGTTAGTTACCGAGCAGCCTGCCCGGGTGTTTAAGACCGATTTGAGGCTCCCTGCTATAGATGCTCTTATGATTGTTTGATTTGAATATTAGATATATATATCTTAATTTGATTGTAACCTTTCGCATTCCCCCCTTTTCTTTACTATATTGCATTACATCACTGTTGTTTTCGGGGAAACAACTTTTGGCTAGGGCTATCCTTAGTAGGAAGATTGTAAGGAAGTTAGTGTTATCAAGGGTGTGTACGATGACCTTATAATGAAGGTCGGTGTACACTTGACAAGAGTGACACAACACCGGTTTTTTAAAGGTTCAACCACCTTGTTGGACCATGACCTAGTCTTACATTAGGAAGGCCTCGCGTAGGGTTGTATGGTCTTAAGGCGTTGACTCGTGCGTGACTCCCTGAATCCCTCTCTTGAACTCTTGGCCTAGTTCGATCCAAGTCATGCACGACTCCTCAGACTTGACCCTAGAGCGACTTGGGAACTATAAATACGTCCATGAGTTTATTCAAGTGTGGGTGGAATAATGTGCATGCCCATGGGGGCCTTATATCGGTGAGGATGCCTTGACAGATGACTAGGGCTATCATTGGCTATGGTAGGTATGATTTATAGTATGTTAACCTAGGTCTATGAGTCCATGAAGACTAGTCAAAGGTGGGGGTGTCCATAGTCCATGGTGCTCCACTCTCCTTCATCAAAGCATGAATGGGACTTTTGGCTAGTTGGCCTCATGTAGACTTGAGATTCTTCCCTTCATTGTTGAATTTGGCTTTATATTTTGCCTTCTCCTTTGACTCGTTGACCATGGGTATTTTCTTGGATTTTCTTTGATCAGTCCTGATCCTCCTTGACTAGGTTGGAATTTTTTTCACGGCCTTGGTAGTTGTTATGTGCCTTGATTTTTCTTTTGACTAGCCACGTAGGACTAGTGGGACCTCCTAATGGGATTATTTAGTTTCCTTCAACGCAGAGGTGTTGAATAGCAAAGGTGAGGAGATCTAGACCAATGGATCCAAGATTTGGATAATTGGGAAAATAATCGAGTGTCAAACGTCTAGTCTCGTTTAGTACAACTAGACAAGAGGATTTTCCTAAATTAATTCTCCATACAAAAATCTAAACAATGGAAATGGATATCCAAAGAACATCTAATTATCATCCAATACATACTAGTTTTCATATGTCTCGCCATCCTAGGAGATGGTAGGAAGTCAAGGTAGGTAGGTTGTAGCCCGATCGCAGGGAGGTGGGCAGTAGTGTCACCAATCACAAGGACGCGTGAGCTATACACCAGAAGATCCTAACACGAAAAACTCCTAGCAACTAACTACAACATAATTGATGCAATTTACTAGTTTCGGGCTTAGTAATAATAAATGAGTACTAGTAATGTGCCCATTAGATGAATATGCATGGTTGAAATGCATGTAACCATATCAAAAGCACATGAACCTAGATGGTACAGTGATATGGTTCTAACATAAATACGAATATAGCATGAAACATAACAGAAGAGTTTACCACAGTGTGCTGGAATTGAAGAAGCCTGCACTAGCGTAAGATAAATGCATTAAACTACTAGATAAAACAGCGCGCTACAGCATCGCTATAGCATGTAGAAAATTATCTCGCCAAATAAATCACTGTACAGTGTGTCACTAATAGCACGCTGCAGCGCGTTATAGCATGATAATAGCATATTTAAAGGGGCGATGCTATTTTGCATAGCGCGCTATTTTATTTCTTGATCCACAGTCATTTTATTCCTGGAGTATATTCTTTCATGTTCTTTCTTTCTGCCCGAAACAACGAAGGTGGGCTGAGATGCATTTAGGCATTCACAAAAAGTTGAACATATATTTATCTTCCAGGTCGCTCTAAACTATTGTATGGATATCATGACTGCAGAAGCACAAAGCATCTAAATCCCTTTTGTTTCATTGCTTACTATTTCGTTTGGTTATTTTTTGTCAATCAGCTTTGAGCGTGATTGAAGGAAACACAGACAAAGCATCAGAGTTTGGTAGACATGGTGTACTTTCCCAATGAAAGTTATTTTATTATCCCCTTCCATATTTCTGATTGTATGGAGCTTTAAATAGCAATGAATTTTACAATGTAGATATTCAAAATCTTTTTAGCATGATGCCGCTGCTGGTTTGATGATTATTATTAGAACTAGTAATAATGTACGTGCAATGCACGTTTATATTAGATAGGATATTAGTTGCACGTTATATTAGGTAAGATCTATCTGTTGCATGTTGGTATTTGGTAAAATATCAATTACTTTTTCGCGGGAATGGTAAGATATTAATTAGATGACAGATTTCAAGGGATGGTGTTGAGTCAAAACATGTTTATAATCAATGGCAGTGGTGGGTAATTAGAGTGTTAAACGTGTTTGGTGCTCAACATTGGAGCGATTTGAACCACTAGATAACATGATTTGACGGTCGAGATGGTTTGGATCTGCCCATTTGGGTCTTTTTATATTGGTATAGATATAGATGCGACTGATGTCGCTGCTATTTTTTTCACTGTCAAATTAATTGGAAATGCCTTTTATCATTGTTGGTTTCATTGCTACAAATGTAATTAAGGTGACCATGACAAGACATAAGGAAGGTGTCCCTCGTCCCCCTTGTGTCGCCCCTGCGGGCGACCCAGGGTGAACCCTAGCCGCCGTCCTCTCGGCCCTCCTCCAGCCTCCACCTTTCCTCGCCGCTGTCCGCAGCGCCGTCGGGCAAAGCTTGGCCGGCTGGGCGGCGGTGGGGCGTCTCTCCTCCTTGTCCATTGCGGCTGGTGCGGGGCGCCGAACTAGCTGGTGTCAGGCAGTGCGGCGGGCGGGTTTCTTGGCGACGTCGTGCGCGGCACGGCGGTGGCGGCCTGCTCACGGCAAGGTGACGGCTGCGTGGTGGGCAAGATCGATAGTCGTGGGCGCTGCCAGGTTCAGATCGGATCCAATCTGGGTCTTGGGCTTGAACACCGTCAGCCGCCACGGGGTGGTGGTGGTCGTCGCAGACCACGCCGGATCACAGGATTCGGCGCATGGAGATCTACAATGGATTCTTCGTGATCTTCCTCCATGGTGGGTTGAACCCCATGGCTCTCTCATCTCTGCAGGTTTCCGGTTCATGGTCAATTGCCGGATCCGGAGTCGACGGAGTTTTGGTGGTATAGGATGAGGACCGGAGGAAACTTTGATCGACTTGTTCGGTCCGGCATCGGCGGCGTCTCTCGACGTCGTTACCCTCCGTGGAGGCGACGTCGAGGTCTCCTATCCATCTTTGAACCCCTCCCGGACGAAAGTCCAAAATTCAGTCTGGATTGGGCTGCGGCGGTGTCCTTCGCGTCGTACCCTCCATGGAGGCGCCGTCTTGGGAGGTTCTGCTATTCGGCGGAGAGATGTTGTGGGTGATGGACCCCGTGTAGCTCCAGCAGCGGCGACGGTGTGGAGGTTTCCAGGAGGTGCGGCTTTGTTTCTACCGCGTCGATGACGACGTGTATTGGCGGCATGGTGCAGCTGGATATCGACGACAGATGTGGCTGGATAGACGAGTGCATGACGGTGGCGCTGTCTGGCGTCATGGTGGAGTTGACAGCTCACCTGGCAAGGTCTTTGCGTCGGTACCTGCTCTGAAGATGGTTAGGTGGATGATGGCCGCGGTAGCCCCGGTGAGTGTGCCAGACCAGTGTGTGACCCATTTCCGGTACTTTGCTGGGATGGGGCAACCGACATTAGTTATTAGGTTTTGGTGTGTGCGACTCAGAGAGGTTGGTTGAAATTTTGAGTCGATCCTCAGCAAGCAATAAACTTGGGTGTGTATTCATTGAAGTCTACACCAACTACAACTGATATAAGACTAGTCACAGTGGGGAGTAACTTAGAGTAGTAACATGCGTATGTTACTACTCTATGTTACTACCTCCACAATGGATAGTAACATGTCGGTGGGAACGACACCTATGGGATCACAAGAATCCCTACTGTGGTTAGCGGGGCGCGGGGTCGTGAGAAGAGTGGATCAAACAGATAGCACATGGTTCGTTTATCCAGGTTCGGGCCGCGAGGATGCGTAAAACCCTACTCCTGCTTTGGTGGATTGTATCTCTGTGTTCTTGAGCTAGCTATGGGGCGTGAGGAGCTTCAAAAGCCGAATCCTTCCTCTGGTCGCCTCGGGCCTCCTTTTATAGAAAAAAGGGGTTGCCACAGTGGCACATAGGAGGTGGAAAGGGTACAGTGCTGCGAGGTTATCCCTCACATCACGTGACAAGGCGCATTTAATGCGTCTTGCTTAGGTGTCCTTGCTTTATCGGGGACGGGGGAGAAACATGTCTCGTCCGTCGCCGCTCCTTCTTGTGTCGACACGCGCCCTGGCCAGCGACGCCTGCGATGCCATGTAGGTAGGCAAGCAGCTGAGGTGGCGCAGTGGTGGGTCTTCACGAAGATCTGCATGCCTCCACGCAGGTGCCTGCCCAGCTGGTTGGATCGGCAACTGCATGCATGCGATGGTTGAGGTTTAGTCGGCGTGGGCCTGATGGTGGCCCTGCGGGTGTCCTCGGCAAGGGCCTTGCTGGGGCCCCGGCAAGGGTCTTGCCGAGGCGCCTGCTGTCATCCCCGGCAAGGCGCTTGCTGGGGGCCTTGTGGTCTTCCTCGGCTGCGGTGTCCTCGGCCAAGGGGCCTTGCTGGGCCCCGGCAAGGGTCTTGCCGAGCGCCTGCTGTCATCCCCGGCCAAGGCGCTTGCTGGGGCCTTTGCTCTTCCTCGGCTGGGATCCGCCAAGTTGTCGTCTCCTAGTGCGTATCTGATCTTGAATGGCTTCACAAAGATCTGCATGCCGCCACGGGGATGTCTCCCGAATCCTTGCCCTTTGGGGGCAGTGGACTCAAGGGTGATTTGCTCCGTAGGCGCGGGACGAGTCGCCGCGGCAAGGGTCTTGCCGGGGCTGCTAGAACTGTCTCCCGGCAAGGATCTTGCCGGGGAGTCCGCTTCGTCCCCTTTGCTCTTCGTGGTCTTGGCCTTGGCGTCGTTCTAGTTCTCTTGAGCTTCGGTCTTACCCTGGCTCACCTCCCTTGCCTTGCTTGGTGTGGTGGTATCCGCGCTCAGACTGCCCGTGCACAGTTATAGGGGTACAAAAAGTGTACCCCTCTTTTTGTACACCGACAGGAGCCCCCGGGCCTGGGCCACACATAAGCGCAACGCGTTGTTGGGCTAGGCCCAAAAACGGTGCGCGGGCAGGCGGGGCGGTTTTTACCGCGGTAAGATTCTTCGCGCGCTGCGCTTCCCACGATTCCTCGCGCGTGGCGCGGAGTGGGGAGGCGCGTGTGACGTGGGCGGCATGCGTGGGGTTGGTTCCCGCAGGCATGCGTCACATCGTAGTAAAGGGGCGGTTCGCGCCTTCCCCATAAACGGAGGGAGGCGTGGAGGCGCGGCCCATTTACTGAATGGGGCTGAGGCGCGGTCTTCAAGGCGTCCACTCCCCACGATCACGGGGTGGGGAGTGGTCGTCTCACCCATCCCCTCGGTTCTGCACGTCCGCCACGTGTCTCCCATGCGCCTGGGGTGGCAAACGGTGGAGGCGGGAAACCGGGCCGTCGCTGGTTGGGGCGGCGGGTCGGTCCTGGCTCCCTGCGCCTTCCGTATCTTGATTGGCCGAGCGGGGCGGCCGAGCCCCAACCCCGATCCTTTATAAAGAGCGGGAGGGGGGATGGCGTCCCGCATTCTTTCATCTTCTTCTTCCTTCAGCTTCTGCTCCTCCCTTCCATCCGTCATGGAGAGAGGGAATCCCGGTCCTTCAACAGTGGCGGCGAGGGTCGCCGCTCGACAACGCGTCCCTCCTTCTCCTGCGCCTGCGGTGGCAGAGCCAGCCTCGAGGGGAAGGGGGAGGGTGCGAGGCCGGGGCGCTCGGGGAAGAGGAGGACGGGGTGGCGCGCCGGCCTCGCCTCCGCCAGCAGCTCCTCCTCCAATGGAGGGCCATGTTGGGGATGACCCTTGTGAGTTCTTCGTTAGGCTGCACCGGCCGCCGCGCCGTCGCCTTCGTCTCCCGACTCCATTTGCGCGGGAGATGGAGCTGGATCCGCCGGAGTCGTTGCGGCTGCACATGAGGGGCTGCGGGATCAGTGGCACGCGGGTCCGCGTCGACTTCCCCGCCCCTCACGTGATGTATCTTCGTCGGGGATGGAAGACGTTTGCTCATATCCACCGCTTGACGGAGGGGCTCACTCTCCATTTTAAGCTGATGGAGGGTGGCCTTCTCTCGTCAAGGTCTTCGGCTTTGGACCCGTGCAAGGTGCTGCGTGGAGAGCTCTTCTGATAGTGAAGACTCCTCCTCGGGCGGGAGTGACGAGGAGGACAGCGGCAGCGACGACGAGGGTAGTAGGCGGCAGGATGACGGGTCCGACTAGGTGTCGGGTGCCGCTCCGTGCGGCACCGGCGACCCCATCATCCGTGTCGCCGGCTCCCTGAACTTCTCGGGGTCGTCTCCTTGGGCGGCTGGCGTTGGGAGGCTGCGGAAGAGGAAGAGGGCGGGCGGCAAGGCCGTCAAGTCGGAGTACGCGGGCACCGATGCCTTCGACGCGTGCTGACGTCCTGCCGCCTCGTCTTCGAGCTCTGCTTCCGGCGCCGCCATCACCATCCAGCCTTTGGACGGCCACCAAGATGTTCTCTTGGTGTCTTCTGCCACCCGTAGCTCGCCTAGGCGCTCCTTTTGTCCTTTTCGCCTCCTTGACCTGCCTCCTGAGGAGAGGGACAAGAAAGGGATTACGGGCACCTTATCTCTTTTTAGTTTGTAAGCCTTCGGGCCTTTGTTGAATTTAAAACTTGTAATCCCATCATTCATGTTTTTCATTCCCTATGGACTGTACCTGAGTGGAATGTTTTTTTAATGAAAAAGGGATGCTTGCCGGGTCATTTGTTTGCGGGTGGAACCCACGACAAGGAGTAAATCCTTGATATCTTCAAGATAAACATTTCCTTGCCCGGCAACAGGCCTTGCCGTCTCCCCACTTCGCTCGACCTTCCTCACGCCTTTGGCGGAGGCAGGGATGAGGCGGGTTCAGGCTCCTTGTTTCATCCTTTCGCTGCCGCGACTACGACCAAACTTGGCCCCAGGAACGAGCCCTAGGGCCTAGAGTTATGGGAGCACGGTAGCTTAGGGGAAAACGAGGTTTCACATACCTCAGTCCATACTGGCTTGCCGGGGGCTAGATGCTGGTCTGTTCCTCTTTTTTTTCTCCCCAAGTGGTTCGGCACGGATATCTGTGTGTCCTGTGAACCAAAGAAGACAAAAGAAAGACAAAGAGACGCACACTCGACCTCTAAGCTAGGGGTTAGTCGCCGCTAAGCACTATCAACCCTAACCAAGGACGAGACTCGACCTAGCATGCATGCTATAACTTAGGGCGCCAGCGCTTCATTTATTTATGCTCAGGGTCTGCGCCTGGCTTTGTACAAAGGGTTACATGCGTCATCGGCAAGGCTCGTACAAAAGGTGGCTTGCCGGGGGGCCCGGCAAGCCGCGCCTCACGGGTAAAACTTGCGAAGATGCTCAATGTTCCAGGAGTTACTCACCGGAACGGCATCTTCGGTCTCCAGGCGGACTGCGCCGGGCCTGGTGACTCGTATTACCCGATAAGGGCCTTCCCACTTTGGCGTCAACTTGTTGACTTGTTGGAATTCTTGGCCGATTGAACGTGCCGAAGAACAAGGTCGCCTTCCTCAAAGCTTCGGGCATGAACCCTGCGGCTATGGTATAGCGCTGCTCTCACAGCCGCCCGAAGACGATCTTCCTCAAGGAGTGTTGCATCATCTTGCCGCAATTTCTCTTGCTCAAGCTCGTCATAAGCGAGTACTTGAGGTGACCCGTATATGAGTTCCATGGGGAGAACTGCTTCTGCCCCGTATACCAGGGCAAAGGGTGTCTGGCCGGTGGCTCGATTTGGTGTCGTTCTGATTGACCAAAGAACCGCCGGCAATTCATCAATCCAGCGCCTTCCACTCTTGTGCAGTCTGTCAAAGGTCTTTGTCCTCAGGCCTCGCAGTACTTCAGCATTTGCCCTCTCAGCTTGACCATTGCTTCGTGGGTGAGCAATGGAAGCGAAACAGACCTTGCTGCCAAGGTCTTGAATATATTGCATGAAGGTGTGGCTTGTGAACTGCGTGCCGTTGTCGATGATAACCCTATTGGGTACACCAAAACGACACACCAGTCCTTTGAAGAACTTGACGGCTGACTGCGCTGTGACTTTCCTCACTGCTTCCACTTCTGGCCACTTTGTGAACTTGTCGATTGCAACGTACAAGTACTCAAAGCCCCCGATAGTGCAGGGGAAAGGGCCTAGTATGTCGAGCCCCCAGACCGAGAAAGGCCAGGAGAGAGGAATGGTTTGAAGGGCTTGAGCTGGCTGATGAAGCTTCTTTGAATGGAACTGACACGCTTCACACCTGGTGACTAGTGTCGTCGCATCCTGAAGGGCGGTGGGCCAGAAGAAGCCTTGCCGAAACGCTTTGCCGTCAAGGGCCCTTGACCCGATGTGGGATCCACATATGCCTCCATGTATCTCCGCCAACAGCCCCAGTCCTTCCATTCGAGGGATACACTTCAATTTCACGCCGTTCGGCCTCTTTCTGTACAGGACGTCATCGACGAACTGGTACAGAGTAGAGCGACGGGCTACGTTTTCCGCTTCTTCCTGCTCCTCAGGAAGTTTCCCTGTTTGGAGGAATCGGACGGTATGATGTGCCCACGCTGGAGCCTGGGGCTCGACGGCGAGGACTAAAGACATTTCCTCTGCTATCGGAGCGGCTGTCTCCATGGCAAGAGCTTGATGCTCTGTCGGAGCTAGCTGTCCCGTGGCGGGCTCAATGTCTCCGGCAACATCCTTGCCGGCGGCTTCGGGGATCTCGGCGGGAAAGTACTTCCCGGGCCCTGATTTTCTCCTCTTGTTCTGCTCTGTTGATGGATCAACGGATGGCTGAGTTAGCCGAAGCACAAAGGTACCTGGTTCCACAGGTAGCTTGAGGGCAGCGCATTTTGACAGGTAATCGGCGATATCATTCTCTGCTCGGGGAACGTATTCTGCTAGTATACCGTCAAAACGCTCTTCCAGCTTTCTCACTTCATCGACGTAGGCCTTCATCAACGGGCTCTGGTAATCCTTGTTAACTTGCTTGATGACAAGTTGCGAGTCGCCTCTGACGACGAGTTTCTTGATTCCGAGGCCCGCCACGATCCTAAGACCGGCAAGCAGCCCTTCGTACTCAGCTGTATTGTTTGTTGACACCTCCCTGGGGAAGTGCATCTGGATCACGTACTTGAGGTGCTCTCCGGTGGGCGCGACAAGCAGTACGCCGGCCCCGGCGCCCTGTAAGGAGAAAGCTCCATCAAAGTACATGATCCAGTCGCAAGGTGCCTCCTTGCCAGGGAGAGCAGTCTCTTGGGTTTCTTCGTCAGGCGTCGCGGTCCATTCTGCAACGAACTCCGCCAGGACTCGGCTTTGAATCGTCGAGGTACTCTCAAACTTGAGGCCAAAGCTGGACAGTTCCAGTGCCCACTCTACGATCCTTCCCGTTGCGTCTGGATTGTGCAATATCCGTTGCAGAGGGAGGCGAGTGACGACAGTGATTTCGTGCGCCTGGAAGTAGTGACACAGCTTCCTTGAGGCCATAAGAAGGCTGAAGAGCAGTTTCTGCACACCGGAGTACCTCGATCTAGCCCCCTGCAGGAGGGAACTAACAAAGTAGACCGGGTGCTGCATCATTTTCTTCTTCGGCGGCACTTCAATTGGCTGTGTCGTCTCGGCATCGGTGGCATCGGGCTCCGTCGCTGCTATTACCTCATCATCAATTTCTCTCTGCGCCACTAGTGCGGCGCTGACCACCTGGTTCGTTGCCACCAGGTACAGCAGCAACAGTTCCTGTGGCCTAGGCGCAACTAGTATTGGCGCGGAGGAGATGTTCCTCTTCAAATCTTGCAATGCTGCTTCGGCTTCTGGCGTCCACTCCATCAGGCCCGCCTTTTTCAAAATCTTGAAAAAGGGAAGGGCGCGCTCGACGGACTTGGAAATGAACCTGCTCATGGCGGCAACGCAACCAGCAAGCCGACGCACATCCTTGACTCGCTTGGGCGCTTCAATCTGCACTATAGCTTTGATCTTGTCCGGATTGGCCTCTATCCCACGCTGTGACAGAAAGAACCCGAGAATCTTGCCAGACGGGACGCCGAAGACGCACTTCTTAGGGTTCAGCTTGAGATTGATCTTGCATAGGTTTGCAAATGTTTCTTGTAAATCTGATATGAGGGTTGCCCTGTTCTTGGTTTTGACCACTATATCATCCATATAAGCTTCCATATTGCTATGGAGCTGGGGTTCAAAACCAATCTGAACCGCCCTTGCAAACGTTGAACCAGAACTCTTCAACCCGAAAGGCATCCATATAAAGCAATACGTACCACATGGGGTGATGAATGTCGTTTTCTGTTCATCTTCCCTTGTCATGAAGATCTGGTGGTAGCCGGAGTAGGCATCGAGGAATGACAACAGATCACACCCAGCTGTGGAGTCAACAATCTGGTCGATGCGCGGTAACGGGAAGGGGTCTTTGGGACAAGCCTTATTAATATCTGTGTAATCAATACATAGCCTCCACTTCCCATTTTCCTTGCACACTACCACCGGATTGGCCAACCACGTTGGATGGAGCACTCCTCTTACGAAACCCGCTGCTTCCAGTTTCCGGATCTCCTCTGTGATGAACTCTTGTCGTTCCAAAGCTTGCTTTCTGACCTTCTGCTTGACGGGCCGCGCATGAGGACAGACAGCAAGGTGGTGCTCAATCACCTCCCTGGGAACGCCGGGGATGTCGGATGCTTGTCATGCAAACACATCGACATTCGCCCGCAGGAAGGTGACGAGCGCGTCTTCCTATTTGTCGTCAAGGGTGGAGCCTATGGTAAAAGCCCCTCCCGTGCCATCCTCCTTGACAGAAACCTTCTTGGTTCCCGGCGGTGTGGCCCTGGACTTCTTGTTTCTGTCGGCGGAGCTCTCTGGCACGTCCTCGACGGGAGCGCTACACTCCGAAGAGGTGCGCTTGCCGGAGTGGGTGCCTGAGGTCTCACCGGTCTTCTTCTTTTGCCTTCCCGGGGCTCCAGCGGCAGGAGCAAGTGCCTTAGCAGTGGCGGCTGCTGCAACTGCTTGTTGGTAGAGTTGGCCAGCGCATATTAGCGCATCCTTCTTGTCTGATGGGACGGTGATGATCGTCACAGGCCCTGGCATCTTCAGGGTGTTGTAGGCGTAATGTGACGCCGCCATGAACTTGGCCAGCGCTGGGCGGCCAAGGATCCCGTTGTAAGGCAAGGGGATCTTGGCAACGTCGAACACAATCCTTTCTGTCCTGTAGTTTAGATCACTCCCAAAAGTCACGGGCAACATGAGCTTTCCCTTTGGTTGACTTCTTCCCGGGTTGACCCCCTGAAACGTGCCCGTCTCTTCGAGGTCCTCATCAGGAATCTGCAATTTCTCGATCACGGCAGGCGAGATTAAGTTCAGACCGGCCCCGCCATCAACTAGCATCTTTGTCACCTTGAGGTTGCGTATTGTTGGTGAAACCAACAATGGCAAGCACTCGACTGCAGTATGTTGGAAATATGCCCTAGAGGCAATAATAAATTAGTTATGATTATTATATTTCATTGTTCATGATAATCCTTTATTATCCATGCTAGAATTGTATTGATAGGAAACTCAGATACATGTGTGGATACATAGACAACAACATGTCCTTAGCAAGCCTCTAGTTGACTAGCTCGTTGATCAATAGATGGTTACGGTTTCCTGACCATGGACATTGGATGTCGTTGATAACAGGATCACATCATTAGGAGAATGATGTGATGGACAAGTCCCAATCCTAAGCCTAGCACAAAGATCGTGTAGTTCGTATGCTAAAGCTTTTCTAATGTCAAGTATCATTTCCTTAGACCATGAGATTGTGCAACTCCCGGATACCGTAGGAGTGCTTTGGGTATGCCAAACATCACAACGTAACCGGGTGGCTATAAAGTTTCACTACAGGTGTCTCCGAAAGTGTCTGTTGGGTTGGCACGAATCGAGACTGGGATTTGTCACTCCGTGTAACGGAGAGGTATCTTTGGGCCCACTCGGTAGGACATCATCATAATGTGCACAATGTGACCAAGGAGTTGATCATGGGATGATGTGTTACAGAATGAGTAAAGAGACTTGTCGGTAACGAGATTGAACAAGGTATCGGGATACCGACGATCGAATCTCGGGCAAGTATCGTACCGCTAGACAAAGGGAATTGTATACGGGATTTATTGAATCCTTGACATCGTGGTTCATCCGATGAGATCATCGTGGAACATGTAGGAGCCAACATGGGTATCCAGATCCCGCTGTTGGTTATTGACCGGAGAGTTGTCTCGGCCATGTCTGCATGACTCCCGAACCCGTAGGGTCTACACACTTAAGGTTCAATGACGCTAGGGTTATAGGGAAAGTATGTACGCGGTTACCGAATGTTGTTCGGTGTCCCGAATGAGATCCCGGACATCACGAGGAGTTCCGGAATGGTCCGGAGGTAAAGATTGATATATAGGAAGTATGGTTTTGGCCACCGGAAGTGTTCCGGGCATCACCGGTAGTGTACCGGGACCACCGGAGGGGTCCGGGGGTCCACCAGGTGGGGCCACCAGCCCCGAAGGCCTACATGGGCCAATAGTGGGAAGGGACCAGCCCCTAGGTGGGCTGGGGCGCCTCCCACCAAGGCCCAAGGCGCCTTCCTAGAGGGGAGGGGGGCAAACCCTAGGGCAGATGGGCCTTAAGGCCCACCCTAGGAGCGCCTCCTCTCTCTCCCCCCTTGGCCACAACCCTAGATGGGTTTTGGGGCTGCCGCCACCCCTAGGGAGGGAACCCTAGATGGGGGCGCAGCCCCTCCCCTTCCCCTATATATACTTGAGGTATTGGGGGCTGCAACATACACGAGATCATCTCCCTCTTGGCGCAGCCCTACCTCTCTCCCTCCTCGTCTCTCGTAGTGCTTGGCGAAGCCCTGCTGGAGTTCCACGCTCCTCAACCACCACCACGCCATCGTGCTGCTGCTGGACGGAGTCTTCCCCAACCTCTCCTTCTCCCCTTGCTGGATCAAGGCGTAGGAGACGTCATCGGGCTGCACGTGTGTTGAACGCGGAGGCGCCGTTGTTCGGCGCTTAGATCGGAATCAACCGCGATCTGAATCGCTACGAGTACGACTCCTTCATCCGCGTTCTTGCAACGCTTCCGCTTAGCGATCTACAAGGGTATGTAGATGCACTCCCCTTCCCCTCGTTGCTAGATTACTCCATAGATTGATCTTGGTGATGCGTAGAAAATTTTAAATTTCTGCTACGATCCCCAAGTGTGGTATCAGAGCTAGGTCTATGCGTAGTTTCTATGCACGAGTAGAACACAAAGCAGTTGTGGGCGTCGATATTGTCAATTTACTTGCCGTTACTAGTCTTATCTTGATTCGGCGGCATCATGGGATGAAGCGGCCCGGACCGATCTTATACGTACTCTTACATGAGACTGGTTCCACCGACTGACAAGCACTAGTTGCATAAGGTGGCTAGCGGGTGTCTGTCTCTCCCACTTTAGTCGGATCGGATTCGATGAAAAGGGTCCTTATGAAGGGTAAATAGAAATTGGAATATCACGTTGTGGTTTTCGCGTAGGTAAGAAATGTTCTTGCTAGAAACCTATAGCAGCCACGTAAAAACTTGCAACAACAATTAGAGGACGTCTAACTTGTTTTTGTAGCATATGCCTTGTGATGTGATATGGCCAAAAGGATGTGATAAATGATATATGTGATGTATGAGATTGATCATGTTCTTGTAATAAGAATCACGACTTGCATGTCGATGAGTATGACAACCGGCAGGAGCCATAGGAGTTGTCTTAATTTATTTATGACCTGCGTGTCAACTTAAACGTCATGTAATTACTTTACTTTATTGCTAAAGCGTTAGCCATAGTAGTAGAAGTAATAGATGACGAGACAACTTCAAGAAGACACGATGATGGAGATCATGGTGTCATGCCGGTGACAACGATGATCATGGAGCCCCGAAGATGGAGATCAAAAGGAGCAAAATGATATTGGACATATCATGTCACTATTTGACTGCATGTGATGTTTATCATGTTTTACATCTTATTTGCTTAGAACGACGGTAGCTTAAATAAGATGATCCCTCACTAAAATTTCAAGAAAAGTGTTCCCCCTAACTGTGCACCATTGCGAAGGTTCGTTGTTTCGAAGCACCACGTGATGATCGGGTGTGATAGATTCTAACGTTCGAATAGAACGAGTGTTGACGAGCCTAGCATGTACAGACATGGCCTCGGGACACATGCGAAACACTTAGGTTGACTTGGCGAGCCTAGCATGTACAGACATGGCCTCGGAACACGGAAGACCGAAAGGTCGAACATGAGTCGTATAGAAGATACGATCAACATGAGATGTTCACCGTTGATGACTAGTCCGTCTCACGTGATGATCGGACACGGCCTAGTCGATTCGGATCATGTTTCACTTAGATGACTAGAGGGGTGTCTATCTGAGTGGGAGTTCATTAAATAATTTGATTAGATGGACTCAGTTATCATGAACATAGTCTAAATTGTCTTTGCAAATATGTTGTAGATAAATAGCTCACGTTGTAGCTCCCTGTTTCAATACGTTCCTAGAGAAAGATTAAGTTGAAAGATATTGTAAGCAATGATGCGGACTGGGTCCGTACTCCGAGGAGTGTCCTCACTACTACACAGAAGGCTTACGTCTTTGATGCACCGCTCGATGTGCAAACCCCTACAACGTCGTCTGTGGATGTTGTGAACACCTGACAGACACATCCTGATTACTACTTGATAGTTTAGTGCACCAAACTTTATGGCTTAGAATCGGGATTCCAATGATGTTTTGAACGCCATAGAACATATGAGATGTCCCAAGAGCTGAAATTGGGATTTCAGGCTCATGCCCGTGTTGAGAGGTGTGAGACCTCTGACAAGTTCTTTTGCCAACAAGATGGAGGAGAATAGCTCAGCTAGTGAGCTTGTGCTCAGAATGTCTGGGTGCTAAAATCACTTAAATCAAGTGGGAGTTAAAATTCCAGATAAGATAGTGATTGATAGAGTTCTCTAGCCACTATCACTAAGCTACTATATCTTCGTGATGAACTATGACATGCAAGGGATGGAGTTGATCCTGGAGCTGTTCGCGGTGCTTAAGACCGCAAAAGGTAGAAATCAAGAAGGAGCATCAAGTGTTGATGGTTTGACAAAGACCACTGGTTTCAAGAAGGGCAAGGGCTAGAAGGGAAACTTCATGGATGGCAAACCAGTTGCCACTCCAGTGAAGGAACCCAAGGTTGAACCCAAACCCGAGACTAAATGCTTCTATTGTAAGGGGAACGGTCACTGGTAGCGGAATTACCCCAAATGCATGGTAGATAAGAAGGCTGGAAACTTCAAAGTATATACGTGTTATTAATGTGTACCTCACTAGTACTCCTGGTAGCACCTGGGTATTGGATACCGGTTCATTTACTATTATTGGTGACTTGAAGCAAAAGCTACGGACTAAACGGGGACTAGCTAAGGGCGAGGTGACGATGTGTGTTGGAAGTGTTTCCAAAGTTGATGAGATCACCATCGCACGCTCCATCTGCCTTCGGGATTAGTATTGAACCTAGATAAATGTTATCAGGTGTCTATGTTGAGCATGAATATGATTAGATCATGTTCATTGCAATATAGATTCATTTAAGTTAGAGAATAATGGTTATTCTGTTTACATGAAAGATACCTTTCATGGTCATGCACCCTATGTGAATGGTTCATTGAATCTCAGTCGTGGTAATACACATGTTCACGCCAAAAGATTTAGAGTTAATAATGATAGTACCACCTTCTCGTGGCACTGCCACTTAGGTCATATTGGCGTAAGATGCATGAAGAAACTCCATATCGATGGATGTTTGGAGTCACTTGATTTTGAATCGCTTGACACATGCGAGCCATGCCTCATGGGCAGGATGACTAAGACACCGTTTTCAGGTACAATGAAACGGGCAAGTGACTTGTTGGAAATCATGCATGCTGATGCGTGTAATCCAATGAGAATTGAAGCGTGCAGTGGATATCGCTATTTTCTCATCTTCACTGACGATTTGGGTAGATATAGGTATATTTACTTAATGAAGCACAAGTCTGAAACGTTTGAAAAGTTCAAGCGATTTCAGAGTGAAGTTAAGAACCATCATAACAAGAAGATCAAATTCCTACGATCTGATCGATGAGAATTTCTGAGTTATGAGTTTGGCAATCACTTAAGACATTGTGGAATTGTTTCACAGTTGAAGCCACCTGGAACACCACAGGGTAATGGTGTGTCCGGACGTCGTAATCGAACCTTATGCGATATGGTGCGATCTATGATGTCTCTTACCGATCTACCGCTATTATTTTCAGGTTATGCATTAGAGACAGCTGCATTCACTATAGATAGGACACCATATAAGTCCGTTGAGACGACGTCGTATGAACATTGGTTTGGCAAGAAACCAAAGTTGTCGTCTCTTAATGTTTGGGGCTGCGACGCTTAAGGCTTCAGCCGGAGACGCTCGAACCCAAAGCGGACAAACACATCTTCATAGGATACCCAAAGGTGACAGTTGGGTACACCTTCTATCTTAGATCCGAGGGCAAATTGTTTGTTGCTAAGAACGGGTCCTTTCTCGAGAAGGAGTTTCTCTCAAAATAATTGAGTGGGAGGAAGATAGAACTTGATGAGGTTGTCGAACCTTTACTTCAACCAGAGAGTGATGCAACACAGAAAGATGTTTTCTTTGGCGCCTATATCTGTTGAATAGGAAGTTAATGATAGTGATCATGAAGCTTCGGATCAAGTTGCTTTTGAACCTCGTAGGTCGACAAGGATATGTACTACTCCTAAGTGGTATGGTAATACTGTCTTAGATATCATGTTGTTAGACAACAATGAACCTACGAGCTATGGAGAAGCGATGGTGGGCCCGTATTCCGACAAATGGTTAGAAGCCATGAAATCCGAGACAAGATCCATGTATCAGAACAAAGTATGGACTTCGGTGGACTTGCCCGATGATCGGCAAGCCATTGAGATAAATGGATCTTTAAGAAGAAGACGGACGTGGGCGGTAATGTTACCGTCCATGAAGCTCGACTTGTGGGAAAGAGTCTTTTCACAAGTTCAAGGAGTTGACTACGATGAGAATTTCTCACCCGTAGCGATGCTTAGGTCCGTCGGAATCATGTTAGCATTAGCTGTGTTTTTCGATTATGAAATCTGACAGATGGATGTCAAAACAAGTTTTCTTACCAGTTTTCGTAAGAAAAAGATGTATGTGATACAATAAAAGGTTTTGTCGATCCTAAGGATGCTAAAAGGTATGCTGGCTCCAGCGATCCTTCTATGGACTAGAGCAAGCATCTCGGAGTCAGAATATATGCTTTGATGGAGTGATAAAGCTTTTAGGTTTATACAATGTTTGCTAGAAACTTGTATTTACAAGAAAGTGAGTGGGAGCACTACAACATTTCTGATAAGTATATGTGGATGACATATTGTTGATCCGAAATAATGTAGAATTTCTGGAAAGCATAAACGGTTGTTTTAAGAGTGATTTTCAAAGGAAGACCTAGATAAAGCTGCTTACATATTGGGCATCAAGATCTATAGAAATAGATCAAGACGCCTGATGATACTTTCAAAAAACTCACACCTTGACATGTTTTTGAAGGAGTTAAAAATAGATCAGTCAAATAAGGGGTTCTTACCTGAGTTGTAAGGTGTGAAGTTGAGTAAGACTCAAAGATTGACCACGACAGAACAAAGAGGAAGGACGAAGGTCGTCCCCTATGCTTTTGTCATAGGCTCTATACGGTATGCCATGCTGAGTACCGCACCTGATGTGTGCTTTGCCACATGTCTGGCAAGAGGGTATAAAGGTGATCTAGGAGTAGATCACTAGATAGCGGTCAAAATTATCCTTATAGGAATAAGGAAATGTTTCTCGGTTATGGAGGTGATAAAGAGTTCGACGTAAAGAGTTACATCGATGCAAGCTTAACACCTATCCGGATAGCTCTGAGTAGAGATACCGGATACGTATAATGGAGCAAAAATTTGGAATAGCTCCAAGTGGAACGTGGTAGCAACATCTACGATATGACATAAAGTTTTGCGAAATACATAGGGATCTGAATATGGCAAGCCCCATTGACTACAACCTCTCTCACAAGCATAACATGATCAAACCCAGAACTCATTGAGTATTAATCACATAGTCATGTAAACTAGATTAGTGACTCTAGTAAACTCTTTGGATGTTGGTCACATGGCGATGTGACCTGTGAGTGTTAATCACATGGCGATGTGAACTAGATTATTGACTCTAGTGCAAGTGGGAGACTGTTGGAAATATGCCCTAGAGGCAATAATAAATTAGTTATTATTATTATATTTCATTGTTCATGATAATCGTTTATTATCCATGCTAGAATTGTATTGATAGGAAACTCAGATAAATGTGTGGATACATAGACAACACAATGTCCCTAGTAAGCCTCTAGTTGACTAGCTCGTTGATCAATAGATGGTTACGGTTTCCTGACCATGGACATTGGATGTCGTTGATAACGGGGTCACATCGTTAGGAGAATGATGTGATGGACAAGACCCAATCCTAAGCCTAGCACAAAGATCGTGTAGTCGTATGCTAAAGCTTTTCTAATGTCAAGTATCATTTCCTTAGACCATGAGATTGTGCAACTCCCGGATACCGTAGGAGTGCTTTGGGTGTGCCAAACGTCACAACGTAACTGGGTGGCTATAAAGGTTCACTACAGGTGTCTCTGAAAGTGTCTATTGGGTTGGCACGAATCGAGACTGGGATTTGTCACTCCGTGTAACGGAGAGGTATCTCTGGGCCCACTCGGTAGGACATCATCATAATGTGCACAATGTGACCAAGGAGTTGATCATGGGATGATGTGTTACGGAACGAGTAAAGAGACTTGCCGGTAATGAGATTGAACAAGGTATCGGGATACCGACGATCAAATCTCGGGAAAGTATCGTACCGCTAGACAAAGGGAATTGTATACAGGATTGATTGAATCCTTGACATCGTGGTTCATCCAATGAAATCATCGTGGAACATGTAGGAGCCAACATGGGTATCCAGATCCCGCTGTTGGTTATTGACCGGAGAGTTGTCTCGGCCATGTCTGCATGACTCCCGAACCCGTAGGGTCTACACACTTAAGGTTTGATGACGCTAGGGTTATAGGGAAAGTATGTACGCGGTTACCAAATGTTGTTCGGAGTCCCGGATGAGATCCCGGACGTCACGAGGAGTTCCGGAATGGTCCGGAGGTAAAGATTGATATATATGAAGTATGGTTTTGGCCACCGGAAGTGTTCCGGGCATCACCGGTAGTGTACCGGGACCACCGGAGGGGTCTGGGGGTCCACCAGGTGGGGCCACCAGCCCCGGGGGCCTACATGGGCCAATAGTGGGAAGGGACCAGCCCCTAGGTGGGCTGGGGCACCTCCCACCAAGGCCTAAGGCGCCTCCTAGAGGGGAGGGGGCAAACCCTAGGGCAGATGGGCCTTAAGGCCCACCCTAGGTGCGCCTCCTCTCTCTCCCCCCTTGGCCGCAACCCTAGATGGGTTTTGGGGCTGCCGCCACCCCTAGGGAGGGAACCCTAGATGGGGGCGCAGCCCCTCCCCTTCCCCTATATATACTTGAGGTATTGGGGGGTGCAACGTACACATGATCATCTCCCTCTTGGCGCAGCCCTACCTCTCTCCCTCCTCGTCTCTCGTAGTGCTTGGCGAAGCCCTGCTGGAGTTCCGCGCTCCTCCACCACCACCACGCCGTCATGCTGCTGCTGGATGGAGTCTTCCCCAACCTCTCCTTCTCGCCTTGCTAGATCAAGGCGTAGGAGACGTCATCGGGCTGCATGTGTGTTGAACGCGGAGGCGCCGTTGTTCGGCGCTTAGATCGGAATCAACCGCGATCTGAATCGCTACGAGTACGACTCCTTCATCCGTGTTCTTGCAATGCTTCCGCTTAGCGATCTACAAGGGTATGTAGATGCACTCCCCTTCCCCTCGTTGCTAGATTACTCCATAGATTGATCTTGGTGATGCGTAGAAAATTTTAAATTTCTGCTACGATCCCCAACACAGTAGTGCGATCAGGGTGATCCTCAGTGTCAAAAACGATAGGTGTGCTGGACCACTTCAGCGGCCTTTGGGCATAAAACGATGGTTCCGCCGCTGTAATCTCACACGCCCACTGTTTAAGCTGGCGGTGAGAGGTATGCAGCGAGGCGCCGCCATCGACGCACATGGCCTCTGTAGCTTTCTGAAATTCTTGGCCACCAGACTCATCGTCCTCTTCGTGATCGTCTTCTGGCTTTTTGTCACGGCCCCTGGCGGGCCTCTCCTGCTGTTTATCTCTGCCGCGATGGCCCGCCTGGCCGTCATGCTTCTTGCCGGACCCCTCAGCACCGTCCTGCCTCTCATATTCAGCCCTCTGCTTCTCAGCAAGGACCTCAACCTGTCGGCAGTTCTGGAGATCATGGCCTTTGGTGCGATGGATCTTGCAGTATTGCTTGTTGGAGTTTCCTTGCTTCTCGGCAGCCGCCAAGGCCCGGCAGGCGACACATCCGGCAATTTCCTTGCCGGGGTCATCTGCCTTGGTTTTCTTGGTGGAGCCGGCGTCGTCAGATCCCTCGACGGCAAGCACATTTTTACCATTGCACTTCCTGTTGCGGCGCCGGCCTTTCTTCGCCGGGGCGGCAGTATCCTCATCCGAGGAGTCGGTTTCCACGCCGGCATCTTCGCCAGTGTACTTCCTTCCCTCTTCAGCTCGGGCACATCTGTCAGCAAGAACATAGAGTTCTGCCACATCTTTCACCTTGTTCATTGCCAGTTCTTCGCGCATCTTGCGGTTACGCACGTTCTGATGGAACGCGCTGATGATGGCGGCAGGGTGAACATCAGGGATATTGTACTGTACCCGGCTGAACCTCTGTATATACTTGCGCAGACTCTCGCCTCCCTTCTGGGGAATGACATGCAGGTCGCTTGCTTGGCCATGGGCTTGGTGACCTCCAGTAAAGGCGCCCACAAACTCATGGCACAAATCCGACCAGGAGGAAATAGAGTCTACCGGCAAGTGCATCAACCACGACATGGCGTTGGGTTTAAGAGCCAATGGAAAGTAATCCGCAAGCACCTTATCGTCGCGGGCTCCGGCGGCTTGCATCGCAATGGTTTAGATGCTGAGGAACTCAGACGGGTGAGTTTTGCCGTTGTACTTTTCGCCAACGTCAGGTTTGAAGGTGCGGTGAGTGGGCCACTGGAACTGCCGCAGCTCACGGGTAAAAGCCGGACAGCCTACCTCGTAAGGTAGGCCTCCAGGGCTCTCCGGGGCTGGGTGGTTCACAGCAGGCCCTGCTCGCCTGTCTGACTAGTGGCGCGCTCCGCGCCGGCGCTCGATAGTGGTTCGAGCGTCTTCATGGGCTCGTTCCCGAAGAACTTGGCACTGGTCACAGTGGGTCCGTGGGTCAGACGATGCTATGGAGATGTCGTCGCCCGCGACGAGCCGACGTCCGCGGTACCGGATGGGAAACAGGTGAATGCACCGTGGTCGCGGCGCCGCCGGCTTTTCCGCCACTGGTCCGCGGGACTCCATCGGAGCGTCGACCCGGGGGCCCCACCGGACTTGGTTCGTCTTTGTTGGCCACCGCAACAAGGCTTCGGATAGTGGCTCTCCATTCGTCGAGTTTCCCCGTAGTGGGAGGAAAGTCGAGGAGCAACTGTGCGCGCGCCAGGGCCTCTGCTGGCGTTGGTGGCAGCGAAACCTGCACGGATCGCGAAGCGCTTCGACTTCTGACCATGTCAGAAGGAGCTCTATCATGACCCCGCGGTCGCATGCCGTTTTCACCAGCGCCTCAGCGAGTGGGCAAGTCTTCTACGTCCCGGGAGTGGCGCTCGGGGCTCTTCCCGCCGCGATGCCCGGGATCTTTGGCGTGATTACGCCGTTCGTCGCGCGCTGCCTGGGAGGAGCGCGCTGTTGGCGCCGGTGTGGGAGTCTTGGAGGCCCTTGCGTCGCCTTCGGGCGGGGTGGCGATGACCTTGGAAGGCCCCGCTCCACCCGCGAAGGGCTTGGCTCCGCCTCTGGATTTGGCGACGTGTGGCCCGTTACCAGGCGCACAAACATCGCCGCCTCCCAAACTCCGGCTGCTAGGATGGTGTTGGTGTTCGCGAGCAGCGCCCCAGGTCCTTTCTGCGACCGGTCCGCCGCTCGCCCGCGTCGGGACGGGCTGTCCGGCTTCCGACTGGCCAACCGCCACCGCCGTCTTCTTCTTGGGCGCCATGATGATGAAGAAGCGCCTAACTAACTGCTAAAGCCGATTCTCACAACTGCGCCCCCTACCTGGCGCGCCAAAGATGTCGGTGGGAACGACACCTATGGGATCACAAGAATCCCTACTGTGGTTAGCGGGGCGTGGGGTCGTGAGAAGAGCGGATCAAACAGATAGCACACGGTTCGTTTATCCAGGTTCGGGCCGCGAGGATGCGTAAAACCCTACTCCTGCTTTGGTGAATTGTATCTCTGTGTTCTTGAGCTAGCTATGGGGCGTGAGGAGCTCCAAAAAGCCGAATCCTTCCTCTGGTCGCCTCGGGCCTCCTTTTATAGAAAAAAGGGGTTGCCACAGTGGCACACAGGAGGTGGAAAGGGTATAGTGCTGCGAGGTTATCCCTCGCATCACGTGACAAGGCGCATTTAATGCGTCTTGCTTAGGTGTCCTTGCTTTATCGGGGACGGGGGAGAAACCTGTCTCGTCCGTCGCCGCTCCTTCTTGTGTCGACACGCGCCCTGGCCAGCGACGCCTGCGATGCCATGTAGGTAGGCAGGCAGCTGAGGTGGCGCAGTGGTGGGTCTTCATGAAGATCTGCATGCCGCCACGCAGGTGCCTGCCCAGCTGGTTGGATCGGCAGCTGCATGCATGCGGTGGTGGAGGTTTAGTCGGCGTGGGCCTGATGGTGGCCCTGCGGGTGTCCTCGGCAAGGGCCTTGCCGAGGCGCCTGCTGTCATCCCCGGCAAGGCGCTTGCCGGAGGCCTTGCGGTCTTCCTCGGCTGGTATCCCGCCAAGGGTTGTCGTCTCCTTAGTGCGTATCTGATCTTGAATGTCTTCACAAAGATCTGCATGTCCCCACGGGATGTCTCCCAAATCCTTGCCCTTTTGGGGCAGTGGACTCAAGAGTGATTTGCTCCGTAGGCACGGGACGAGTCGCCGCGGCAAGGGTTTTGCCGGGGCTGCTAGAACTGTCTCCCGGCAAAGATCTTGCCGGGGGAGTCCGCTTCGTCCCCTTTGCTCTTCGTGGTCTTGGCCTTGGCGTCGTTCTAGTTCTCTTGAGCTTCGGTCTTACCCTGGCTCACCTCCCTTGCCTTGCTTGGTGTGGTGGTATCCGCGGCTCAGACTGCACGTGCACAGTTATAGGGGTACAAAAAGTGTACCCCTCTTTTTGTACACCGACATAACATATGTGTTGTGTCATGCATTACTTCATTTATTAGGTTATAGACTCATATTTTCTTAATATGTGTGATGTTACCACATGCCTATCTTTCTTCAATAATTACATGCCACATTATTTATTTTATCTAGATAAATATGATATTACCATCTATGTTACTCCCACTGCAGATAGTCTAAACCATGCCGTGCACTTAATTCAGATCCTTCTGCAAGTATTTAAAAGATACATGTATATGTGCATATCTGTTTCAAGATATGGCTGCGCGTCGGTGTTCTCCTTTTGCATGTTTTAGTGACCATGCTCGAGAACACGCATGCATACTGGGAGAGGTTACTTCTAGATTAGTAACTGATTTGATGCATGCTACCCTACCCTTAAGGAACCGCCATTATTGCGAGGCAACAAAAAAAGGGAACGATAGGCGTCGGTGTGCCGGCCGAAGCCGGTCGCACCCGGTACGTTGGATTAGCCTATAATTAAACATCCATATTCCATCCTTATCCTATACGCAAAGCCCATCGTTCTCGTTTGCCTGTTTCCTTCATGCTCGCCGCACAACATGCCGCCCCCGTGCCTAATCGCCATGGCTCGCGGAGACGCAGCACCGCCAGCGCCCCCCCCCCCCCTTAAGGAACTGATTTGATGCATGCTACCCTACCCTTAAGGAACCGACATTATTGCGAGGCCAACAAAAAAGGGGAACGATAGGCGCCGGTGCACCGGCCGAAGCCGGTCGCACCCCGTACGTTGGATTAGCCTATAATTAAACATCCATATTCCATCCTTATCCTATACGCAAAGCCCATTGTTCTCGTTTGCCTGTTTCCTTCATGCTCGCCGCACAACACGCCGCCCCCGTGCCTAATCACCATGGCTCGCGGAGACGCAGCACCGCCAACGCCCCCCCCCCCCCGGGCTTGCATCACTGCCTTCTCCTGCTCGCCCGTGCTCAACCCCTCGCCGCCCACACGCTCACCGCCGTCGCTCGTAGAAACAGCAGCCGCCCCGCTTACAGCTTCCCAAATGTCGTGTGCAGACCCCTATTTGTGGGTTCCAGCTCCTACACACGCCGGTTACAGCTCACCTTTTGAGGGGTCAGAGCTCGCCGTCATCTAGTCGCCGTTGGATGCAGCTCGCTGGCCACCGGTTGTACCACTGCATGTGCCGGTTGCAGCTCCCGGCCTTGCCAGTTGTAGCACTTTCCTTCGTCCGTTGTAGCAAAATTCAGTGACGGTTTGCAACAGAAATGTCGCCACCACCGTCATGGGTCGCGTTGCGAACATGGACGGTTGTAGCAATTCTCATCGCTGGTCGTAGCAAAAGTCGATGAAGGTTGAAGCAAAATCATAGTTGCCACCATCGTGGGTCACATCATCATGAAATACTTGTAGCAATTCTCATCGTCGCTCCTAACAAAAACTGACAAAGGTTGAAGCAAAATCGTCATCGTCGTTATCGCGGGTCGCAGGTCGCGACATCGACATGAATGGTTGTAGCAATTCCAATCGCCGGTCGTAGCAAATACCGATGACGGTTGAAGCAAAAATTGTCATTGTCGCTATCGACATGAATGATTGCAGCAATTCCCGTCGCCGGTCGTAGCAAAAGGCGACGAAGGTTGCGGCACCGGGACTCATCGGTTGTATCTTTGCTCGTGAATGATGAAAGGAGCAAGGGATGGCTGGTGCATAACGAGGCAAAGAAGCAAAAGGCAAGAGCAAGAAAAAAAAAAGCAGAGAAAAAACGTTGTGTAGGAGAGATAAGAAAAGGGATATCTCATTTGAGGCCCAGGAACGCACCTGACCCAGTCGCTTCTGCGTAAAAAGGCTAGCGAGCGAGGGGTGACCGGACGAGCGCTCCGCCGGTCATCCGTCAAAAAACGTTTCCCAACAAAAATGGCGGGGTGAAGCACGCATTTTTCTTCTAGTCCTCTTTATGCTGGGTCTGACGTTTGGTGGTTAATTGCCGTGGAAGGTTTCAAGTTTTTTTAACTCCTGTGCAAACTCTGAACTCTGAACTCTGAACAATGAATAAATGGTTCACTGCATCAAAGGATTGATGAACCATATTCATTAGCTAATCCCGATGCATAATCGGAGTTTTAACCTAATCTGTCCCGACAAGGAGGTTGATGTTTTCACTTCGTTTCTCGGGTGGATAGCTGTGCCTGTTCTGAAACTCAGTGCTAACTGCAAGTTTGGGGCGCAATAAGTACAACAGAGGCTGCAGTGCAGGTGCGCGCAGGCTCCTTATCCATGCAACCTCTCGTGTCCCGTCCATCAACCATGAGCTCATGAAATTTTTGTATTCATTTTCCTCTCTCTATACACACACACAACGATGTGAATTGCAGTTTATTTTTTTCAACCTAGAAAATATATTAATATTGTGAAGATACCAATTACACCCGGCCTCTGTACCAACAAGATGCCCAAAAGCATCAAGGATACACACAGCCAAAAAAGAAAAAGAAAAGAACAGAAAAAGGAAAAAGGAAGAAGAAGAAAAGACCCCGCCATGATAAACAGGGTCTTTTCTTGTTTATCATGATAAACAGTCACTAGCTGTTGCACCGAGGCCAGCTGCAGGGGGGGCGATGAGGGCGACTGGGGCTACTCCCCGGGAAACCGCGGCGGCCTCGGCCGCGCCGTGTCTTCCGGCCGCGGCTGCTCGGGCGGGCATCGGCGGCCGCTTCTGGGCCCTATTGGCTTCGGACGAGGAGGAGGCTGACGGAGACAGCGACGACTCAGAGGGTTCGCCGCCGTCGCCTACGCCTTCGGATCTGATTTGCGATCTTTTTCATGCAGGATATGACGAAGATGAGGTGGCCACTACCGTAGACACGGTTGTGCCGGTGGAGGATCCGGCGAGGGTTGGGCTTCTTCCGGACGAGAGGAAGGAATTGGTACGCCGTGTCGTTCATCGGAGAAATGCGGCATCTACGGTCAGACCGTGGAAGGGACCGTTGCCTAAGGTACGCCTCCCAAACCTCACTTTGTTCGATTTAATCCATCCCGATTCATGGAGGGTAATCAAGAAGAGAAAGGCTGCTCGTCGATCGAGAGCCGGATCAATGTCGGCGGCGGCGCCTGTGATGCCGTCGAGGCTGCCGTGTGGGATCCAAGCGGCTCGCAACGAGCGCTTGGACGCACTACTGGGCCAATGTGGGCCGGATCCTAAGTGCATTGACGCACTGCAACGTGGGCCGGATATGGCTGGGTATGAGGCCCAGGCCATATCGGGCGACACATGCACAACATCTAGCGCCGCATGCACGGACGTATTCTCCTCCTACGCGTGCGTATCTGTTTCTTCGCCTAGGGTTCGTCGGCGTGGAACGCCCGTTCTACCTCCATGCGGTCCTGGTCGTGCTCGCCGGATCCCGCCACTGCGTGTGATGGCCGGTCGAGGAGCGGGTGGACCACCGACGGCGCAGCCCCATGCGGCTACGAGTACGGTCGGGGCCGTCGTGCCGCCGCCGCCGCCTGGGAGGGCTGGTCGAGGGGCCCCTGGCGTGGGGCTCAGCGCAGCCGGCGCTGGCCGTGCTGTAGTCGGGGCCGGGCGTGGCGCTTCGATCCCCTCAGGACGGGTGGGCGGCAACCAAGGGGCACGGCCGCCTGGGCCTGCGGCGGCTCGGCCGCCGGTGGTACCTACGGGCAGTGGAGGGCTCGCTGGTCCCCGACCTCTGGGGCCATCGCCTGCCAGGCCGCCGGGATTACCCGCGGGAAGAGGAGGCCCAGTAGGGCCGCGACCTCCGGGGCCGTCGCCTCCGGTGGCCACTGCCATGGGTCGTGGTGGCGGGCCTGGTCCTAGACCTGTGGTGCCGGCCCCGGGTGGTGCTCCGCCTCGGGCTGCTCCGCCGCCGCACTATGCCGCGAGGCCGGCTCAGTTTCGGTCAGGGTCTTCGCAGCCTAGGAAGGAGTTGATAGTTCGAGAGTCTTTTGAGGCGCCCCAAGGTCAGTGGGGTGATGACGGTGTTGATGCGTACGGAGACAGACAACACCGCGGTTCCTCGTCTACCGGTGGAGGCCGAGGCTATACTTGGCAGAGTGACGGGTCTGCTGAGAGACCTTTCCTCGGTCCTCCTGGTGGTTTTGTCGAGGGGGCATCCAGTCCGAATCATCACCAGAGAGGTGGATTCCGTGGACATCGGGGTGGTCGGGGTGGGGGCCGTGGGAGGTTTCGTCGGCAACCTCCGCCTCTGGTTGTTGTTGACCATGGGGCTACTACGGTTGAGACAGATTCTGCTCAGTCTACGGATATTACTACTCAGGCAATGGAGGTGGTAACGGCACTGGCCAAGGTTGATGTTCCGGTGCCTGGGGCTGTGGGTGAAACATCAGACAGGTCTGACTCCGAGAGGGCGGCCAAGTGGGCATGCAAGAAGGAAAGGATGTTGTGTTACCGGTGTGGTGAGAAGGGCCATTTTATTGCAGAGTGCGTCGCAGAGCTGTGTGACTCGTGTGGCAAGCTTGCACATGATTCGGGAGATTGCCCGTTAGTGCGTGACCAGGCTCCATCTCTGACTATGTATGGGCTGTACTGTGCGGAGTTATTGTTCTTTGAGTCCCCGGCCGCGAGGGAGATTCCCGAGGATACACAGTGCCTGACTACCGGGATTGTCAAAGCAACTCAGGGCGAGGTGACTGAGGCTCAGATTATCCAGAGGCTTCAGGAGTTGGCACTGGGGGACTTTCAGTGGGAGCTGGTCAGACTCGAAGCTAATGTCTTTAAGGTGGATTTCCCTTCTGTGGAGGATTTACAGAAATTGCTGAGTTTTGGCTTGTGTAGAGTTCCTGGTACTACGTGTATTTTGGAGTTTCACGAGTGGACGAAGGTGGAGCCTCAAGGTAAGCCGCTTACGCAGATCTGGTTGCGGTTTTCTGGGGCCCCATCTAAGCCTCTGCAGGACGTTCGAGTTGTAGCCAGTATGGGTATCATGGTTGGAAAGACGGAGAGAGTGGATATGGCTTTCACTCGGGCTCATGGAGTGGCTCGGATGTTGGTGAGTGTTCTGAATGTTGACTTCGTGCCTGATGTCGTTCACTGGACATATAGGGGAGAGGTATTCCTGCTCGACATAGAGTTTGAGGACGTTGAGATGTTCGCTGAAGAGGTTGCTGGGGATGATGTTGATATGCACAAGAGTGATGGTGGTGCCGGAGCCAAGGGGGCGCCAGGCGAGCCTGTTCAAGAGGGGTCGACCGGACCTAGTCCAGATGCTCAGTTGCCTGGGGAGGGGACCGGAGCTGCCTCGACACCGTCACCTTCGGTGCCCACGACGACACTGCGTTTTGGGTCCTTTGAGCCTGCTTCTGCGCCCCCCAAACTGTGGAGTGATAGGGTAGAGACTGATGATGAGTTTGAGCACACGCTTCCTTCTTTGGACTTTGCGGGGACTGCAGTTCGGGATGTAGAGCCGGAGGTCGCTCCTATTTCCCTTGCTGTACAGGTTGAGGTGGCTCCGGCTTTGTCATCTATGACCGAGGTGGGCCTTACGGGACGGGGGTCTGGGCAGGTGGCCTTCTCCTCTCCCATCCCTATACAGGCACCGGGGACACCGGCCACGTCGAGGGCCGCCAGCGATAGGAGCGGGAGCCCGAGGCAGGTGGCTTCGGCTCTCCCTCCTCAGGCCCTAGCAGTGGCGCCAGCATCCCCCGGGACGCTGGGGGAGGAGGGGCTGGGGCAGGTGGCCCTAGACTTCCCACCCTCGTCTGCGGTCAGGAGGACCGCTTTCTCGGCGACTTCGACGCTTCGCTCTGAGTCGGTGGGCGGGGTAGGAGGAGGGAGTGGGCAGGTGGCCCCAGTTGTCCCGCCTCTTGCCATACCCGCCGGGCACTTGTCCGAGGGCATCGGGAGCCCGCAGCTTCCTCATTCTCGAGAGGAGGTCGTTGCCTTTGGCGGTATCCCAGATCCGGTCTCGACGGGGAGACGGATGAGTGCTCGCGTTCTGGACCTTCCGGAGGTGGACGATATGCAGCAGCGGTGCGCTATGAGGGCGGCCAAGCTCCACGATGCTGCGATATCTACTGGTATGTCTGTTAACATATCTAATTCTCTATTGCATTTTGATCCTGAGGTGATTGTTAATAATGCAAACCAATTAGGAGTTTCACTAGGCGCTACTGATTTTGAAATCTCCAATTCGGTGAATGATATGTTAGATTTAGAGGCGGAGCGGGCCTTAGAGACTATTCGCAATCTTGCTGCGGTCAAACCCATGAATGATGAGGAAATTGATGCGTTAGGGGTTAGAGTGCTAAATAATCTATGTGCGGACCTAGCACCTTCTGATCAGGAGTCGGAGGGCGATGATGCGCCCTTAGATGATGTAGATATCAATTCCGTTCAGTCCGGTTATGAGGACCGGGTGATGGAGAACACTAAGCCGAGGTGTAAGTGGAAGCGAAAGATTTATCCCGACTCTGCAGTTCGTAGGAGTGCTAGGATTCGGACTGCTAAAAAATTCCATGATGAACTATGAAAGGAATCTTTTGGAATAGCAGAGGTCTGAAAGACTTGGCTAAAAGAAGGTTTCTTGCTGAAGCGTCTCTGGAACATTGGTTAGATTTCATTGCTCTGTCGGAAACCGGTCGAGATAATTTTGCGCCGCAATTTCTTTCCTCTCTTGTGGGTGGTCTTGATTTCGATTGGCATTGCCTCCCGCCACGAGGTAGATCGGGAGGCATCTTACTGGGTGTGAGATGTGACTCCCTTGAAGTCCGGAGTGTAGTAATGGGTGACTTCGCGGTAAAGTTTCGTGTTAGGTCTAAAGTTGATGGGTTCAACTGGGCCTTGGTAGCGGTCTATGGTGCCGCCCAACCTGAGCTTAAACCGGAGTTTCTGGTGGATCTTGTTCGGATATGTGGGTCCGAACAGCTTCCGATTTTGGTCGGGGGGGATTTCAATATCATTAGAAGGAGAGAGGAGAAAAATAATGATAACTTCGACGGCAGGTGGTCGTTTATGTTCAATACTATTATTGAAAGCTTAGATCTAAGGAAGATAGAGCTTACTGGTAGACAGTTTACCTGGGCTAATGCTATGCCAAACCCGACATATGAAAAGCTTGATCGGGTTCTCGCCAGTGTGGAGTGGGAACAGAAGTTCCCTCTTGTTACAGTGCAAGCTCTCACGCGGGGAATCTCCGATCACACACCTTTGTTCGTGGACTCAGGGGAGCCGAACCATATAGGAAACAAAAACACCTTCTCTTTTGAGATGGCTTGGTTCGAACGCGAGGGATTCTTAGACATCATAGCCAGGGAGTGGGCTAAGGGTGTTGGAGGAAGGACGGCGGTCGAGCGCTGGAAGAATAAAATTAGGCATTTGAGAAGTTTCTTACGGGGTTGGGCTAAGCATCTCAGTGGGGTGTATAAGATTGAGAAGGATAGGCTCCTCTCTCTTGTGCAGGCCTTGGACGTAAAAGCTGAGTCCGCGTTGTTGCTGCCCGCCGAGCTCCAGGTTAAAAATGAGGCGGAGCAGAGGCTGAAAGAACTTCTCCGTGAAGAAGAACTGAAGTGGGCTTTGTGTGCCAAGGTCCGCAAAGTAGTCCAAGGGGACGCGAATACTCAATTTTTCCACCTCATTGCTAATGATAAACACAGAAAGAAGCGGATCTTTCAGCTAGAACAGGATGAGGGTACTATTTTAGGGCAGGATAATCTCAAAACCTATATTACTGAATACTATAGACAGCTATTTGGACCGCCGGAGGCCAATTGTGTGTCCCTCGATGAGTCCAGGATTGAGGAAGTGCCTCAATTGACTGCTGCTGATAATGATATCCTGGTTGCCCCTTTCTCAGAAAAGGAGGTGTTCGCTGCTATTGCACAAATGAAAAACAATAAGGCTCCCGGCCCGGATGGGTTCCCGGCTGAGTTCTATAAAAAGTGCTGGCACATTATTAAGGGGGATTTACTACCTATGTTTCATGATCTATTCTCTGGACAGATTCAATTATTTCACTTGAATTTTGGAACTATCACATTGCTTCCGAAGAAAACGGATGATGCGAGGATTGAGCAGTTCAGGCCGATCTGCCTCCTCAATGTTAGTTTCAAAATCTTCACCAAGGTCGGGACTAATAGGCTCACACAGATTGCGCAATCTGTGGTGCAGCAATCCCAAACTGCTTTCATGCCGGACAGGAACATCCTTGAAGGGGTGGTTGTCCTTCATGAAACACTCCATGAAATCCATTCCAAAAAATTAGATGGAGTGATTTTTAAGGTGGATTTCGAAAAAGCGTACGATAAGGTTAAGTGGACATTCCTCCAACAGGCATTGCGTATGAAAGGTTTTGATAAAGCCTGGCGCCGACAGGTCGAATCATTTACGCAAAAAGGGAGTGTGGGAATTAAAGTGAATGACGACATAGGTCATTATTTCCAGACACATAAAGGCCTAAGACAAGGAGATCCGATGTCCCCTATCCTGTTTAACATTGTGGTGGATATGTTAGCAATTTTGATAGGACGGGCTAAGGAGAATGGTCAAGTGGGTGGGTTGGTTCCTCATCTTGTTGAGGGAGGTGTTTCCATCCTTCAGTACGCCGATGATACAATCATCTTTATGGAGCATGATTTGGCCAAGGCGAGAAATATGAAGCTGGTGTTATGTCTGTTTGAACAATTGACCGGGTTAAAGATTAACTTCCATAAGAGCGAATTGTTCTGCTTTGGTAGAGCCAAAGACGACAAGGAGTCTTATAGGCAATTGTTTGGGTGCGAGTTGGGGAGTTTACCCCTCTCTTACCTTGGTATTCCGATTCACCATCGTAGACTAACAAACAGAGAATGGAAGTGCATCGAGGATCGATTTGAGAAAAAACTGAGCTGTTGGAAGGGTAAGCTAATGTCATACGGAGGCCGTTTGATTTTGATTAATTCGGTGCTCACGAGTATGCCTATGTTTCTCTTATCTTTCTTTGAGGTCCCAGTTGGTGTTAGGAAACGACTGGACTTCTATCGGTCGCGCTTCTTTTGGCAGGGTGATGAACTTAAAAGAAAATACCAGCTTGCTAAATGGGACATCATATGTAGACCGAAAGACCAAGGGGGTCTTGGTATTGAAAATCTTGAAGTCAAGAACAGATGTCTTCTTAGTAAGTGGTTGTGGAAGCTGTCTTCCGGGACTGACGCCATGTGGGCGCAGATCCTTCGCAACAAGTACCTCCAAACTAAAACATTGTCCCAGGTCGCAGTCAGGCCGACTGATTCGCCTTTCTGAAAAGGACTAATGAAAGTCAAACAATCTATGTTCAATAGGACGAGATTTGTTATTGGAAACGGTACAAGTACCCGTTTCTGGGAGGATACTTGGCTTGGTGAATTACCTTTAGCCATTCAATATCCGTCTTTATATCGGATTGCTCAACGACGTCAGGTGTTCGTGGCAACGGTATTCCAATCTATCCCCCTTAATATTCAGTTTCGACGGTCGCTAGCGGGCAATCGTTGGGAGGAATGGCTTCATCTAGTTAGGAGACTGATGGAGGCTCAACTTTCTCACCAACCCGATATATTGTGTTGGAAGTTGACTAGTTCTGGAGTATTTACAGTTAAATCAATGTATATTGATGTTATTAATTCGACTGCTATTCCAACTTCCAAGTGTGTTTGGGCTGTCAAGGTGCCTTTAAAAATTAAAGTGTTTATGTGGTTTGTCCATAAACAAGTTATTTTAACAAAGGACAACTTGATTAAACGCAATTGGACAGGACCTACTAGGTGTAGTTTCTGTGATCGGGATGAGACGATTAAGCATTTATTCTTTGATTGCCCGTTGGCTAGAGTTCTTTGGCGGACGATCCATATTGCTTTTAATCTTACTCCGCCGATTTCTGTCAATACTTTATTTGGGACATGGCTCAATGGGGTTGAGCCTGTTCTCGCAAGACATATTCGGGTTGGAGTTTGCGCTTTGTTATGGACTATCTGGAATTGCAGAAATGATTTGGTTTTTAACAGAACATCACGGATTCATTTTTTGCAGGTTATTTTCCGAGCTACGGCACTGATCCGTTCGTGGTCGCTACTCACTCCGATGGAGGCCAGGGAGCATTTAGTTACTGGATCTATCCGTTGGGAGATGGTCGCTCGGGATATCTTCAACCGGTTTGGATGGTGGCCATGTAATAGGATAGGCAATTAGTTTCCCTATCTATTATTAGCCAGCCGGTTGTGGCATCTTTTTTGGGCTAGTTTGTATATCTAGCCATCTGTAGTTCTGTGTGAGCTGCATTTTTCTTTTTCCTTTTTGCTTAGCTGGAGACTGTGGAACCTTGTTGGCACTTTTTGCCTTTTTTTTGGTTAATAAGATGGCCGTATGCATCGTTCTGATGCAGAGGCCGGGGAGACCCCCTTTTCGAAAAAAAATGATAAACAGTCACTAGCAGCAGCAGCACTCTAACCTCCACGAAAGACAACACTCAAAATAAAAAAGAGGTTCTCCACAAGCAACGACTGCAAGGGGGAAACAATGCTCAAGCGTTGTCGTTGCCCGACCCAAGACCTTGGGCTTTCACCTTGGAGAAAGTCCGAATTCAACCAAAAACAATGTCTTCAACAAGGCCATTGCTAGTTACAACTAATAAAGGTCAGACCTTGGGTTTTCACCCTGAGAATTGAGACTCGGTTTATTAGACTGTCTTTCTTAGTTTTCAATTTATTAGATGCGCTTGGATGGATGGATGATGGTAATGGAGGTGGCTGAAGCTCAGTGCACATTGGACAAGGCATGTGTGTGTAGACCATGCATGAGGGGGGTGGATAGATTGATTGAACACATCATGGAATCCGTGATGGGTAGATCGGTCTCCTTTACTCACACCTAACCATCGAGCCGTATAATGATGGCAGAAACATATAGCCTCCATGTGTCACTGTGTGTGTTCCTCAGTTTCTGAGTTTTTTTTTTTACATTTTAGAAACTACAATATATGGAGTATACACGTGGCCTAAAGGATGCAAATTTTGTGAGGATCTCACATCCATGCTTGCCATTATCCATGTAACTAAGAAGAGGCATCTCTACAGCAAAGACAGTCATTGAGTGACACCATGGACAATATGCCATGCCCATCTCCATCGATATCTCTATTTTTTTTCTCCATCGATATATCCAGCCGTGCACGAAATGCTCCATGTTTAGGCAAGGAACAGAAAGCTGCATCATATAGAAAGTCGGAGTCGACACCTATACATATGCAGCATGGCAATGTATCATTCAGCGAGTTGCCATGCACTCTTGAAGATTATGGGCAATGAGTTTGCAAAGACGTGAGGCCAAAAGTGAGAAGATTGGATGGTGGTCGGGTACCCTGGTGCCCCATTACTGGATCAGTGAACATATTATTGTTGGCAAGCACAGGCCATGTGAGTGAAGGCAGAGCTAGCAATGCATCTTGTGCATGCATGATGAGGGCATCTTCAACGACAACCTGCAAATTTTCTCTCGTATCCGTCCGCGGACAGGAGAAAAGTCTGCAGACACAGATGCGGAAGAACGACATCCAACTATGGCCGCATACATTTCAAACCGTATTTTAACTAACCAAGCTAAATTCACGCAAACCAACGGATATTCATCAAAATTGGGATAGAAAATAACACAAATTATCCATGCTTATCATGCAAATAAGTCTAGTACAACAATATCTCAAATTTGAATAGATTAACCAGATGTCCAACAAGTTTTTCATCAACGGATCATGTCATTCCACACATACTGCACCAGTGTGTATACGTAAATACCTGTCCCTCTGTCCTGTAGTACACCACGGCAGCTACATATAATGTGTAGACCAACACTGAATGAATGAATCAATCAACAAGTTGAACAAGATGAAGTAAAATTTATGATCTCGTCCTCTGCCACGTGCAATGGCCACCTTGCCTCGTGCTGACGAACCACGACGCAAAACTTGGTGACGCTGATCTAAATAGCGTGCCAGCTGTACGACAACGACTTCACGTTGCGTGGTTGAGTGATGTACATGTCGTAGGGTGCAATGTGCTTTCGTGCATGAAACTTTTCATGCTTGCTCCGAGAAGGGGTCCCCTCTGCTCCTACCTACGAAATCCATGGATACGGCCAGCCATGCATCGCACAACAACTCATCCTGCATGGTTGAGTAGCTCACCATCCTTCGTACTCTAAAAAACGACATAAGATTTGAAAATAAGATCAATGGCATTTGATCGAACACCTGCCGAGCGTGGTGTCCACCATGGAGGTCGTCGATAGGGGCGGAATGTACTCCAGGGTGGACAGCTCCATCGTAAAAGGCAAGCGGATGCGTCGGTACTGGTTGCGGACGTCCGGCAATCACTCTGTGATGACCGGTGACATACTGCAGCGGTGGTGGAGGAGGGTGCGGATGCAAAGCAATGGCGAGAATGGGTGGAGTGGAAGGAAATGGGACCGGGAGGGGGGATTGCATGGGTGGTGCTCGCGGGAGAGTGTCAGCGTCCTCGGCCATGTCGACGGTGCAGCGATGACAGTTATGGTTCAGGGCTGGCGGTCTGCTCCGGTGGTTCTTCTAGCCTCATATCTGAAGGTCGCTCCTTTTTCTCATCTGGTTCACTTCCCGCCGGATCTCGCGCCGGTAATCTTGTCTCACCAGGCTGATGGTGGCTTGGCACGATGGTGTGAGGTGGGTTCGGGAGAAATCTTTTGGTGGCTTGGCCATCCACGTCGGTGACACCGCCTACCGGCGCTGCTCCCTTCCTTGGAGGCACCGACGAGATCCCTTCTCCCCACCCTCTCTTCTCCGGCCCAAGGTTAACTCATGTTATCCCTGCGGACGCGACGGTGGCGGCGCTCTGTATCGTTACCTCCCTAGAGGCGTCGTTTGGCTAGGAAAGGTTGGTGTGTGGTGCCATGTGATTAATTCTGGTTGTTGCAGGTTTCGAGCGACATTTTGTGTGCAGCACTCAATACTATCTTCAGTGAGGTGATCACTGCCCTATTCGTCGGTGATTCGTTACCCTCGAACCTAGGTGAGAGCGGAAAGGGTTCCTCTTCCCGTGTTTGTTCCATGGCGGCATGAAGTTACCTGGTCCTTCCTCTTCTGTGCTTACTTTGAGTGCTTGTTGTCAGCCTTGAGCTCGTTCTTCTTCGATTTTTGTGAACCGTGCGTGCATGTTACCCCTTCTTGTTCCAGGCATTGCGCGGTCGTTTCTTCATGTCCGACATGTTTTCGCCGCTGCCACGACTTCCCGACTGTCTAGTACAATAAGGATTGCCCGGCTCCGGTGATGGATGGGAGATGACAGTGGTGCGCCTTCGGCTCGCTCCCGTTCTTTTAGTCTTTGCTAGGTGGTTCTACAGACCTGGATGTAATCTTTGCTTATGGTGTTCTTTGTACAACCTTGATAGTTGATGAATAGATCGGAAGTTTTCTCCGCAAAAAAGAAACAACTCCAGAAGGCTATGTAAACTATAGAGAGAATCGTTTTTTATCCTAACAGAGACATCATTGACACGCAAAAGACTCGTTTAATTACGCACATGCATAAAAGTTAACCACTGTGATGTTTAATCACCGGTGGACGCAAAATGTGTAAAGGGAAAGATTGAATGAAAAGCACATGAACATATGACACAATTACAATACGGTCCTTATATATTGTGAATATAGTAGATCAAATCAAAATAGAAGATATTGTCACACATGTGCTGGAATTAAAGAAGATTGCACTCACACAAGCCAATAAATGCATTGAAACCCCACCTTCACTCCAACAATGCCCAAGATATAAACATAGGTCCCTTCCAATACTCTTGATTCCAGTTCCTACAATACAATGCTTGGCGAATGGGGACAATGCATATATTCAGTGAGTCCAGATTGGGCTTTATGTGGATGAGTTTCTAGGTTTGGAAGGCATCGGAAATTTTTTGGCAACGAGGAGGCACAATCCTACGAGTGATTTGATCTCTTAGACCTCTTTTACACCGTACCATGACACCAGTGACCATCATGTCCAAGCAAAACTCATGGGTGCCTAGGGCTCATCTGGATGTGATATCACCTCATTCTATAACAAGCCTAGCCTCTCTCATGCTTTTGTTTGTTGGTTTGTCAATTTATTTTTTTGAAACAAGTCAATTTTGGTCTCTCTTGGATCCAATTTCATGCAGGCCACACACACAGCAGGCCGCACATAGAACATGATTAAAATACATTGATTGACACCCAGGGCCATCACTCATCAGGAGACGGCATCAGTCAGGACACGGGTAAACCTAATGGTTGCTTTCTGTGACCCAGACAAATCCAAATTAATTTGTTGTGTATCGTGTCGGGTACTTGATCATGTCGGCCGCTGGAACCAATAAAATACACACACAAATTATACAGGTGAGATACATAGGTACGAACGCCAGTAATGTTTTTCACCTTCTCGGCTGCTCTCTGCAACCGTGCGATCTTTGGTTGATGCTAGTCTGGTGGTAAAAAATGTTTTTTCTGTTAATTTTAATTTTTTTGGTGTAATAAAAAATTGTTTGTAAATTTTTAAAAGATCGCGAATTAGTAAAGGGTTAGCAAATTCGAAAATTGTTGACGAATTCAAAAAATTTAGTACATACAAAAATATTCATGAACTTAAAACATGTCCACAAATTTGGAAGAAGATCATGACTTTTTTTTCAAGGAAAACAAGAATTTGGAAAAAGAACTCTTGATATTTAAAGAAGTTCATAATTTTAAGAGAAATGTACATGACTTTTTATTAAAAAAATAATTGAAAAAATGTAATGAATATATTTTTAAATGTGGAGATGCAACTAGCTGACAATCCTCCTCTTGCCCCTAATTGTTGTCTCGTTGCGGGCATGCAGTTGTGTACTGAGGATGGACATGCAACTGGGAGAAAAATGGGTCGGGCCTAGTTGCTTGTTGAGAGTGCACTTGCAATTCGGACAAAAATGAGTCGGGCCCCCAATTTCGTATCGAGGATGGAGTTGCAGCTGGGATAAAATTATCCAGGCCACCCAGTTGCACACTGAGGGTACAAATATCACAAATAGATACAAATGCCGTTACATCAATTGGGTGAATTGTTTTTTATCAGTTTTCTTTAAAAAGAAGGTAGACGATGGGCTTTGGATCAGATAATGCACACAACCATGTATTGCAAACTGTAAGAATTATACTCAAAGATGGTTTATAATAACTTCTCAGAAAAAAGATGGTTTATAATCTATATCTATACCTATACCTACTAATAAAGCAAGGTGTGTTTCACCGATTTTTTTCATCCGTTCACCATCGAATTTTTCTTCTACCCGAGGTGGTACTTAATTCTTATTCGTTTGTCTGCTTGAAAAAGAATTTTCGTACATGTGCCGCGCGCTGTGGCCCAGTGAAGACAGCCCACTTATTTTTCCGCCCATGCACCTAGGAAATTCTATTTTCTGGACTGGGTGAGAAATAGTCAGAGTTTCGCATAGGACAACCAATAATAGGCTGGTCCATTTTTCGTTTTTTCTGTGTTTTATTTCTATTTTTATTCTCCTTTCCCTATCTCCTTTTCCCTTCCAAGTTTATTTTATTTTAGAATTTATTTAATAAATTAAAAATTCTCGAAAAACATTCAGAACTAATAATAATAATTTTCTTGAAAATGTCCAATTTCCAAAATGTTGTTGCTATTTCCAAAAATATTAGGAACTTGCAAAAATTTGCCCATTTTTAAACTTTTATTTATAGTTTTTCAAAATTGTTCAAGATTTCTAAAAAAGAAAATGGCATTTCAGAAAATCCTCAAAATTTAAAAATGTTCATGTTTTAGTGAAAATTTCAAAATTTCAAATAATGTTCATGTATAAAATATACACATTCTCTCAAAATCTTATGAATTTTCAACACATGTTCCTGTTTTAGAAAAATGTTCACAAATTTAAATAATGTTCATGTTTTTTATAAAAAAAGTTCGTGTTTTTAGGAAATGTTTTTGAATTTTAAAAGATGTTTCGTTTCATAGTTTGTTTGTGTTTTTTTGAAAATGTACATAATTTAAAAAACGGTTCAGGATTTAAAAACTGTTCATATTTTCTAGAATATTCAGAAATTCGTACCTTAAGATCACCTTGATTGAAAGTATTGAAAGGAAGAGTAGATTGGATAACTCATTTCCTGGGAAAAAAAGATTGAATAACTAGTGGGCTTTCTCTGGCGTACGATGACGTAACAAAACTGTTAAATGTCATCGATCAATGAATGAAAAAAATAGCGGATTGATTCCTTCACACGCGCCGAAACCGAGAAACTAAATGTTCCTTTGTCGTGTGCACAAAGGGTTTTGCTTGCACATATAATTCTCACAGACTTTAAATGCATATTATTTCATCTCCCGCTGCAACACACGGGCATATGTGCTAGTAATGGAATAAGATAAGTAATAGAGGAGCTGCCACTCCAGGACCAGGAGGCTTTTTTTCAAGAAGGGGTAAATATCCGGTGTCTGCATGAGACAATGTTGAGCAAACAGCTCCAGGCGGCTATATAAAACTAGAGTGAGAATTGTTTTTGCTCCCAAGAGTTAAAAATCCGGACACAGACGCGCGCACCAAAACGTCCTAAATCCTGTCACTGTTCTTCTCCTTTTTTTCCCTTGCCTGGCTGGTCTTTTGGTACCCAAGCCCATGCCAAGCATGGTTTTACGTGATGTACTAGGCTCCTTTGAGCGCTCCAATGAGCTGTAGCCTAGAGCCAGAAAAACAAGGTAGCATGCCAGCCAGATACACACACATGCACAAGTCATGTTAACCCAGCTGAGCTCCATCAGGTTTGTGCTAGTGCTTTGCAGCCTTGGCCAACAGCTATAGCCTGCATTGCATACAACAAAACCTACTACTCCTACGTACACAAGGGCAGTCAGGGAGGCAGGAGGTGCACAGTTCGTGCATGTGTGTATATGCACACCACAAAACGAACAAATATGATCCAAAGAGCTCTGTCTCTCTCGCATCTTAAACATATTTTGTCTTCACTGATGAATCCCAAACGCAACGCAATGCATGCCAGAACTCTATTAGACTAGCACTCCCTCTGTCCTAAATTACTTGTCTAAGATTTGTCTAGATATCGAATAGTATTAGAACTAAATCGTGTCTTAGGACCGATGTAATACTACTATGCATGCCAAAGGTAGTGTGCCTTTGTAACCGTCGTGCCCTGACGCGACAGACAACCACGTAGGAGCAGGAGTAATGCTACTACACCTGTTGGGGATCGTAGCGGAAATTTAAAATTCTCTACGCATCACCAAGATCAATCTATGGAGTAATCTAGCAACGAGGGGAAGGGGAGTGCATCTACATACCCTTGTAGATCGCTAAGCGGAAGCGTTGCAAGAACGCGGATGAGGTATTCGTACTCATGGCGATTCATATCGCGGTTGATTCCGATCTAAGCGCCGAACAACGGCGCCTCCACGTTCAACACACGTGCAGCCCGGTGACGTCTTCCATGCCTTGATCCAGCAAGGAGAGAGGGAGAGGTTGGGGAAGACTCCGTCCAGCAGCAGCACGGCGGCGTGGTGGTGGTGGAGGAGCGCGGTACTCCAGCAAGGCTTCGCCAAGCACTACGAGAGACGAGGAGGGAGAGAGGTAGGGCTGCGCCTTGAGGAGAGAGACTTGTGTTGGGCAGCCCAAAACCTCCACTATATATAGGGGGAGGGGAGGGGCTGCGCTCCCACCTAGGGTTCCCTCCCTAGGGGTGGCGGCAGCCCCCAGATCCCATCTGGGTGGCGGCCAAGGGGGGGGGGAAAGAGAGGGGGGCGCACCTAGGGTTGGCCTTAGGGCCCATCTGCCCCTAGGGTTTGCCCCCTCTCCTCTTGAGGGCACCTTGGGCCTTGGTGGGAGGCGCCCCAGCCCACCTAGGGGCTGGTCCCTTCCCACTCTTGGCCCACGAAAGCCTCCGGGGCAGGCGGCACCTTCCGGTGGACCCCCGGAACCCTTCCGGTGGTCCTGGTACATTACCGGTGATGCCCGGAACATTTCTGGTGGCCAAATCCACACTTCATATATATCAATCTTTACCTCCGGACCATTCCGGAACTCCTCGTGACGTTGGGGATCTCATCCGGGACTCTGAACAACATTCAGTAACCGCATACATACTTTCCCTATAACCCTAGCGTCATCGAACCTTAAGTGTGTAGACCCTACGGGTTCGGGAATCATGCAGACACGACTGAGACATCTCTCTGGTTACTAACCAACAGCGGGATCTGGATACCCATGTTGGCTCCCACATGTTCCACGATGATCTCATCGGATGAACCACGATGTCAAGGATTCAATCAATCCCATATACAATTCCCTTTGTCTACTGGTATGATACTTGCCCGAGATTCGATCGTCGGTATCCCGATACCTTGTTCAATCTCGTTACCGGCAAGTCTCTTTACTCGTTCCGCAACACATCATCCCGTGATCAACTCCTTGGTCACATTGTGCACATTATGATGATGTCCTACCGAGTGGGCCCAGAGATACCTCTCCATTACACGGAGTGACAAATCCCAGTCTCGATTCGTGCCAACCCAACAGACACTTTTGGAGATACCCGTAGTGCACCTTTATATCCACCCACTTACATTGTGATGTTTGGTACACCCAAAGCATTCCTACGGTATCCGGGAGTTGCACAATCTCATGGTCTAAGGAAATGATACTTGACATTAGAAAAGTTTTAGCATACGAACTACACGATCTTGTGCTAGGCTTAGGATTGGGTCTTGTCCATCACATCATTCTCCTAATGATCATTCTCCTAATGATGTGATCCCGTTATCAACGACATCCAGTGTCCATGGTCAGGAAACCGTAACCATCTATTGATCAACGAGCTAGTCAACTAGAGGCTTACTAGGGACATGGTGTTGTCTATGTATCCACACATGTATCTGAGTTTCCTATCAATACAATTCTAGCATGGATAATAAACGATTATCATGAACAAGGAAATATAATGATAGCCAATTTATTATTGCCTCTAGGGCATATTTCCAACAGTCTCCCACTTGCACTAGAGTCAATAATCCAGTTCACATTGCTATGTGATTAACACTCAAGGTCACATCGCCATGTGACTAACACCCAAAGAGTTTACTAGAGTCAACTATCTAGTTCACATTACCATGTGATTAACACTCAATGAGTTCTGGGTTTGATCATGTTATGTTTGTGAGAGATGTTATAGTCAACGGGTCTACAACAATCAGATCCGCATGTACTTCGCAAAACTTTATGTCATATCGTAGATGCTGCTACCACGTTCCACTTGGAGCTATTCCAACTGGTTGCTCCATTATACATATCGGGTTTTTTTTCTACTCATAGTCATCCGGATAGGTGTTAAAGCTTGCATCGACGTAACTCTTAACGTCGAACTCTTTATCACCTCCATAACCGAGAAATATTTCCTTATTCCTCTAAGGATAATTCTTGACCACTGTCCAATTATCCACTCCTGAATCACCTATGTACCCTCTTGCCCGACATATGGCAAGGCACAAATCAGGTGCGGTACTCAGCATGGCATGCCGTATAGAGCGTATGACAAAAGCATAGGGGACGACCTTCGTCCTTCCTCTTTCTTCTGCCGTGGTCAAGCTTTGAGTCTTACTCAACTTCACACCTTACAACTCAGGTAAGAATCCCTTCTTTGACTGATCTATTTTGAACTCCTTCAAAATCATGTCAAGGTGTGTGTTCTTTGAAAGTATCATCAGGCGTCTTGATCTATCTCTATAGATCTTGATGCCCAATATGTAAGCAGCTTTATCCAGGTCTTCCTTTGAAAAACACTCTTCAAACAACCATTTATGCTTTCCAGAAATTCTACATTATTTTGGATCAACAATATGTCATCCACATATACTTATCAGAAATGTTGTAGTGCTCCCACTCACTTTCTTGTAAATACAAGTTTCTAGCAAACATTGTATAAACCTAAAAGCTTTGATCACTCCATCAAAGCATATATTCCGACTCCGAGATGCTTGCTCTAGTCCATAGAAGGATCGCTGGAGCCAGCATACCTTTTAGCATCCTTAGGATTGACAAAACCTTTATTGTATCACATACAACTTTTTCTTACGAAAACTGGTAAGAAAACTTGTTTTGACATCCATTTGTCAGATTTCATAATCAAAAAATACAGCTAATGCTAACATGATTTCGACGGACTTAAACATCGCTACGGGTGAGAAAATCTCATCGTAGTCAACTCCTTGAACTTGTGAAAAGACTCTTTGCCACAAGTCGAGCTTCATAGACGGTAACATTACCGTCCACGTCCGTCTTCTTCTCAAAGATCCATTTATCTCAATGGCTTGCCGATCAATGGGCAAGTCCACCAAAGTCCATGCTTTGTTCTGATACATGGATCATATCTCGGATTTCATGGCTTCTAACCATTTGTCGGAATATGGGCCCACCATCGCTTCTCCATAGCTCGTAGGTTCATTGTTGTCCAACATGATATCTAAGATAGGATCACCGTACCACTCAGGAGTAGTACATATCCTTGTCAACCTACGAGGTTTGATAGCAACTTGATCTGAAGCTTCATGATCACTATCATTAACTTCCCCTTCAGCCGACGTAGGCGCCACAGAAACATCTTTCTGTGTTGCACCAATTTCCGGTTGAAGTAGAGGTTCAACAACCTCATCAAGTTCTATCTTCCTCCCACTCAATTCTTTCAAGAGAAACTCCTTCTCGAGAAAGGACCCGTTCTTAGCGACAAACACTTTGCCCTCGGATCTGAGATAGAAGGTATACCCAACTATTACCTTTGGGTATCCTATGAAGATGTATTTGTCTGCTTTGGGTTCGAGCTTTTCCGGCTGAAGCCTTAAGCATCGCAGCACCAAATATTAAGAAACGACAACTTTGATTTCTTGCCAAACCAATGTTGATACGACGTCGTCTCAACGGACTTAGATGATGCCCTATCTAAAGTGAATGCAGCTGTCTATAACGCATAACCTCAAAATGATAGCGGTAGATCGGTAAGAGACATCATAGATCGCACCATATCTCATAAGGTTCGATTACGACGTCCGGACACGCCATTACGCTATGGTGTTCCAGGTGGTGTCAACTGTGAAACAATTTCACAATGTGTTAAGTGATTGCCAAACTCATAACTCAAAAATTCTCCATCGATCAGATCGTAGCAATTTGATCTTCTTGTTATGATGGTTCATAACTTCACTTTGAAATTGCTTGAACTTTTCAAACGTTTCAGACTTGTGCTTCATTAAGTAAATATACCCATATCTACTCAAATCGTCAGTGAAGATGAGAAAATAGCGATGTCCACCGCACGCCTCAATTCTTATTGGATCACACACATCAGCATGTACGATTTCCAACAAGTCACTTGCCCGTTTCATTGTGCCTGAAAATGGGGTCTTAGTCATCCTGCCCTTGAGGCATGGCTTGCATGTGTCAAGCGATTCAAAATCAAGTGACTCCAAACATCCATCGACATGGAGTTTCTTCATGCATCTTACGCCAATATGACCTAAGCGGCAGTGCCACAAGAAAGTGGTACTATCATTATTAACTCTACATCTTTTGGCGTGAACATGTGTATTACCACGACTGACATTCAATGAACCATTCACATAGGGTGCATGACCATGAAAGGTATTATTCATGTAAATAGAATAACCATTATTCTCTAACTTAGATGAATAACCGTATTGCAATGAACATGATCTAATCATATTCATGCTCAACGTAGACACCTGATAACATTTATCTAGGTTCAATACTAATCCCGAAGGCAGATGGAGCGTGCGATGGTGATCTCATCAACTTTGGAAACACTTCCAACACACATTGTCACCTCGCCCTTAGCCAGTCTCGTTTAGTCCGTAGCTTTTGCTTCAAGTCACCAATAATAGCAACTGAACCGGTAGCCAATACCCAGGTGCTACCAGGAGTACTAGTAAGGTACACATTAATAACACGTATATACTTTGTTGAAGTTGCCAGCCTTCTTATCTACCATGCATTTGGGGTAATACCGCTACCAGTGACCGTTCCCCTTACAATAGAAGCACTTAGTCTCGGGTTTGGGTTCAACCTTGGGTTCCTTTACTGGAGCGGCAACTAGTTTGCCATTCATGAAGTTTCCCTTCTAGCCCTTGCCCTTCTTGAAACCAGTGGTCTTGTTAAACCATCAACACTTGATGCTCCTTCTTGATTTCTTCCTTTTGCGGTCTTAAGCACCGCGAACAGCTCCGGGATCATCTCCATCCCTTGCATGTCATAGTTCATCACGAAGATCTAGTAGCTCAGTGATAGTGACTAGAGAACTCTATCAATCACTATCTTATCTGGAAGTTTAACTCCCACTTGATTCAAGTGAATGTAGCCCCCAGACATTCTGAGCGTATGCTCACTAGTTGAGCTATTCTCCTCCATCTTGTAGGCAAAGAACTTGTCAGAGGTCTCATACCTCTCAACACGGGCATGAGCCTGAAATCCCAATTTCAACTCTTGGAGCATCTCATATGTTCTATGGAGTTCAAAACGTCATTGGAATCCCGATTCTATGCCGTAAAGTATGGTGCACTTAACTATCAAGTACTCATCAGGACGTGTCTGTCAAATGTTCATAACATCCACAGACGATGTTGGAGGGGTTGGCACACCGAGCGGTGCATCAAAGACATAAGCCTTCTGTGTAGCAGTGAGGACACTCCTCAGGCAACGGACCTAGTCCGCATCATTGCTTACAATATGTTTCAACCTAATCTTTCTCTAGGAACGTATTGAAACAAGGAGCTACAACGCGAGCTATTGATCTACAACCCTTTTTGCAAAGACAACTTAGACTATTGTTCATGATAAATAAGTTCATCTAATCAAATTATATAATGAACTCCCACTCAGATAGACATCCCTCTAGTCATCTAAGTTATACATGATCCGAGTCAACTAGGCCATGTCCGATCATCACGTGAGACGGACTAGTCATCATCGGTGAACATCCTCATGTTGATCGTATCTTCTATACGAATCATGTTCGACCTTTCGGTCTTCCGTGTTCCGAGGCCATGTCTGTACATGCTAGGATCGTCAAGTCAACCTAAGTGTATTGCGTGTGTAAATTTGACTTACACCCGTTGTATTCGAACGTTAAAATCTATCACACCCGATCATCACGTGGTGCTTCGAAACAACGAACCTTCGCAACGGTGCACAGTTAGGGGGAACACTTTCTTGAAATTATTGCGAGGGATCATCTTATTTAAGCTACCGTCGTTCTAAGCAAATAAGATGTAAAACATGATAAACATCACATGCAATCAAATAGTGACATGATATGGCCAATATCATTTTGCTCCTTTTGATCTCCATCTTTGGGGCGCCATGATCATCATTGTCACCGGCATGACATTATGATCTCCATCATCATGATCCCCATCATCGTGTCTTCGTGAAGTTGTCTCGCCAACTATTACTTCTACTACTACGACTAACGGTTAGCAATAAAGTAAAGTAATTACATGACGTTTATGTTGACACGTAGGTCATAAATAAATTAAGACAACTCCTATGGCTCCTGCCGGTTGTCATACTCATCGACATGCAAGTCGTGATTCCTATTACAAGAACATGATCAATCTCATACATCACATATATCATTCATCACATCCTTTTGGCCATATCACATCACACGACATATGCTGCAAAAACAAGTTAGACGTCCTCTAATTGTTGTTGCAAATTTTACGTGGCTGCTATAGGTTTCTTAGCAAGAACGTTTCTTACCTATGCCAAAACCACAATGTGATATGCCAATTTCTATTTACCCTGCATAAGGACCCTTTTCATCGAATCCGATCCGACTAAAGTGGGAGAGACAGACACCCATTAGCCACCTTATGCAACTAGTCATGTCAGTCAGTGGAACCTGTCTCACGTAAGAGTACGTGTAAGGTCGGTCCGGGCCGCTTCATCCCACGATGCCGCCGAATAAAGATAAGACTAGTAACGGCAAGTAAATTGACAAAATCGACGTCCACAACAACTTGTGTTCTACTCGTGCATAGAAACTACGCATAGACCTAGCTCATGATGCCACTGTTGGGGATCGTAGCAGAAATTTAAAAATTTCTACGCATCACCCAGATCAATCTATGGAGTAATCTAGCAACGAGGGGAAGGGGAGTGCATCTACATACCCTTGTAGATCGCTAAGCGGAAGCGTTGCAAGAACGGGGATGAGGTAGTCGTACTCGTGGCGATTCAGATCGCGGGAGATTCCGATCTAAGCGTCGAACAACGGCGCCTCCACGTTCAACACACGTGCAGCCCGGTGACGTCTCCCATGCCTTGATCCAGCAAGGAGAGAGGGAGAGGTTGGGGAAGACTCCGCCCAGCAGCAGCACGACGGCGTGGTGGTGGTGGAGGAGCGCGGTACTCCAGCAGGGCTTCGCCAAGCACTATGAGAGACGAGGAGGGGGAGAGGTAGGGCTGCGCCTTGGGGAGAGAGACTCGTGTGTTGGGCAGCCCAAAACCTCCACTATATATAGGAGGAGGGGAAGGGCTGCGCCCCCACCTAGGGTTCCCTCCCTAGGGGTGGCGGCAGCCCCCAGATCCCATCTGGGTGGCGGCCAAGGGGGGGGAGAGGGGGGCGCACCTAGGGTGGGCCTTAGGGCCCATCTGCCCCTAGGGTTTGCCCCCTCTCCTCTTGAGGGCGCCTTGGGCCTTGGTGGGAGGCTCCCCAGTCCACCTAGGGGCTGGTCCCTTCCCACTCTTGACCCACGAAAGCCTCCGGGGCTGGTGGCACCTCTCGGTGGACCCCCGGAACCCTTCCGGTGGTCCTGGTACATTACCGGCGAAGCCCGGAACACTTCCGGTGGCCAAATCCACACTTCCTATATATCAATCTTTACCTCCGGACCATTCTAGAACTCCTCGTGATGTCCGGGATGTCATCCAGCACTCTGAACAACATTCAGTAACCGCATACATACTTTCCCTATAACCCTAACGTCATCGAACCTTAAGTGTGTAGACCCTACGGGTTCGGGAATCATGCAGACATGACTGAGACATCTCTCTGGTTACTAACCAACAGCGGGATCTGGATACCCATGTTGGCTCCCACATGTTCCACGATGATCTCATCGATGAACCACGATGTCAAGGATTCAATCAATCCCGTATACAATTCACTTTGTCTACTGGTATGATACTTGCCTGAGATTCGATCGTCGGTATCCCGATACCTTGTTCAATCTCGTTACCGGCAAGTCTCTTTACTCGTTCCGCAACACATCATCCCGTGATCAACTCCTTGGTCACATTGTGCACATTATGATGATGTCCTACCAGTGGGCCCAGAGATACCTCTCCGTTACACGGAGTGACAAATCCCAGTCTCGATTCGTGCCAACCCAACAGACACTTTCGGAGATACCCGTAGTGCATCTTTATAGCCACCCAGTTACGTTGTGACATTTGGTACACCCAAAGCATTCCTACGGTATCCGGGAGTTGCACAATCTCATGGTCTAAGGAAATGACAGTTGACATTAGAAAAGCTTTAGCATACGAACTACACGATCTTGTGCTAGGCTTAGGATTGGGTCTTGTCCATCACATCATTCTCCTAATGATGTGATCCCGTTATCAACGACATCCAATGTCCATGGTCAGGAAACCGTAACCATTTATTGATCAACGAGCTAGTCAACTAGAGGCTTACTAGGGACATGGTGTTGTCTATGTATCCACACATGTATCTGAGTTCCCTATCAATACAATTCTAGCATGCATAATAAACGATTATCATGAACAAGGAAATATAATAATAGCTAATTTATTATTGCCTCTAGGGCATATTTTCAACAACACCTACGAAATTTATTGTACATGATTTACGTACGAGCTTAGGTGGAAGTTTTTGGTTGGCGAAAATCAGGGGAAGGGCCCCCACCCACTTGAAATTTAGGGGGGGGGGAGATTATAGAGGAAGGTTGGGTAATGCTACACTCACATAAATAAACTAGGTGTTTTACCTAAAAGGCAACGTGGATAATTCAGATTGGAGAAGGGAGAGGAGGGGGCCCACCCACCTGAAAATCGAGAGGGGGTGGGGGGTGAGATTGATTATTAGGCAGTTTACGTAAATCATTTCGTAGCTTCTCGTAGATGTAGGATTATCGGATGAGGGCTACGTGAAAATTTTGTAACACGTTCTTAGGTGTTGGATTATTGGCAGGTGGCGAGCAAATGGCAATCACAGGAAGCTGCATGCAGGGAGCAATGCTACATCCACGAAAATTAACGTAGATCTTTACGTAATTAGCAACTTGTCAAGTTATGATTGGAAATAGAGGGAAAAGGAAGCCCACCCCATGAAAATCAGGGGGGGGGGGGGGAATTAAGGGAAAGTTACGTAGGATCACGTAGTGGGTTACGTAGATGTAGCATTTACGTAGATGTAGACTAGTAAATATGCTCGTGCATTGCTACGGGCCATTGTCTGAACCATCCATAATGTAGTTCAAAGAAGTTGCACTCATGTCCTCTTTGGCAGAGCTTGCATCAGCTCGGCACTGCCCTCGAGTGGAGGGTTCTGGTTGTATAGGAATTCGGACAGATGCTTATTTTCTTCTCAACTTTGAAACATACTCTTTGAGACTCCGGTTACTGCTACTCGTGAATGTTTCATCATTGTTACCTTTATACATAACTTATTGCGTGCTCTTAGTTTTTTTCCGTATCAAGTTTCAAATGGATCTTATCTTTCAAGCATGCATATTTTGAATTGACTACTATAATATATTAGAAATTAATAAGCCCCTATGACAAATGAAAATTAGCATATTTTCATCTCGTAAAATGAAGCTGCAGTTTTCTTGCAATACATAAGTGAATCCTCTAAATATGGGCATTTGTACAACTGATTTGTTTTCAAAGCATTTCCCTATTTGATACCACCTATCTTCTGTAAATTATTTAAAGATGTCCAAACAAAAAAAATTGAAGAATGATAATGAACAATTTAAGACAATCGCAAGTATGTACATATCTTAAATAAACGAAGATGAATACACCAATGCTTCTACCGATTCTCGTCCTACACAGCAAGAAATTACGAACAATATTTTCTTTCACACTGCATATTTGGACCAACCAAAGCATGAACAAGATTATGTTTATTCTATAGCTTTTTCACCCTTCTAGTAAATATACCCATGAGTTGCGAAGAGTTGATTTCATATTTTTAGGCAAACTTGGTTAGCACATACATCCAGTCAAATATGTAACAAGGCAGCGGATGCATTTCGAGAAAAAAAAATACGTGTAGTTTAAAAAACATAGTGAAGCACTGTAATTAAATAGGTGCCTGGGCGCGAAACGGGAATCAAAGTGTAATTCTTGCCGGAGTAATGAAGTCAGCCAGATTACTGATGCAGGAAGTTACATGGTATTTATATTGGTTTATACATTTTGGAAACGATATTCAACCAAATAATATGCCACATTCATCTATATGTGTGTATCATTTCCAAAATGGCAAAAGAAGGCCTCCAAAATGTCATTCAGCAGGATCACCTGCAGCTTTTGGTTTCTTTTGTTATACCTGAAAGTGCCAAATATATTGATTTTTCACTTTTGTTACATGTCAAATCTCTTTCAACAGAGGTCAGGTAAACTCTCCTCTTCTCCATTGAAAACGGTTATAACTTTTAGATGCTAATAACAGCCTTTCCAAGTGAACAGAGCATTCCATCAGAGTAAAAAAACTGACATAGTTACTCATTAATTGCAGGCCATTCAGATGATAATCGCCTTTACAAGTCCGAATTTCACAGAAGGTAAAAAACTCAAGTAATTAATAGGCAATAATATCCAGTTGACCCTAATGTTTTACAACCAACAAATTATGAGGCACACTTTCCTGTGGCCTTTTCCAGAATAACGCACATGAACTTGTATCTAATAAAGCGGCACGCCTCTACATACATATCCGACAGTTATAATGTTCTAGAAAAGCTAACCTTGATTTATCTATGTGAGCTTGCAAGTGTAATTGTTAAGATCCTCCTTTCACATACACAGACATGTAAATCAGCCGAGGTGAGCATCTGTTTATTTCTACATTGAAAGCACCCTGAAAAAGATGATTTCGGCCAATACCATAACAGAACGAAGTGGATCTGACACGAAAGAGAAAAGCTTCACTTTATCGCTACTCCAAGAGCCTAGTTGAGGTGAGAGGCTGGATCCCAATGTTTGGAGAGAGGGGTTCGTGGCCTGGTAGACAATGACCACATATTGTGCTGGAAGAAGGCGGCTGGTAGGATCAAGTACTCTACCAGGTCTAGGGCGTAGGTGGTAAGGGAAGGATGGAGGGAGACGTGACGAGGATCGGGCGCGCCGGCGGCAGGGCGCCGTCGCGGCTAGGAGAAGGGCGGCGGCTAGGGCTGTTGGCGGCTAGGGTTCCGGCTCCTCAGGGAGCCGGGCAATAGGAGATAATATTCTTCTTATTGCTTGCCTTCAAAACGAGTCTTACAACCTATATTTATATTCTAGATAACTTGTAGAAGAATCAACCTAAGATAACTTGCCTAATCTGAAAATAAAAACTAAGATAACTTGCGGGCCTAAGCCGGCCGGCCATAACACTTCTCCCCGCCTGCACAAACAGCTCGTCCTCGAGCTGCAAGGTGGGGAAGCGCTTGCTTGAACTCTTTGAGGTAATCAACCAGCGTCAAACACCTTCTCGACATCTGGGGCGGCCAGGTCAGCGGCGACGACGTCCTCCGGAATGTAGTCTGCCACCTCCAGGTAGAAGAGTCGCGGGCAGGCGTGGCCGGGCTTGTAGGGTTCGTCGCAGTTGAAGCACAACCCTTGGCGGCGACGCTCGAGTATCTCAGCTGGGGTGAGCCGGCGGAACGGGCGCCCCGCGGTCGCGGCGAGGGGTGCCGCAGAAGCCTGCACAGGCCGACCCTGCGCGGAATCCGGTCCGGGTAGCGACCCAGTAGTCTGGGACGGTGATTCCTGCTGGATGGCCACCGCGCGGCACTCGAACGCGCGGGCGTAATACATGGCCGACTGGAGATCATGGGGTCCCCGAAGCTCCACATCCATGCGGATATGGTCCGGTAGACCGCCCACAAATAACTCGGCGCGCTGAGTGGCGGAGACGCCCGGCGCGTGGCACGCCAGGGCCTAGAAGCGGTCGGCGTAGTCCTGCACCGTGGATGTGAAAGGTAAGCGGCCGAGGGCCGCCAGTCGGCTCCCGCGGATAGGAGGCCCGAACCGGAGGAGACAAAGCTCCCGGAAGCGCTCCCATGGTGGCATGCCGCCCTCGTCCTGCTCGAGGGCGTAGTACCAGGTGTGCGCTGCGCCTCGAAGATGATAGGACGCGAGCCAGGTGCGATCCAAAGCGAGCGTCCGCTGCCCTCGAAAGAACTGCTCGCACTGGTTGAGCCAGTTGAGGGGGTCCTCCGTGCCCTCGTAGGTGGCGAAGTCCAGTTTGGCGAAGCGAGGCGGTGTCGGCCCGCCGTGCCCGGGGGCGGCCGTAGTTGCCGCCGGCGCGTATGCTGGGTCGGGAAGCGCCGGGGCGTAGTTCGCCGAGCTGGAGGGGTGATCAAACCGCAGGGAGGGCGTCGGGTGTTCCGGCGTTGTGGAGTAGACCGGCCACGAAGACGAGCCGGTCGCCCAAGCGGGGATCGGCGATGGTGACGGTGGAAACTGCACCTGGTGCAGGGGCCGACCCGTAGCCCTAGGCGCGGGTGGTGGTACTGTCGATGGCGGCGGCGCCTGGTGGAGCTGCACCGGCGCCTGCGGCGTGGGGGGCGGCGGTGACGCCGGAAGAAGCTGCTGGGTCTGGCCCTGCTCCGAGGCGCCGGTGCCCAGGTTAGGGCTGGGCGGGGCCGGTGGAGGACCCTGCTCCGAGGCCGCTGGAAGGTAGGGCGCGACGGAGGACGGCGCGACCGGCGCGGTCCAGGTGGGCCACTGCGGCCCCGTGGTGGCGAGAAGTGGCGGGGCTGCCGGCGCGATCTGCGGCGGCCACTGCGCCCAAGGCGGCGGTGCGGCCGCTGGGGCGGGGAGCGCCGGGTAGCCTCCGGTGACGGCCCCCGGTGCCGAGTACCACGGAAGCGCCTGCTGACCCGTGGCCATGGCTGGATGGAGTCCGGTGATGGCCTCCGATGCCGGGTACCACGGAAGCGCCTGCTGACCGCGGCCATGGCTGGATGGAGTGGTGGGGGCGGCCCGTACGGACCTGCCAGGTAGAGGCGGATCCCTTGAACCGCGGTGACGAGGTCGTTGAGGACACCCGCCATGGCCTCCGGCGTGAACTGTTGCGGCTGCGGGGGAGGTGATGGCGGCGGTGAGTGTTGGACGGGGGCCTGTGGCTGCCCTTGACCCGGCGTGGTGCCGGGTGCCGTTAGGACCGGTGCTGAGAGCGACGCAGTGGTGCCCTCCGAGAGCGAGGCCGTGACGCCCGGCGCAGAGGCGGCGGTGGTGGAGGAGTTGGCGGGCAGCGGTGGTGGTGGCAGTGGAATTGGCGGAGACATGGTCGAAACCCGGTTACCTGATACCAAATTGGTAGGATCAAGTACTCTACCAGGTTTAGGGCGTAGGTGGTAAGGGAAGGATGGAGGGAGACGTGGCGAGGATCGGGCGCGCCGGCGGCAGGGCGCTGTCGCGGCTAGGAGAAGGGCGGCGGCTAGGGTTGTTGGCGGCTAGGGTTCCGGCTCCTCAGGAAGCCGGGCAATAGGAGATAATATTCTTCTTATTGCTTGCCTTCAAAAAGAGTCTTACAATCTATATTTATATCCTAGATAACTTGTAGAAGAATCAACCTAAGATAACTTGCTTAAGATAACTTGCCTAATCTGAAAATAAAAACTAAAATAACTTGCGGGCCTAAGCCGGCCGGCCATAACAGCGGCGATCGAGGACAGTGGCACGAAGAAGACAACACTGATCCAAATGAAGATTCGAGGCTATATTCTTGGCGGGCACAGGAGGATTCGTACCGCACCGTGATCATTTATCTGACACATAAGACCTTGATAGATTGGTGTGGCGGATGCTAAAGTTTCACACCAGTATAGATTTTCACTCATGATTTACTTGGCCCCAATGAAGATCATTGAAAATTTGTACAATCTTGTCAAGTTTTACTTCTCCTGTTTGGATAGAGTGCTTCATCTCTTCGAATCTAGTGTGGTGTCATCCAAACTCTTATGTAGTCAAATCCTGGTAAAATTCATGTATGCAATTAGCCAAAAAAAGAGACGTTCATCAAACATGCATGCTTACATGCATCCAGTGCCTCCCATCAGCTTCTTGGTAGAACGCCGATGGAGTGTTGTGCCTGGACTCATCACGTGGACATGCATGCTTGCAGACTCTTCCAACGACTCTCTGCTGTTGGATGCTATCGGATTTACACGATGACTCTCTGCTGTTGGATGCTATCGGATTTGCATGATGACTTGTCTGGCCTCACAACAACAACACCCCGAGTCATCCTCTTCTTCATCGCTCCTCATAGCAGGCGTGCACGACCTCATGGGGACCTCCCGGGGACAGCAAGTGTGCAGGACCTTCCCTGTGGCCAGCAAGCGTGATGGCAAACCTGACAAGGGACCCAAAAGTGATGCCCTTGCCCTTGTAATCCCAACGTATTCCTATCAGGGAATTTTTTGTGTGGAGACGGTATGCAAAGCCTCTTCCGACACCTGTCCCTGCTATGCATCGGAGGGAATCATGTTCTCCCATGCTCGTGGCTTCCTCGATCGGCTCGATGGGAGTAAATAGGATAAAACTACTACTTTACATGTTAGGGTTTTAAAAAACTATCGAATATTTTTTTTCTCTGATAACTACCAAGTCAGAGGTCGGCTGTTTCAAAAAACTCTAATCGTCAAGTGCTTTACTATTGATCGTGATTATGACAGTTGGGACCCGCATGTAAAAAAACCGTTTATGTGACCGTCAGTTTGACCGTTACCTTACATGTGGAGCCCACATGTCAGTGTCCCTTTGTTATTCTAATTAGAAAAATCTGTTCCTTTACGCATTTAGAGAAAACCCCTGTAGTTTTCTAAAAAAAGCAATCGGGTCGCTAAATGTTTTTCGAAAAAGCAATCGGGTCCCTGGCAACTTGTGCGCCCAGAGGAAACGACGTCGGCGGCTCGCCGGCCGCCAGGTCGCTGGCAGGCGAAAGGAGGCGGCCGACTGCTGCAGCTGCTCATGGCCATGGCGCGCAGTCGGAGCCCTTGGCCATGGCACGGCTGGTGGCGGCCGGTGCTCCTTGGCCCGTACCAGCGAGGCGCGAGGCGAGGCGGCCGACCGCTACCGCTGCTCGTGGCCATGGCGCGCGGTCGGAGCCTGCGCTGCTCCCGGCGCTCGCGGCTGGAGCCGCCGTGAAGTCCCACGTGAGCGGCCTCTCTCTCTCCTCCCTCTTCCTGGGCGCGGCGGCCCGAGCCCGAGCCCCTGGCCATGACGCTCAGCTCGCGGCAGCACGTGCTCCTGGGCGCGTCGGCCTGAACCCTCGCCATGGCGCGCGGCGGCCCTCTCCTTGCTCCTGCGCGGCTCCCGGCGCTCGCGGCTTGTGCCGGCCCTTGCTCGCCTTGCTCCTGGGCGCGGCCGTGTGGTGGAGGTGGTCGTCGGTGAGTGGTGGAGGTGCTGGAGCTTGGGCAAGGAGGAGAGAAGAGAGAGAGAGGAGAGAATGGAGGAAGAAGAAACATCTTACATGTGGATCCCACAATAAGTTAACGGTCAAATAAAACAGTCAACAAACGGATTGTTTAGGAGCGGGCCCGACCTGTCATAAACCGGTTTAAAATGTTAGCAATGAAGAATTTGGGTTTTTTGAAACAGCCGACCCCTGAATTGGTAGTTATTTGAGAAAAAAAATATCCAGTAGTTTTTTGGAACCCTAACCTGTAAAGTAGTAGTTTTATGCTATTTACTCGCTCGATGGGGTGCCCCATCAGCTCTAGCTCACTGTAACTAAGGCAAGTGCGGACATGGCTGATCGCGGGAATTGCGAGACGACAAGAGCGTCAAGGCATAGCGCCTCGCGCCTGATTAGTGGCGGCGGCGGACCGGATTTTGTGGAGACCTCTACCAGTGAGTTTCAAGATCATTCTTGCTGGGATCCTCGTCCATCGCATGGATGATAACAATTAATGTTCTAGACCTTGACGGTGATAGGGCATCTTGACATGGATAAGAATCAATTAATTGAGGTTCTAGACCATGGCATCAATGTACGACATGCTGTCGCCGGCGGGGGGCGGCTTTCGTCTAGCTTGTTGACGCATCGAACCCCTTGCTTCTCAATCGCTCCATCTCCATCTCGACTGTTGTGCCAAGGCAAGGCCACGACGTCCTCCTGTTCTTCCACCACCGCCAGGCGCTACTCGTTGTTCTCGGAATTCCGGCGATCGGTCATGGCCACGCGGCCTCGGTTGCACCTAAGCTAATCTAGACGCACAATCGCGAGACGGCGGAATGCGCCATCGAGCCGATCGAGGAAGCCATGGGCGTATGAGAGCCGGGTTCCATCCAACGCATCACAAGGATAGGTTCGCCAGATCAATGTGGGTACGCATGGGAGGGGCTTTGCATATGGCCGGTCTCCACACACCACAAATCATGCCCTCCTGAGATTGTTCCTGTCGCCGTCACCTCCTGCAGCACACGACGGCGCTCCCATGATTGGCGCTGCCGCCGCTAGCTATAGGTTCCTTCCTCTCCCTCGTACGTGTGGTTCTGGTTTTTATTACCAAAGAGTTCGATGTCCTCGCAGCTGGTCGAGGAGTCACTAATGGACACGATTGTGTTGGAAATATGAGCAATTTACCAAATGATTTTATTAACAGAAATATTAGATAAAGCATAACTAATATAATAGTGACAAAACAAGTCATGCGATTTGACAAAGAGAAGGTAAACATCATCTTCATATATGAACTGTAACTGAAAATATCTAGAGCAGACATTATAGCAAGTTGCATATATGAAATAGAGTCTACCATATCTAGGGAAAATACTAGAACAAGGAACTGTAGCAGGACCTCTAACAGAAAGGAGAAGAACACGTACGGGACAGCAGCAGCAGAAGCGCTGGACTTGGGGTCAGTGTCCTCGCCTGCCATGTTGTCGAGGAGGTCGTGGACGTCGGGGAAGGAGTCGTCGTTGGGGAAGTAGTCGTCGGAGTCCGTGATGAAGAAGCCAGTAGTCGCGCGGAGCGCTCCCCAAAAACCTTATCACCCTTCTCCCGTACAGGACTCAAAATGTGCGGTTCCGGAGGCCTATTGTCCCAACCTGTGGTGCACGCCGCAAGACGGGATGGGGAAGAAGGTAGCAGCAGCGCAGTGGTCGGAACTTTGTGGCGAGAGGAAGAGGAGATTCTGTTGTGTTTCTCTGGAGAGGAGCGGCCTCTCTTATATAGGCACAGGAGAAGGACGCAAAGAGGCTGCGGCGGGAGGTGAATCTACGAAGGGAGACGAAGTGAACAAGCAGCGACCGAAGAGGCGCGCCGTTCGAATTCAGTGTCCACTACAGAAAACATTTCAACTCCCACGTGACCTTTCGTATACCCGTCGTGCGTGGCAAAAATTTAGACATCGGCTCATTCCCGCAACCCGCGGCGCGTCGTGACGAGGCGGGCGGCGGAGGAGGAGCGCGCGTGGATGTCCCTCTTGTTCTCATGCTCATACATGTGGGGAAAGAACCTCCCTTATAAAGAGGTCCAACTCCCTCTAAACTAGCAATGTGGGACTAAACTTTGTTCCACCTCTTGCCTTGCACGAATGGGCTGCGTGGGCCTCTAGGATTTATTAGGAATTTCTGAAACTGCTATTGGGCTAGGCCCAAAATAGATAAAATTCCAGCAATCCCCCACCAGATCCCAGAGGCACACAAAATTTGCCTTTGGTTCCAAAACACTATTTTATATACCAGTACTACAGTGGAGACTGTTAAGTTGAACTTCCACCTAGAACTCTATGCTACACTAGTAAGCAACTTGAACAGTGGACTGGGCCTTGAACTGCAAGTTTTCTGCGAATCTAGCTTCACATAAAGCCTTGACCGATATGTGGCTACGGTGGGTCTTCCCGGCGGGTGGAGCTTATGCGTCATACTCCGAGACCTTTCATGAGTTTACTAGAGAGAACCATATTATCATAGATAGCGACGTTTAACAATCAGACTCATATAGGTGTGTTCTTCAAAAGATGTTCTGCAGGACGACATCTCCGCTTCAATGAGCCACTTAGAACACATTAAGATATACATTAACCTGCCATGCAGATTAGGAGAGTATTGTATCTTCATGGAGTGGCATTGTTGATAGTAAGGATACTCTCCTCTCAGTTGACCAACAGCTTGTCTTCCACATCTAATTCACGGGATCTCCAATCACAAAGAATAGGTTACCACTGTGAACAACTCATATTATGGGTCTCATACCCATCTCCCTCGATGCATTATCTATCACATTACGTGATAGACCCTTAGTAAAAGGATCTGCCAGATTCTTAGACATTTGGATATAATCCAATGCAATAACTCCGGAGTTTCTCATTTTCCTGACAGACTTTAACCTTATCTGGACGTGTCTTGATGACTTCATGTTATCCATTGAGTTGCTAACTTTCGTGATCACAGTTTGATTGCCGCAGTTCATAAGGATACCCAATACAGGTTTCGCAACAACCAGCAAGTCATTCAAGAGCCGGCGAAGCCAATCTGCTTCGACCGTAGCTGTATCTAGTGCTGTGAGTTCTGCTTCCATTGTTGACCTCGTTAAGATGGTCTGTTTGCAAGACTTCCAAGAAACAGCGCCATCTCCATGAGTGAATACATATCCGCTCGTGGCCTTTATCTCATCAGCATCTGAGATCCAGTTTGAGTCACTATACCCTTCAAGCACCTTTGGGTGCCCGGTGTAGTGAATTCCATAATTCGCAGTGCCTTTCAAATAACGCAAAACTCTTTCTAGAGATTTCCAATGCACATCTCCTGGTTTTGAGACAAACCGACTCAGTTTGCTAACAGCAAAAGAGATGTCAGGTCTTGTAGCAATGGCTAAGTACATAAGCGAGCCAATATTCTGAGAATATTTCAATTGATCTCTAGCAATTCTTCGATTCTTTCGAAGTAACACACTCGCATCATATGGTGTTGGAGAGGGCTTGCAGTCACTATAGCCAAAGTGACTCAAGATATTTTTCCACATAGTGAGATTGAAGCAATGTAATCCCACCATCATCGTCTCTCAACAAATTGATGTTCAGAATGACATCAGCCACTCCTAAATCCTTCATCTCAAAACAACGAGATAGGAAATTTTTGACCTCCTTAATAACATTCAGATTTGTTCCGAAAATCAGTATGTCATCAACATACAAGCAAAGGATAACTCCCTCGCCCCCGCCATGGCGATAGTACTACACATTTGTCAGCTTCGTTCACAACAAAGCCTGCAGCTGTTAAAGTTCTTTCAAACTTCTCATGCCACTGTTTGGGTGCTTGCTTGAGTCCGTATAAAGACTTCAGCAACTTGCACACTGTTCCTTCCTGACCATCTAGTACAAACCCATCTGGTTGTTCCATATAAATTTCCTCGTCCAACTCTCCATTTAGGAAAGCAGTCTTAACATTCATTTGATGAACGAGAAGACCATGCGAGGCAGCTAGTCAAAGTAGAACTCGAATAGTGGTCAGTCGAGTCACAGGTGAGTAAGTATCAAAGAAGTCTTCACCTTCCTTTTGGGTATAACCCTTAGCCACGAGCCGAGCCTTGTACTTTTCAATAGTACCATCAGGCCTAAGCTTCTTCTTGAATACCCATTTGCATCCTATAGGTTTGCACCCATAAGGACGATCAGTTATCTCCCAAGTTTCATTCGCTAAGATGGAATCCATCTCGCTACCAACCGCTTCCTTCCAGTAGTCAGCATCTTCAGATGCATAAGCCTCTGAAATAGAACCGGGAGTGTCATCTATGAGATATACAAGAAAATCATCACCAATGGACTTTGCAGTCCTCTGTCTCTTGCTCCTAGTAGGAACTTCATTGTTTTCCTCCATAGGACTTTCAAAGTGTTCTATCGAAATGGCAGGTTTGGTAATTGTAACTGGTTCCTGATTCGATGAACTAGGCATCTCCTGATTAGATGAGGTAGCCATATCCTTCATGGGAAAGATATCTTCAAAGAAAGTCGCATCATTCGACTCCATGATCGTACCGACATGCATGTCAGGTACCTTAGATTTTACAACCAAGAATCTATATCCAATGCTATGAAAGGCATATCCCAGGAAAACATAGTCCACAGTCTTTGGTCCAAGCTTTCGCTTCTTTGGAATTGGAACATTGACTTTCGCCAAACAACCCCATGTTCGTAGATAACAGAGTTTTAACCTTTTCTTCTCCCATTCCTCAAATGGAGTTATCTCTTTGTTCTTTGTGGGAACTCGGTTTAGGACATGACATGCCGTCAATATTGCCTCCCCCCACCATGCCTTGGAGAGACCCGATGTGTCTAACATGACATTAACCAAATCTGTTAGAGTACGGTTCTTTCTTTCGGCCACCCCATTTGACTGAAGTGAGTAGGGAGGCATCCTCTCAAGGATTATACCATGTTCTGCACAAAAAGCATCAAATTCATTGGAAAAATACTCTCCACCACGGTCGGACCTAAGCCTCTTGATTTTTCGATCAAGTTGGTTTTCCACTTCAGCTTTATAGATCTTGAAAAAGTTCAAAGCCTCATCCTTAGATTTCAGAAGATACACACGGCAGTATCTAGTGGAGTTGTCAATTAACGTCATGAAATATTTCTTTCCACCTTTTGTCAAAATGCCATTCATTTCACAAAGATCTGAATGTATGAGTTCTAGTGGTGCAAGATTTCTCGTTTCCGCAGTCGTGGGAGACTTACGAGGTTGCTTAGCTAGCACACACACACTTGACACTTAGATCCCTTGACAGTGGTGAAACTAGGTGTCGTGGAATTGTCATGGCAGATGTCCTTACTGTCAGGACTTAGTTGCGAGGCCAACGCATCTATGTGGTAGCTTGAGAGGGGTTGAGCGGGACGAGAGATGTGATGTTTTACCCAGGTTCGGCCCCTCACGGTGGAGGTAAAAGCCTACATCCTGTTTCATTGATATTGATGATGATGACCACGGTTACAAGAGTGCTCTATCTCGAGAGCTATTGTCTAAACCTAACTTGTCCAACTTGTGGAACTTGTGAATCTTCTCCCTTTTTGGGGAGCCCTGCCCCTCCTTATATATGTTGGAGGGGCGGGTTACATGTAGAGTCCTATTAGGATTAGGACTAGTCTATCTCTAATACAAACCGGATACAAGTCCAGGTCTTAACTCCTTGTAAGATAAACGTTCCTCATGCCTTTCCTCTTAAACCGGCCCACCATTAAACGTGAACCGGCCTTCTGGGCCTTGGGCCTTGTCATCCGTCTGTCCCGCACGCCGGATCACCAGTGAGTCATAATGACCAGGTGGGTTGCTTGTAAACTGCCAGGTCAGGGCGGGTCGCCAGTAACTCGCCAAGTGTCAGCGGGGTCTTCAGATAAACCGCCAAGTCCTGGCCGGGTTAACTTCCGGCCGGTTTACGCCGCGGGGTATATCCCTGACATTAGCCCCCAAGTTTAGCTTGGATTTATTCATGGTAAACTTATGCTGCAAAATAAACACAAGAACAAATTTGACAGGTTATGCTCCGGGTTAAGAATTTTTGTAAACCGGTACCTGATCATCCTTAAGTCCTTGTTATTCCTCCTTCTGAGAAATCCGGGTCAACAGACCAGCTTCATAATCAATTTGCCGACCTTGGTTTGTCACCGAGAAATATCGTGAAGAATAACTCCTTTGACTCAGCTCCCAAAGCGCCGGTTTAAGAAACATGGGTCTGAAAATACTTATCTTATATTCAACCGGTTTGAAGATGTAAAACTTGCCGGTTTAATATTACCCAATAGCCGGTTTATAAATATTGATGGCGCCGGGTCATAATTGTTGTCGACACCGGGTCATGCAATTGATCTTCCTGATTTGCTCAAAACTGATAAAATGAAGATGTTCCTCCTTTATATGCATAATACCTGTAGCCCCCAAGTCTTAAGAGGAGAACGTAGTGATAACTTAAGACTTGCTCCAATAAGTGTTTCAACCTTGAAGAAATCCGGTTTGTTCATCTCAATTATATAAACTGAATACTCCATATATGTAGCCCCCAAGTGCCGGGTTGTCATGCCTTGAATTGTTGACAGGAGCAATTGGTAGCCCCCAAGGGCCGACTCATTATAATATGATGAGTCGGGTCTTCAATAAGACTAAAAATGACTTGGTATTAGCCCCCAAGTGTCATGATGCATGCTTGCAGCGACATGAGACTTGCATGTAATCTCGATTTGAATAATGTAGCCCCCAAGTGCCGGGTTGTAAGCCTGCAGCGACTCGGGACTATTCCTTTCATTGTAGAATAAATCATATCCTTTTGATAAAATAGTAGACATTGAGCTATAGCGACTTTGAAAACTCAATAATACCGGTTATTAATAACCATAAAAATCCAGCCATGTTGGCTATTCAAGATAATATAATCCGGTGAAAACCTTATTCATTCAATATCATAATGAAAATTCAGCCAAGTTTGGCTATTTGAATAATATAACCCAATGATTTATAAGCGCATAATTCCGATGGCGCAATCCAAATATATATATATATATATATATATAACTGGCGACTTATAGTCCAAAAACCAGGCCGGTTTAACAAACACCGGATAATTTCTCATCATACTGGCGACTTATAGTCAAAAGCCAGGCCGGTTTAACAAACCTGTTTCTTTGACATTGAATCACATCGTTGGTTACCAACTTTTTGTAGTAAGAGTGATAACCCCAATCTTGGAGTAATGATAACTCCTTTCATATTGTACCGGTTTATGATGAAACCGTACCGAGTTGTGATAAACACCGGTTTACTCCATAATAGGATGGTAACAGAAAATCAAACCGAGCAAATAGTCTCCGGATTAAAATGGACCGTGTTCCGTCAATTGACAGATTGAACCGGCTTAAAACTTTGTCGGTTTAAAAAAACGCAGTAAAAAGAAAAAATGTGAAGCAAAGGCAATGACAAAACCATTTGCAAAAAGAGGCTTATTTGAGTTGATCAGATGGTGTTACCATGGTCGGACACGACCAAGCTCCCGATAGGTGTAGCTATGGTTCAAGTCAGCCAGGTCCCTAAATGAAACCGTGGCATTTATGCCGATCAAGTGGCATGGCAATGGTTCGGGTTCGACCAAGCCCCCAAGTGATTATGTGGCCTTAGGCCGATCAAGAGGCATGACTGGTTCAGACGTGACCAAGTCTCCAAGTGATCTGGTGGCTCTCGCCTATCAAGAGGTATTGCATTGGTTCGGACACGACCAAGCCCCCAAGTGATATAACATGATGCTTTTGAAAAGCTAACTCAAGGGGTAAACCGGAGGCCGCTTTAGAACAACTCCATGTAACCACACATGATGTAAAAGAACAGAGACCCCGCTTTATGAAGCAGAAGCCCCCATGTGATCAATAATATGTCAGGCCAGTAAGGCGGGATACCCATGTTCGAACCGCGCATCGTGGCAGCAGGTCCTCTTCGACAATTTTTAACTTTTTGCAAGAGATAAATTCTTCTTGAACCGGATATTGAGATCTTCAAAGTTTTGTAGGAGACATCTTTCCCTTGAACCGGATTTTAAACCGGAATCTTCATTTTTAGCCGGAATTTTATGACGGCCTTTAAACTCGAACTTGCGAGAAGTTAATTCCTTTTTGAACCGGACATTGTTAAACCGGATTTTTGAGAGCTGCAGTCGGACTGACTTCCCTTGAGCCGGATTTTAAACCGGAATCCTTTCTGATGACCCGGATCTTCTTCATTGAGCCGGGATTTTGTAACTGTCATATACTTTCTAAACCGGAAATTTTCTGACGGCCTTTAAATTTTCATCAATATAATAGTAGCCTCCAGGACTGGGTTATCTTTCCCTCCATCGTCCTGGGGTTCTTAAACCGGCTGAAACTGGCAAGATTTGCTGAGTCATGTCATCGTAGCCCCCGAGTCTCAAAGGTGCCTCGAGGAGTTGGCTTGAGACTCCCTATATTTGACCGTGATATAAACCGACATAATTTGTATATCATTGATGTTGATAGCACGATGTGAATCCACAGAAGGTTGAGGTGACTGCGGCGGGTTATAAATGATCCCGTATGATCCGTGTCAGCAACTCGGCCAATGGTTCCTTCCAACTGGTTGTTTGAAATTTTTCCAAACTGTAGTGGTGACAACTTGTGCGCCTGCCCATTGAACCATCCAGTGCAGACGGCGGCTGATAATATATGATAATTTGCCTCCAATTTGTTGGAAGAAAACTGGGCTTCTCAAGTAGTGACTTGCTCATACTCAATAAACAGCTCATCCAGACAAGTGCGACCCAGTGCGTTGATGTAGACCAGGCCGCGAGAGACGGGCGGTAAAAAACGACCGCCGCATCAGAGGTGGCCCAAAACAGATGAGTCGGCCACAGTGCTGTAAACCGGCGCGGGTGAGTCAACCACATTGTCCTGCATCAACAATAGTGCAGACCAAGGCAAAGATAAACTGCTCTTTGACAACAATAATATATGCCAATAAAATATATCTAGATGGATATCACCTAATGTGCCCGGCCGGAAATGATCCGCCATGAGATTGATGATCGCTTAGTGAAATTGAAGTCGCTCACGGATGAACCGGTGCGGACGGGTGAGTCGGCCGCGACATTTGTAAGCCGGCGTGGAGAGCGAGTCAACCGCGACGTTATAAACCGGTGCGGGCGGGAGAATCGACCGTAGGGGCGAACAATAAGTCAATTGCGTGTGCTGATGTAACGGGGGTAGCAACCTGCACAGGATGAGCGCTAGTGCAAAAAATAATATCTGCTCGCGCCCCTTTTGCAAGACCTTTTTGTGAGGAATAATGGTACTACGAAAAAATAGCATAGACCAAATAATTGTTCTTTGATAAAAACAATGTGTTAAGAAAAATAAATTTAGATGGATATGACCTGGCATTTTTGCCGGATGAACAGGATGCTAGTGTTGGATGATACTGGACGTAGTCGTCGGATAAAAAAGACAACTCGTATATATGTACGTCTGATCTGACGTTCCACTAGCAATCAGTAGTCTTGATTCATACGCGGATTAGTACCGCCAGCACTGCTTTGGAAACGAGTTAGCGTATCTTCACGTGGACTCTTCCCTTGGATTGATCCTTTACTTGGAGTCATGCTAGCAAGTACTAGCGCTCCACGGATGAATTGTTTATTAGTAGTGAATTGGCTTGCCTTGTAGCGCCATGGGTGCCGGCGGGTCGACAACGCAGACGGGTCGAGCGGCCTCCTGGACTCTAGAACCGTGAGCTGCTTGAGGTGATGGTAGTGAGCAACGAGACGAAGGTGCCTCAGACAGCGGGTCGATCCGGCGACTCGAGGCGGCCTGTTTCTACGGAAGTGAGTCGGAAGAACGCGTCGGCAAGGTTGGTAACAGCAGAAGCGGCGGCGGCCGAGGGCGACGGAGGCCGAGTCCGCGTCCATGCCTGGGTCACGTCCGGCTCACCTTGGACGACAGAAGCCGGCGGCGTGGTGTACCCCGCCGACGCAGGTGGCTTAACACCAGCTGAGGTGGTGACTTGTTGCTCGGGACGGAGGCGGATGCTGGGCGAGGCGCGGCGGCTTGAGGCTGAGGCGGATCCGGCCAGGTACGGCGGCCCGAAGCAGAGGTGAACGAGGGCAGCGGCCCGCGCGGTAATGGAGGCGAGGCCGCGGGCGGCGGAGGCGGGATGGTAGCGGGCGGCTCGCTGGCGAAGCCACCTGCGTATCTGTTCCCGAATCGTGGCACTTTTTTTTTCAACTGCTGGTCCACGTGCCTGAGGTTTCGGCCTTGATCCGTTGAAAAATTGGCAGAAGGCCTAGGGGGCCACGCCATGCAATAGCGATGGAATCTGATGCTTCGAATTAGATTTGGACACGGACGACGGTGTCGGTCTCGGCGACTTGTCCCTCGTATCAACTGTTTTCGGATGCTAGACTTGACTCAAACAGCCGGCCGCTCATCGATGAGCGAAAAACGCGATCGTGAAGACTCGCCAAAACAGGAAAGAGCGGCCGCCGACGATGTAGATCCGATCGCGCCGGATCTTCTTCATCCAGTTAACCGCGAGCTTCTTGAAACCCTGGAAAGATTCCTCCAAAAACTCAACACCATCATGCGCGAGCCCCACGACCACAAGGTTAAGAGAAACTGAAGCTAGGGATTAAGTTCAACTTTGCTAGTCGCGACATGCAACCAAAGTTAACATGACAAAGACGTGAATGCCACACATTTGATTCACTATTGTTGCAAACATGATTAACAACTTTATTGCAAACGTCTGATAAGGATAAACGAAACATGCCTCCTGACTCATAGCCTTTGCCAACAAAGGTTTCATACTTGGATATTACAAATTTATTCGACTCAAAGACAAGCTTGTAGCCATCTCTACATAGAAGGAATCCACTAACAAGATTTTTATTGAAGGAGGGGACATAATGCACGTTCTTCAGCCGCACGATCTTCCCCGAAGTAAACTTCAGATCGACCGTGCCAACACCACGAACAGAAGCACTTGAACCGTTGCCCATCAGCACGGTTGAAGTCCCTGCGGTATGATAAGACGAAAACATGGAAATATCACCGCATACATGCACATTAGCACCCGTGTCAATCAACCAATCAGGAGAATGTCATACTGAAAGAATAGTGGGAAATATACCATACCTAGCATCCTTCATATCAATGTCTCCAATGACAACATTAGCGGTCTTGCCGCCTTTCCCAGGATGACGCTTGTCATAGCGATTAGGGCAATTAGGAGCCCAATGATCAAGATCCCCACACACATGACAGACACCTTTCTTCTTATCATTCTTCTTCTTGAAGTTCTTGTGCTGGACAGCCTTGTTCTTCCCATCAAACTTTGCTTTACCATCAAACTTGCCCTTGTTCTTGAACTTGTGGGGCTGAAAGTTCTGCTTCTGTACCACATTGGCACTAGATCCTCCCTCAATACCTCGAGCACGTGTGTCCTTTGCTCTCGCCTTTTCTTCCACATCAAGAGTGCCAATGAGATCCGGGACGGAAAACTCCCGCCTCTTATGCTTCAGCAAGGTAGCAAAGTTCCTCCATGAAGGAGGAAGCTTAGTGATGATACCTCCGACAACAAACTTGTCCGGTAGCATACAACCAAAGTGCTCAAGTTCTGTAGCAAATGACTGTATCTCATGAGCTTTATCAACCACGGAGCGCTCTTCAGTCATCCTGTAATCATAGAATTGCTCCATGATGTACAGCTCAGTGCCAGCATCCGAGACCCCAAACTTGGCCTTGAGTGCATCCCACATATCTTTTCCATTATCAATTGACGCATAAGCATCAACTATGTTCTCACCAAGAACACTCAAGAGAGCAGCCTTAAACAGAGTATCCCTTTTCTGAAAGGCTTGAGCCTATTGAGCATCAAGATCCCCTTCAGGTTTGCCGAGAATGGCGTCATAGAAACTCATGGTTTGAAACCATAAGACTGCTCTCACGCGCCACCTCTTATAATGGATACCCTCAAATATAGGAGGTCTCATGGAAGCAGCAAAACCACTTGGGATAAATTGCTTATAATAAGATCTTTGGATTGTTGGAAATATGAGCAATTTACCAAATGATTTTATTAGCAAAAATATTAGATAAAGCATGACTAATATAACAATGACAAAACAAGTCATGCGATTTGACAAAGAGAAGGTAAACAACATCTTCATATATGAACTATAACTGAATATATCTAAAGCAAACATTATAGCAAGTTGCATATATGAAATAGAGTCTAACATATCTAGGGCAAATACTAGAACAAGGAACTGTATCAGGACCTCTAACAGAAAGGAGAAGAACACGTACGGGACAGCAGCAGCAGAAGCGCTGGACTTGGGGTCGGTGTCCTCGCCTGCCATGTCGTCGAGGAGGTCGTGGACGTCGGGGAAGAAGTCGTCGTCGGGGAAGTAGTCGTCGGAGTCCGTGATGAAGAAGCCAGTATTCGCGCGGAGCGCTCCCCAAAAACCTTATCACCCTTCTCCCGTACAGGACTCAAAATGTGCGGTTCCGGAGGCCTATTGTCCCAACCTGCGGTGCACGCCGCAAGACGGGATGGGGAAGAAGGTAGCAGCAGCGCAGTGGTCGGAACTTTGTGGCGAGAGGAAGAGGAGATTCTGTTGTGTTTCTCTAGAGAGGAGCGGCCTCTCTTATATAGGCACAGGAGAAGGACGCAAAGAGGCTGCGGCGGGAGGTGAATCTACGAAGGGAGACGAAGTGAACAAGCAGCGACCGAAGAGGCGCGCCGTTCGAATTCAGTGTCCACTACAGAAAACATTTCAACTCCCACGTGACCTTTCGTATACCCATCGTGCGTGGCAAAAATTTAGACATCGGCTCGGCTCATTCCCGCAACCCGCGGCGCGGCGCGGCGCGGCACGGCGTGGTGAGGCGGGCGGCGGAGGAGGAGCGCGCGTGGATGTCCCTCTTGTTCTCATGCTCATACATGTGGGGAAAAAACCTTCCTTATAAAGAGGTCCAACTCCCTCTAAACTAGCAATGTGGGACTAAACTTTGTGCCACCTCTTGCCTTGCACGAATGGGCTGCGTGGGCCTCTGGGATTTATTAGGAATTTCTGAAACTGCTATTGGGCTAGGCCCAAAATAGACAAAATTCCAGCAATCCCCCACCAGATCCCAGAGGCACACAAAATTTGCCTTTGGTTCCAAAACACTGTTTTATATACCGGTACTACAGTGGAGACTGTTAAGTTGAACTTCCACCTAGAACTCTATGCTACACTAGTAAGCAACTTGAACATTGGACCGGGCCTTGAACTGCAAATTTTCCGCGAATCTAGCTTCACATAAAGCCTTGACCGATACGTGGCTACCGTGGGTCTTCCCCGCGGGTGGACCTTATGTGTAATACTCCGAGACCTTTCATGAGTTTACTAGAGAGAACCCTACTCTCATAGATTGCGACGTTTAACAATAAGACTCATATAGGTGTGTTCTTCAAAAAATGTTCTGCAGGACAACATCTCTGCTTCAATGAGCCACTTATAATACATTAAGACACTCGCCTCGTTGTCCTCACAACGCCTTGGTTTTCCGCGGGAAATCAATGCGAAGGCTGCCGCCGGTCAGCCTTCCATTGATTCCTCACGAGCAGCGCGGCGACGCCCTCCTTCCCGCCATGCGTACACATGGCGCCCGGTCGTTATAAAGGCAACGCCTCCCCCTCGCCTCTGGCCATACCCCGCAGTGCTCTGCCTCTATCTCCCCGTGCACAGCCGCCGCCGAATTTCCTCCCCTCTCTCCCCAAGCCCAGCCACGGTGATGTGTGAGCGATTTGCCGGCGATGGGGCGGAGCCCAACGGCTTCGGCCGCTGCTCGCTGCAGGAGTGGGAGGCGTACTTGCTCTTCGAGGCCAACATCCCGGCGCCTCCCGATATGCGCGCAGGGCCGGGCGGGTGGAGTCTTAGGGCCGGTGGCGTCCCCATTCCCCCGCTGCCCGACATCAACACGCGCCGACTACTTCGCCGACGAGGTCGACCGCGTGCGGGCGTCGCTGGCGGAGGAGCAGCGCGCCCTCCCGCAGTACGCGGCATGTTTCCAGCACCAGCTGGCCTCCACCAATGGGGCGCCGGTGCTGCGGGGCGCCAAGAACACCGAGGGGCGCCGCCTATGGTGGGGCACCCCCGGGCGCTCGCTTCTCTCCGTTCTCGGGTACCTCGAGGGCGGCAACGACCCACCCTTGACGTACCCTGCCGCCCCGCCCTAGAGCGGCGGCCAATGGATGCCGAGGAGGATGGCGTCCTCATCTTCCTCCTATCGCTCCTCCTCCTCCAGGTCGCCGGCATTGTTCAGCGCCAAGGCCGAGCCCATGGAGTTGCCGCTCGGCCAGCGCACCCGCAGCGCCGGCATCGTCATCAACGAGGGCGGGCGCGCCTCCTCCTCGGATCCTCCTCACTTAGTCAAGCTGAACACGGAGCCGGGGCTCGCCGCCATGAAGACGGAGCCGGGGCTCTCTGACGAGGCGGCATTGAAATGGGTGCACGAAGACTGGGAGCGGACGAAGATAGAGCGCCAGTGTCGCGCCCTGGAGCAGTTCGATGCTCGGCGTCGTGGCCACGACGAGGGAGGCGTGGTCATTCTCGACGATGACAGCGACGACGACGCGCCACCACCGGTCCGCCGGGGCGACCCCGGGCAGGGGTCCAGCAGGAGCGGCCGCGTCAAGGAGGAGAAGGACGACGAGGACAACGGCGATGGCGACGACTTCGACGCGCTGAGCTTGTTCTTCATGTAGTCTAGGCTTTGTTTTTAGTAAATTTTAAGTTCGCTATGTAAAAATTGTTTAAGTCGTCGAAGTTTATGCCCGTTTGCCGAATAATAGCCGAATATCTTTTTAAAAAAATTAAAAAGCTTTCTGGGGCGACCCTGAGGCCAACGGCTGGGAACCAGTTCGGCCCCAAGCCGATTTTATTGCCGGGTCACCCCTAGGCGGCGCTTTATCGAGCCCCCTAGGGGGCCAACGGTTGGAGATGCTCTAAAAACGCTGACATGCATGCATGCTACAGCCCACGGCCACATGGGACTACTAGTAGATAAAGGGCCTTTAGTTCCGGTTCATAAGGGCCTTTAGTCTCGGTTCTGGAACCGGGACTAAAGGGTTGTTACTAAAGCCTCCCCTTTAGTCCCGGTTCTTATACGAACCGAGACTAAAGGCCCTCCACGTGGCCGCTGACTGGAGGTCCACCTTTAGTACTATAGGAAATTTTATGATTTTTTTGAAAAAAAATTTGAATTTTTTTTATTTTCAAATTTCTGATTTTTTTTAACCTCTAATCTCTAATCACCACTCATCACTGCTCAATTTAACCTCTAATCTCTAATCACCCCTCATCATTCCAAATCATCTAACTTTTCAAACGGTCACCCATGCTCTCACTACTTCAGCCTGAGCACGCTTAACTTCCAGGTTCTATTCTCCCTCGTTTCCAATTCTGCACTTGTTGTTTTCCTGACAATAGTAAGATGTCAAGCCTATTAACCCTTAGGAATTTAGCTTGAGCATGAAGTCACACATTTCACCGTTTGAGTTTGAAACTACTGTTCTAAAAAACAATAATTATTTAGTAACACTAATATTTCTTGAATAAATAGTTTGACCACAGTTTGACCAATGTTTGACCAGATTTGACCAAAATTCAAAAAAACTGAAATAATTATTTAGTAACACTAATATTTCTTGAATAAGTAGTTTGACCATTGTTTGACCACAGTTTGACCAGATTTGACCAAAATTCAAAAAAACTGAAATAATTATTTAGTAACACTAATACTTCTTGAATAAGTAGTTTGACCATAGTTTGACCAGATTTAACGAAAAATAAAAAAACTGAAATTTGAGCATAACTTTTTTTCCTTTTAGAATTTGAGGATTCTAAAAATTTGCAAACAGGCCGTAAGCGGTCAAAGTCGGATGCGCATTTTCGTGCTGAACATTTTGATATATTATACGTTTTTTCCGACATCGTATGCAAAAGTTATAGCCATTTACGTTTTCCCTGCACTTTTTGCAAAACATGTCCCAATTTAAGTTTTAAAATTTTCCTAACTAGTAGATGTAGTAAGATAACTACCTCTCGAAGGATTTTATTTTTTAAAGTTTTTTTCATTTTCTTTTGATTTTTTCAAAACAAAAAAGGCGATCCACGGCGGGGGAGGGGGGGGGGTAGAGTTTGAAAATGGGATCTTTAGTCCCGGTTTGAGACACAAACCGGGACTAAAGGGCATCGCACCCTTTAGTCCCGGTTCGTGTCTCAAACCGGGACTAAAGGTCTAATCTTTAGTCACGGTTCGTGTCTCAAACCAGGACTAAAGGTCTAATCTTTAGTCACGGTTTGAGACACAAACCGGGACTAAAGGGCATCGCACCTTTTAGTCCCGGTTCATGTCTTAAACCGGGACTAAAGGGCTCAGGTGAACCGGGACAAATGTCTTAGCCGCACGAACCGGGACCAATGCTCACATTAGTCCCGGTTCATGACTTAACCGGGACTAATGTGAATATTGCCCTGTGACCAAAGCCCTGTTTTCTACTAGTGGACAATGGCTGCGTGCCTCCCTCTGGACAAAGTCAAAAACCCCATTACAAAACTAATTTCGAATGCATCTCCTGTTCTAGCACTGATTTTTGTTCCTGGGTCCTCCTTTTCGCACCTCTGTCTACAAAGAGAACACATCTCCATGGAGATCAACCAGACTACAGTGGAGAGATGAATCTCTGAAGAGCAAAAGTGAAAGAATTGTGTGTAGTGGTAGTGGACCAGCGGCAGCTAGCAGTAGCAAAAACTTCTATCTTGTTTATGCTGGGTCTGACGTGTGGTGGTTAATGCCATGTGGTGGTTAACTAATCAAAGTGCATGATCAGATTTTTAGCCTAACCTTTCCGAACAAGGAGGTTGAGGTTTTCACTTCTTTTCTCGGGTGGATAGCGGTGTCTGTTCTGAAACTCAGTGCTAGATGCAAGTTTGTGGTGCAATGAGTACAGCAGAGGCTGCCGTGCAGGTGCGCGCAGGCTCCTTATCCATGCAAGATCATTTGTCCCGTCCATCAATCATGAGTGTAAGGAATTATGGAAGCGTATCTACCCCGTAGGGCCGCGTGTGGTTTATATTGATAGAGGACAAAGCCTGCCGTGACGTACAAGTCTTGGACTATCGCAAAGATGCGTCCAGATGATGGTGATCGAGAGAGAAAGAGTAAGGAGAAAGAAAGAGTTTAAACAGATATACAGATATCTCTAACACTCCCCTCAATCTAAACCCCATGAATTTTACCAAGGTTGAGATTGTACTTGAAGTCATCTAACCTTCTCATTGTGAGAGGCTTTGTGAAGCCATCAGCAAGTTGATCTCCTGTTGGAATAAACCTGATATCAAGCAATTTATGTGCCACTCTTTCTCTGACAAAATGAAAATCGATCTCAATATGCTTTGTACGTGCATGAAAAATAGGATTAGCGGAGAGATAGGTTGCACCAATGTTGTCACACCATAATCTTGCAGCTTGTGGGACTTTGATCCCAAGTTCATGAAGCAATGTCTGGATCCACATCACTTCAGCTGTAGCATTTGCTAAAGCTTTATACTCTGCCTCAGTACTTGACCTTGAGACTGTAGCCTGTTTTCTTGCACTCCATGACATAAGATTTGTTCTCATAAACACAACAAAGCCACCCGTGGACCTCCTGTCATCAGCACACCCTACCCAGTCTGCATCAGAATAGGCAGATACAAGAAGAGACGGAGACTTGACAATCTGAAGACCAAGTCCCTCTGTAAATTTGAGATACCTTAGAATCCTTTTTACTGTAGTCCAATGAGCTGTAGTAGGAGCATGTAAATACTGACATACTTTGTTCCCAGAGTAGGAAATATCAGGACGTGTAACAGTCAGATACTGTAATACACCTACAACACTTCTATAATTCGTTGCATCCTCTGATCCAAGTACTTCTCCAATTTCAACAGTAAGTTTTTCTGAAGTAGAGATGGGTGTACTAACAGACATACACTTTTCCATACCTACCCTTCTGAGAATATCCGTGGTATATTTTTCCTGTGTAAGAAGTATCCCATCTTTTACCTTCTCGACCTCAATTCCAACAAAGTAATGAAGATCTCCCAAGTTCTTAAGAGCAAACTCTAGTTTCAGATCCTTGAGTAGACAAGTAGTGGCATCTGGATTGGAGCTAGCAACAATTATATCATCAACATAAACAAGAACAAACATGGTAATATTGTTCTTACTGTAAAAGAATAATGAGGTATCTGTCTTTGATGGTGTAAACCCAAGTTTCTGTAACTGTGTATTCAACCTTGAGTACCAGGCTCTTGGGGCCTGTTTTAACCCATACAAAGCTTTATCCAACTTGCAAACATAATGTGGTGTGCTTTTGTTTACATATCCTGGTGGCTGCCGCATGAACACTTCTTCCTCAAGAACACCATGAAGAAACGCGTTCTGAACATCTAGCTGCCGCAAACTCCATCCTCTGAAAACAGCAATAGACAGAACAAGTCGAATAGTAGCTGCTTTAATAATAGGACTAAAAGTATCCTCATAGTCAATACCAAACCTTTGCTGAAAAACCCTTTGCAACTAGTCTAGCCTTGTATCTGTCTATACTGCCATCAGCCTTTCTTTTGATTTTATAAACCCACTTACAATCAATCACATTATCACCCTTTCTTGGTGGAACTAAGTGCCAAGTTCTATTTTTAACAAGTGCATCATATTCACTATCCATAGCCTTCTTCCAATCTTTATGAGCAAGGGCATCATGCAAATGAGTTGGCTCACCGGTGCTAGTAAAAAATGCACGCTTGATTTTATCATACCTGACCGTACCATCGGTGTACTTTTTTCCCTTTATAATGCTTGACTGAGATCTTGTATGTCGAAGAGGGAGCACGGGTGCTGCTGTTTGTGCTGCTGTAGACCTCTCCACAGAGGATTCAGGAGAGCTAGGTTCTGTAGCTGGAGATCCAGCCACAGAAGATCCGGACGCATCAGCCGCAACATCCAGCGCCAGATCGAAGGCTGCAGGTGCGACAGGTGATCTGCTATGTGTGTGTGTGTGTATAGACCATGCATGAGGGGGTGGATAGATTGATTGAACACATCATGGAAATCCGTGATGTACAGATCGCTCTCCTTTACTCACACTTATCCATCTAGCCGTGAAATGATGGCAAAAACATACACACACTATGAGTGTAGTACATGTGTCACTGCGTGTGTCCTCTTCAGTTTCTGACTTTCAATTTCTTAGATGTGCTTGAATGGATGGATGATGGTAACGGAGAGGTGGCTGAAGTTCAGTGCACACTGGACAATGCATATGCGCTGTGTGTGTATAAATGTAGGCCATGCATGAGGAGGATGGATGGATAGATTGATTGAACACATCATGGAATACGTCACGGGTAGATCCCTGTCCTTTACTCCCCCTATCGATGTAGCGGTGAAATGATGACAGAAGCATATTAGTCTCCATGTAGAGCAGCCAAAAATTTTGTTTCTCTCACTGCGAGTGTAGTACATGTGTCACTGTGTGTGTTCCTCAGTTTCTGAGTTTTTTTTAGTTTTTAGAGACTACAATATATGGAGTATACACGTGGCCTAAAGCATGCAACTTGTGTGAGGATCTCACATCCATGCTTGCCATTATCCATGTAACTAAGGGCTTGTTTGGTTTCAAATAAGTCACCATTTTATAAGTCGAAAAATGAAAAAAGTGATTTATTTTGCCAAACGGATCCAACTTATAAGTCACCCCAACTTATAAGTCATAAGTTGCTCCATCCCAACTTAAAACTTATAAGTCACCCCTTTTGTGTGGGTCCCATCACTTTTACATTAAAAAACAAGATGAAAAGATGTGGTCAGGTGACTTATAAGTCAGGTGACAACCAAACAGGCGTGACTTATAAGTCACTGGTTTTAAGTCACCTGACTTAACCAATGAGCGACACAATGGACCACATGCCATGCCCATCTCCATCGATATATCTAGCCATGGAACAGAAGGCTGCATCATATAGAAAGTCGGAGTCGCCACCAGGACACAGGCTAGACATATGCAGCATGGCAATGCATTATTTAGTGAGTTGTCATATTTCCAGATTATAAGTGGTGAGTTTGCAAAGAAGGGAGCCCAAAACGGAGAAGATTGAATGGTGGTGGGGTACCCTGGTGCCCCATTGCCGGATCAGTGGAGATATTATTGTTGGCAAGCACAGGCCATGTGAGTGAAGGCAGAGCTAGCAACGCACATCTTATGCATGCATGACATGGCACCCCGGCCGGCCAGAACTTGATAGATAAAAGATGAGGAGGGCTTGGTGGTTTTGGTGAGAAAAGACAAGGCCAGAGAGAGAGAGAGAGAGAGAGAGAGAGAGAGAGAGAGAGAGAGAGAGAGAGAGAGAGAGAATACTAGCTGAGCCAAGTTTGTGCATGTGAAAAAGAAACTCCTTCCCTTATCATTTGGGAGTTATGAATTGTTACTTGAGGCGCAGTCTTTCGACAAACTCACAACAATTGGTACAAGTAAACGAGAAAATTGATGAGAAATGAGTTATGGGATGTGAGTGAGTCCCCATGGCTCCCGCACCATCCTTCCGTCCGGACTCAGCTCCCCTGACATACTGCTGGGTGTAGTTGGGTCACTAACAGGTGGGCCGACTTGCTTTCGGACCCACATGTCAGTGGCCCAACTGTGCCCTGCAGCACGTTAGAGTAGCCTCCTCCCCTTCCGTCCATACATCCTTGCATGGGTGGCCCCATTTCAAGATCCATCGTGGAATGGCATGTTGCATCGACCGGTCATGTGTTCCCTTCTTGTTTCGCTTTCCTATATAAGGGCATCTTCAACACCAACCATCAAACCGTCAGTATCAGTTCGGATGACACAGTTTGGATGTGTTCTGCCATTCAACACGCTCCTATACTGGCCTGCTTGGCAGTCCGGGTGTACTTTTTCACGCAAACCAGAGACAAATTGGGGGACTTTGTGGACGTCCGGACAGCTGCCACATCCGCTCCTGACTGCCCTGTCCCTTCAAATAACCCCACCAGCCTCTCCTCCGCTTTTCTTCCGATGCACGTGCCGCTTCCCAATCCGCATCAATGTCGGCCTAGGCAGTGGCCTATATTGATGCCGCGTTATGTGACGGGACAGGAGGGCTGCGCTGATCGACGCGACCTCTCGGAAGCCACCGCTTCAATACAGACGCAGACCGCTGCACCGCATTGATGCAGTTGACCGTCCGTTCGCATTGTCTCGCCATGACTTTAAGCATTGCTCCAGCGCCGTTCACATCGCACCCACTGCATCACTCTGCACATCCTCCTCCTACCCTCCCCTCTTCCTCCACAACTTTGGCAATGGGCAAGTCATTGGCCTCGGCGCTAGGCGGTGGCTCCGGAACAGTGGGTGGCTTCGGAGGACCTTGGTGGTGCCGTCCTCGAACTCTGGGGCCGTTGTCCTCATCGGAGGGCAGCTCCGCACAGAAGGTGAAGATTTTCATCTCCTCCGGCAACGAGGAGGAGCAGCCATCACAGCAGTAGTCCGCACCAATGTTTGCGGAAACATCCTCATACACAATGTAGAAAAATGCCAACAATGGCGAGTTCTTCTAAAATGTCCATCCTCTAGCGCCACTCCCAACTATTTACTCAACCATCAACCCATTATTGAGGAGAAGCCTCGAGCATTGGTATAAGTCCATGGTGGCCACAACACACCTCGCCCGGCGTGAGACTCCTTGTAGAGAACAAGGAAGCCGGGCGACCAGGTCGTTTGTGTATGAAAAGTTCTATTCTCGGACGCATCGAACACACTTGGAATGTTTGACATGCGCTTGTATTTACCACTAGTGGCAAAGTATGAGACAATACATAGATAATGCATTTTGGTTTTGGAGAGTGAGTTTGTGAAAACTTTAATCATGGGTACTAGGCATACACAACATAAATACATTGCTGAAATATGTTTTAAGGAAATGTAATATCAACACAAAAGGTAATAATATTTTGGATGATGGATAGCCAACCCTACCAACCACAAATGAAAAGGTTAAGTTGGGACTAGGGCACCATAGACCTCACCACCAGAGTTCATCTTACCAAACACTGCGCTACGAACTTAAGATTAAACACAATCGGAGTTCATCTTACATATACATAGCATAAAAACATAGATCCAACTAGTTTAAACCTAGGGATGGCTAGCCAATCAGTTCTTGACACCGAGTTAAATGCCTCGGCCGACCTCCAGCGTGCATGGGCGTATGTGTGCTCTTCCTTTTCCGCCTATAGCCGCTCGACGACGCCATCTTCTCCGGCCGCCACCGCGTTCTGCGCGGCCAAGAGCTCCTCGTCCACCTCCCGACACCTCTTCGTGTGCGGGAAAAGCGCTGGATCGAAGAAGCAATCCCATGCGCCCCGGCTGTTGCTGCGGAAGAGTCGGCCACGTTCGCGTGTCTGCTTGGAGCGCCATGGCTCGATGCCAGCCCTCCTGGAGCTGCAGGCCTATGCGTCATGCCGGGGCGCGCTTGCGCGACGGCGACCCGCGACGGCCCCCATGTCCCCAAGCACCTCCATCCATGGATCTACTTGAGAGGGCAAAAAATGCTTCGAATAGCTATCTCAAGAAACGAAAAGAGACGACGGAGGGGAACGGATTGGGGCAAAGGGGGAGGAGAATATGCAGGACAGGAACCCTAAAACGCCTCCACCCCATAGATATAGCGATGAAGGGGGCGGGCCGCCTGTATATTTTTTTACAGGCCGGGAGAATTATACGGCACCAGTTCGTGCCCAAAAAAGGCTGAAAACTGTAAAACGGCCGGAAATGTCGAGGGCGATGGCGATATAACGCATCTGCTAGAGTTGCTCTTGCTACTACCATCCTGCTAGTACGCATTTGGCCATTCTTAGTACGCATGCCCATGATGTTGATGGTGTATGCATGTATAACTACTATGGGTGTTGATTGATGTAGCCGTAGTATACGATTCGTGGAGTATAATTTCTATTTTACTCCCTTATGTCGCACCTAACCAATCCCCTGAGACATATAGAGGAAGATAATTTATCCTCCAGCACCTAACCAATCCCTAAATATAATTCGTTTGGAGGCGTTCGAGAATATTACTCCCTCCATTTTTATATACAAGGCCACAAACTTACATTACAGGTACCAAGATAAAAATTAATATGTGCTTTACAAGCCAATTTGTTTTCTCGGTTACCGACTTAATTAATAGGGTGCATGCACATTAGAAGAAACTTAGTGGCCGTGAGGGAGGAAGTAGATGAGCATGTCATTATCATCCATTACATGCATGCTAGTAATTAAATGATGGATTATTAGTACCAGGAAATGTCATTAATATTTGTCTCGAATATTGTTGGTGACCTTGTATAGATGCAAAATGTGTTTTTCATAGTGGTCATGTATACAAAAATAAAGGGAGTAGTTTTTCAAGCAAAGACCTTCTTGTGGCCGGCCGGTGACTCACGTGAAACTCCTTTGTCGACGACGGCGACCACCGGCCTCGCCGCTAACCTTGCCGGCATACGGAAGCTGAGGCAGTACGTATACAACCACCTCAAGCTCACGGTTCTTGTCAACAAGCAGAAGAACGACACCGCCAGGGTGGAGGCCTTCATGGCCACCGCTGACGCGTCCGAGCTTGTCAGGTTAATTATATCCAGGCTCCAGGGGCCGAGGCCGTGGTGATGGGTACACCGTCGTTGCGCACTGCCGCTGGCACGCCGGCGCCACGGCCAATGTACGAGGTCTTGATGCCCTTCTGTGGTGGGCATGCGCGTGCAGGCAACAGGCCGCTAGCCTTCTCGTACGAGATGGCCTCTGTGGAGAGCGCCGTAGAGTGGCCGTCGCGCTGGGACGGTACCTCGAGATGGGCGGCGCCCAGGTGTTCTGGTTCTCCATCCTCAACTCCATCGTGGTGGTGGTGTTCCTCGCGGCCATCGCACTCGTCATCCTGCTGCGCACCGTGTGGCGCGACCTCGCGCAGTACGAGGAGCTCGGCAGCGAGGCGCCGCCGCACGCGGATGACATCGCCGGGTGGCTGGGGACGCGTTCCAGGAGCCCAGCTACCCTGTGCTCCTGTGCGTGATGGTCGGCGACGGCGTGCGCATCCTGTGCATGGGCGTGGTCACCATCATCCTTGTTAGAAGGGAGAGAAGGATTTGGTGGAATAGTTCGTTGTATTGCTTGAGCCTCGTGGGCATATATATAAGAGTACAATCATCTACTTGCAGTACAAGACAAGCCAAAACAAATCCTAGTCTATCTTGTCTTTTCTAATAAACATTATACTCAACATCCCTCCGCAGTCACAACGGTAGCGACGCAGACGGTGAGACTGGAGAAAAATCTGAAGGTAAGCCGACGGACACCACCCACGGTCGTAACTGTCGACGCATCGCGGAGTCGTTGCTGGAGTGGAAACCAACGAGGTTGCTCAAGCAGGCGGTAGCCCTTTGTGCCGTTCGTCGATGTAGCCGAGAGCGTGGGTGGTGGAGACGTGGTCGAGGTAGCCGTGCGAAGAATGCCGTGGTCGATATCGAGTCGGGGTGGCCGGTGTCGAGGAAGTCGCCGTGGAGCCGCGGGCGCAAGAGGGCGCCGAGTTAGCATGGGCGCAGTGGTGTCGAAGTAGGAGTGCGCCGGGAAGAAAATGTTGTTGACGACGCGTCGTGGCGGGTTTGCCAAGCCCGAGGACACATCGTGGACGAAGGCACGCCCCGGTGTTGCCAGCACCGGGCATGCGTAGATGGACGGAGACGAAGTTGACGAAGCGCCGACCAGGCTTGCCAGGCCCGGGGACACGTCGTGGATGAAGGCACACATCGGTGTTGCCAGCACCGAGCATGCATAGACGAGGGACCCGCACGAGTTGTACGCCATTTCGGAGAAGTCGGAGGGGCCAGCAGAGAAGAACTCAACGACGATTGCGGCGTCCATCGGTGCGGGGCCGATGTCACCAACGGTGGTCGGAGTAGACGAAGTGGTTGGGGTAGATGACGACGACGCTGGCGATGGGCTAGTGCTTGGACGAAGACGAAGGGGGTGGATGGGCGGCGGCGGCGGCTACGAAGGTAGCGGCGGCGGCCAAAGAAGAGCGGCGGCGCCGAGGTTAGGAGTGCGGCGGCGGTGCTCGAAGTAGGCGAAGAACCCGGAGAGCGTGACGAAGACCAGCGCGGACAGTGGCGTTCCCGCGCCAAGGAAGACGGCGTGGCGCATACCAGGGAGGTCGACGCACTGTAACGGCGGAGCGGACCGCGGGCCGCGGCGCTAAGGCCCGAGGGGGCGACGCAGCGGCGGAAGTCGGGCCGGCGCCACGGCAGAAAGACCTCTGGGCGGCGGCGGGGACCGCGGGCCGCGATGCTGCGGCCCGAAGGGGCAACACAATGGCGGTTCGCGACTCGGTGCGACCGCGGGGACGGTCTCGGGGCGGCGGCGGGGACCGCGTATCGCGACACTACAGCCCGAAGGGGCGACGCAGCGGCGACGCACGAGTCGATGCAGCCGCGAGGAGAACCACGGGGAGGCGGCGCTACGGCCCGACGTGGCGACACAATGGCAGCCCGGTGCTCGATCGGTGGAGAGGCGCGCTAAACTCGGGGATGATCTTCAAGGGACCTGCGGAGGCGCGCGTAACCGACGGGCCAGGTCGGTTGCGCAGCGGAGATAAGGCGGATCGTGGCGGCGAGCAGGCGATCAAGCCGATCGCGCGCGAGGTCGGGGACACCGCTTGGTGGATGTGTGGTGACCGCGGAGTCTGAAATGAAGCCGGCGACGACAGATGGCGTGGGACGTCGTGTGGACGAGCTTGTCAGCACCGGCACCCGGGCTGCCAAAGCAACGTCGGCGCCCGGACAGCGAGGCCCGAGCGACCAACGGAGCAGCGGCCCGAGTTGAGGTAGCCGACGAGCCTGACGCAGTAGTCCCGATGCAGCCGAGGACGAGGCCGGCGAGGTAGACCGCCGGGCCGCCGTGCAGACGCGGCGAAGGCGGGTGATGTGGATCGATGGACGGGCCGGCGTGCGAGCGACAACTATGATTGGCCGTCGCATAGCGCGAGGCCGCCGGGTCGGGATGATGGAGGTGTCCCGGTCGGAGCAGGGTGGTGACGGCCGGAGTAGGGCGACGGACGGATTGACGTGCGGACGACGGCTGGCCCAGACGGGCCGCCTCGTCGCGCGTGGACGCCGGGTCGAAGGAGAGGCCGGCTGGTCGCGCCGGGGTCGGAGTAGAGGCGCTCGGAGTCGACGGCGGTGGTGGGTGACGCAAACCGATCATGAATAGATTGGAAAATCAAAAAGAAACCGAGCGATCAAAATGACCGGCGGGAGAGAGAAAACCCCGAAGTAGAGCTCGGAGAAAATACTATCTAGAACATCCGGTCAACACGACCGGCGGACGAATCCTAGGTACGGGCGACGCGGCCCCTGGCGGCGGTCATGGAGGTCGCCCGCTTCGGGGACGGCGGGCGGGTGTGGAAGCGGCGGCGGCTAAGGTTTAGGATTGACTTATGATAGATACCATGTTAGAAGGGATAGAATAATTTGATGGAATAGTTTGTTGTATTGCTTAAGCCTCGTGGGCATATATATAAAAGTACAATCATCTACTTAGAGTACAAAACAAGCCAGAACAAATCTTAATCTATCTCATCTTTCCTAATAAACATTATACTCAACAATCCACGTCCTCCCCTACTTTTTAGGATCGATATAGAGATGCCCTAATCTAATTCCCTGGCACTATTTCCCAGGAACCATATAATATGATAATGCAAGGAGTGCAGTACAATATTGCAGTTCCAACGGTTGCTGAACTATGTGAACTCCATTTCCCGAGGCAAGAGCAGAGCATGTGTTTGGCAGGAGAGAACATTCGGAGGCAAATCGCCATTGGGCCTACACATCAGTCACGACATCTTCAACAGGTGTAAGCAGTGGCGAAGCCAGAATTTTTGTGGAGCCTGGGCAAGTTGAGCCTAAGTGTATAATCTACTATCTATCTACTACCCATATAAAAGCACGAAAAGGCGGAGAACTAAATCATCTCAACCATTAAAACATGTTGATCTGATGGTCCAAATCGTCTCATAGCATCAAACGCGTTTGACACTCTAATTACGCACCACTGTCATTGGTTATTACCACGATTAGCTTATACCAAAAAAAAGACCCTGTCTAGGCAGAACACCCGATACCCTTCCCACCATAGGCCCGCCCACGATCCCCAGTTCCTCTCGCAAACCACCAGGTCGTTTTGTCCCCCACCCCCACCAAGCCCCTTCCCTGCCACCACCATTCTCTTCTCCTTGTGTGCTCTTGCCCTGCCCGCACCTCCCACATGCTCTTCATGGCCGCCGCCTGGCCCGCCTCAGAAAACCGGCACCATCACGCGACCTGCTGTGGATCCGCTTGAGGGGTAGACGGAGCAGGACGCGCTCATGGCAAGTCGGACAAGGAGGGCTTCTACGTCGCCGCGCTCTGGATGCACGAGCAGCACCCGCGCACGCTCGCCTGCAACATCGCCGCGGTCGCGCTCGCCGAGTTCAGCTACCTCAAGGACTTCCCCGAGCTGCTGTTCCGCCTCCTCCACGGCCCCGACGTGCGCGCGTTCGCCAAGGCCGGCGCCGTGGCTGACAAGGTGCGCAGGAAGGCCAAGGGCCTCGCCAACCAACAGGAGGACTTGCGGGCTAGGCTCGCCGGCCGCAAGCGCGCCCGCGAGCTCGCCCCCATGACTGCCAAGGCCACCTTCGGTGACTTCCTCTCCGCCGCGCTCTCAAGGCCGGCAAGGGCAGCAAGCACGTGGAGGTTGTCCCGGTCCAGGAGCCTGCGGAGGTGCAGAAGCTGGAAGCGATGGAGGTGGACCAGAAGAAGACGACGGCGGCGAGTAAGGCGCGGCGGATGTCGAAGAAGGTACGCACGGTTGCCAAGCTTGCCGTGCAGTCGTTGGAGACGTACTACGGCGACCGTGCCTACCGCTTCCTGTTCGACGCCGTCTTCGACTTCTTCGCCTCGCTCCTCACCTTGGACCTCCAGCAGCTGGCCTCCGGCGGCAAAAAGAGGAAGATCGGGCTCGCCGCCAAGTGGTGCCCCACGCCAGGCTCGTCCTTCGACCGTACCACGCTGCTCTGCGAGGCCATCGTCCGCCACCTCTTCCCGCGACTCGGACCCCGAGCTCACCCAGCTCCCGGATGGGCACTATGCGTACCGCGCCCTACACCGCCTCCGCCGCGAGGTGCTCTGCTCGTGCCGCTGTGCAAGGTGCTGGAGCTCCCGGAGGTGTACATGAGCGCGCAGCGGTGGTCGGAGCTGCCCTACAGCCGCGTCGCCTCAGTGGCCATGCGGCGCTACAAGTTCCTCTTCAAGAAGCACGATGAGGAGCGTTTCGACAAGTACCTGGAGGACGTGGAGGCTGGCCAGGCCAAGATCGCGGCCGGCGCGCTCCTGCCCCACGAGATCGCCGCGGCCGCCTACCGCGGCCAGGACGACAATGTGTCGGAGCTGAAGTGCCGCCGCATGGTGGACAACCTCCGTTCCAAGGGGTCGCTGCGCAACTGCATCTCAGTCTGCGACGTGTCCGCGAGCATGAGCGGCACCCCGATGGAGGTGTGCATCGCGCTGGGCGTGCTCACCTCGGAGCTCAGCCAACAAGGTGATCACCTTCAGCGAGAACCCGCCAGAAGATGCACTTCGTGCGACACATGCACTGGGGCGGGAGCACCAACTTCCAGGGGGTGTTCGACCAGATCCTCCGCACGGCGGTGGAGGCGAGTAGGCGTGTCTGGCGCCGGAGAAGATGATCAGGACCGTGTTCGTGACTTCGTGTACAGCGACATAGAGTTCAATATGGCGTCTGGGAGGGAGGGGAACTTTTGGTCTATTGGGACATATGCACCTTATATGGGAATTTTTTTTAGTAATTCAACAAAAAGTCAAAAATTCCTGAAAATATTTTTGAAATAAACTTGACCTTCTATTGTACTCGTGAGAAATAAAATCCACAAAAAAAAAATCCTTTTGACTTCTTTTTGAAAAAGAAATTTTTTTGGCTAAAATAGTGTGAATAGTGACCTATAGTAGCAAATAAATTTTGTCTTTTTTGCTTAAGGTCAACTTTTGTTGTTTTTCATCGACATTTACATATCAGTGCAAAAATAAGTCAAGTCTTTTGTCAAAATAGTTCTTACCTATTTTGACTTTTTATTAAAAAATTAAAAAATTCCTATATAGGGTGCATATACAACCAGGAACCAAAGTGTATTTCCTGTCTGGGAGCGCCTACGCCTACTACTACTACAGCCGGCGGGAGTCTGTTCCGTGTGGGAGACTGACTACGAGGTGATCTGCAAATAGTTCAGGGACGCTGGCTACGGCGACGTGGTGCCCCGCATCATCTTCTGGAACCTGCGTGACTCGCAGTCGACGCTGGTGACGTCGACCCAGCCAGGGGTGGCCATGGTGAGCGGCTTCTCCAAGAACTTCCGCAAGATCTTTCTGAAGAACGATGGGGTGGTGAACCCTGAGGCCATCGCTGGCGAAGAGTACCAGAAGCTCGTCGTGTACGACTAGATCCATGCATTGTCAGTTGTCATCATCAGCTTAGTTGGTCTGTCATGTTGTTGGATTATCTTGTTTTTAGAATTGTGAACAGCAGGCTTTGCTGTGCTTGATTAGCTTATTTTCTGAAATAAAACCAAAATCATGCTTGACTATAATTATCCAATGTACTGATCGATCATCATTTGGAGTGCATTAATTTATTGGCTGTGCCTTGTGAATTCCGAAGAGCTTAGCTGCCCATGTTGTTCTTGGTTAGCATAGTCTTTTGTGCATTTGTACCTTATTACCCTGTTTGCTTTCCAATGTCATTAGGAATTCTCTTGATTGCAACCTTATATACTTGCATAGAGCTGCATGTATGCACTGAATTGAATTATGAATTCGGACCTGGTAAAAGTGGTCTGAACTGTTGCCTGTTTTATCATCGTGCCACTAATGCGGAAACTTACTCATCGTTCATGTGTGCATTTGGGTTTCTCTGTTTTATCACGCAGCTTTGGCAAGTTCATTCTGTAGTGTAGGAACACGTTTCTAAACACAGTGTCCTTAAATGGCCTGCACATCCTCTATGCATACATGTGGTTGGTACTGTTATTAATCTGTAACTGAGCCGAAGGTTGAAGCTAGATGCAGAATCTCTCTTATGTAAAAAAAATCCATGCTGGTTAACTTCACATTTAACAGTGGAGTTACTAAAACTAAATTTTGGCGAACAGTGGTAAAATGGATATACTATGCAGTAGGCATAAGTGGAGAGCTGCATGTATGCAATGAATTCAGGGTACGGCATGCCAAAACTGCAGAAACTTTTTTTTTGAGAGTCGCGCAAATACAACTTTGGCAGAGAATGGATGACTCCTATTGTCATCAGTCAGGAAATGAACGAAATAAACTTTGGCAGTACTACAAAGTATAAATTTTATTAATTATAGCTTTTCTGAAACCTCAAATGCACATTCATTGGTAATATTTTTGACTTTTACAATTGGATATTCTATCTATACTCCCCGCAAAATAAAAGGATATTTTATCTAGACACACGTGAAATTCAGGTGCAAGCTTACTAGCATATCAAAAGCTTTACAGATCAGCATAATTGATGCTGATTTCATATCTTGAAGTTTTTTATTCCTGTAACGAAAATATTGCTAATGCTCTGAGTACCCCCCCCCCCCCTGGTTGTAGAGCAAGGGCTCGCTTCCTTATATTTTCAATGCATATATACTTTGAATTTTTATCTTTTCCTTTTTGGGTTGCCCTTAATGATCACCGCTAAGTTTGCATTGCATTTTGTGGAAGCACATGAAAATGCAGGTTTTGCTTGATGAATTGGTTGGCTTAGCACCCATGGACTCGAGCTGAAAGGAAGTAGCCTTGTAAGGACCCAAGCCATGCAAGATACGAATAATTGTTGCCTTGGCATTATCTCTTTCTTCATGGTGTTTAGATTGTAGTGATATGATAGATGACAGCGAAATCCAGAATTTTGAGAGCTCATATGTGTGCGTAAGACCAGTAAGGGGTAGATTGCCTTTGATGCTGATCTTGTATCCACCTATAAGCGTATGAAATTAAATAGGTATGCATTGACTCATCAGGAGAGAAATTTACGTCAATGGGTTTAATCTCAATATAATTAAGCTTTAGGCAAGTTCGCAATTTGCGAAGTACTGGATCCTACCTTGATTTAAACTGGCATAGTATATGCAAGGAACTTAAAGTAGCTATATGTGGATTGAAATTTAAACATGTTCATATTCAAATTTTAAACTCGAATAAGACGTGCATTGCACGTGCAAGCTTACTAGTATAGAAATAAACAACCGGATATTCATACACTACATATAATATATATACTCCCTCCGTTCCGAATTACTTGTCGTAGATATGGATGTATCTAGATGTATTTTAGTTCTAGATACATCCATTTCTGCGACGAGTAATTTGGAACGGAGGGAGTAGCAAAGAAGTCCCAAACCAAACATTTGCATTAATAACTAAGTGAAAACCTTAACATAATAGTCTAACAAAAATGAAGTTTCTTAGATTGAGACTTGACAACAGAAGACATAAAATTAGCCTTGCATAGAGGCAAACTCGCCATGTTGCCAATAAAAGTAAAGCTATCCATACCAGATGTCATTGTGCAATTTCTTCCACCATGTTCAAAAGCCTCTCTCACTTGTTCATTTTGCCAAAAGAAAGACATAACAAACTTCCATAGAGGCAAACTCGCCATGTTACCAAAGTCCTAGAAGACACTACAAGATAAGAAAAATGGATTTGTAATTCAATAAATCTAGTTGCGACATGTGAATATATTCAAAATAAAAAGCCTGCAAAAATAGAGATGGTTAGATGAAACATACCAATAGTGCGCTAAAGAAAATCACAAGTCAGATGGAACATACCAATAATGCGCTAAAGAAAATGACGAGGCAAATGCCCTTTCCGAGACTTCATTGCAGCAAATGTTGGAATAATACCATCAACTGACTTGACTAACTCCCGCTAGGTGTAACATATCATCAAGTCATTGAACCACTCATTACTGATCTTGCTACACAATTTATTCTTGATAATCGTCCAAATTCAGTACGATGAAATTTATTCAGATCTGGTTGCATTCACTAGTAGAAAACGGGCCTATTGTCCCGGTTCATAAGGGCCTTTTGTCCCGGTTCCAGAACCGGGACTAAAGGGTTGTTACTAATGCCCTGACCCTTTAGTCCCGGTTCTAACCAGAACCGGGACAGATGGGCCTCCATGTGTCCTGCGCGCTGAGCCCGGGCAGGAGGGCCTTTGGTACCGGTTGGTTCCATCAACCGGGACCAATAGGCCTCCATGCGTCAGCATTTCTGTGACTGGGGTTTTTGTTTTTTTTAAGGGAGGGGGGGGGGGTTGGGGGTTTTGGGGGTTAATTTAGGTGTTTCATATATTGTGTTAGCTAGCTATAATTAATAGAGAGAAGTGTCATCTCTTATGTCCGTGCTTGGTCGACGCTACGTACTATACATACGTATAGAGAGGACTAGACACGCTAGATAGCTAGTAAGCAAACGAAGGAAACCGAAGATGTCATGCATGAACATATATGCATACAGAGAGAAGTGATATCGACCACCTCTCCTTCTCCGAGAGATTGGTCGAACAACAAGTTCTGGTATATCTATCCGACACTACCGGCTACATATATACAATAATTATCTCTTACAAATATAATCATACGGACGCATGGTCCACATAGTATTCTCCGTCTTCAGCGATCACGTGGTCAAGAAAGAATGCCGCAAATTCCTCTTGAATTTCTCGCATGCGAGCTGGTGCTAGGAGTTCATCCCGCTTCCGAAACATCTAATTTGAAGAAGGGGGTCAATACACATATATATATATATATGAATGAATGAAACTCAACACAAATGATTGTAATAAAATAAAATTGTGAATATTGTTATTTACGCACTTCATATTGTTCGTCAGAGTACCCGCCCCGCTCACAGGTCGTGTGGCGGATGGACTCGCAGACGTAGTATCCACAGAAATCATTCCCTTATTCCTGCCACAACCACTTTACAAAAAATAGAGGTCAATCAAACTGATAAGCAAGAATGCTAAATGGTATTGATGAAACTAGCGCTTGAATCACTAGGAGATGCGCGGAACATGCTACTATAGTACTTACTTTCGGGTGTCTAAATTCCAACTCCTTCGGCAGTCCCGAAACTTTTCTGGTGAATTTGTGTTGCTGATATGGTGGATAATGATCGATTTAACTTACTTCTTGAGGATTTCAGTCATGTCCGCATACTCCTGGGGATCTTTTCGTTTAGAGTCCAAGACAGTTACTACTCCCTGCTC